>NW_019154095.1:15786927-16185573 GCF_002288905.1 Enhydra lutris kenyoni | reverse complement strand
ACACACACACACACACACACACACACACACACACACACACACACACACACGCCTGGGTCTGAGCCGCATCGGAACTCTAATTAACCTGCCTGCCAGCAGTGAGGGGGGCTCCCAGACATCATAATTCTGTTGTTTAGACTGTTTTACTTATTTTTAACTTTCTCACGGCACCGAGAGAAAAAAAAAAAGGAAACGCTTACAACCACCTGAGCAAAGAAAACATAGTTGGTCTTTAAGGACAGTGAGACAGCTCTATTTTGTTTGTTTTTTCGTCACTGGTTTGTGGATTGCTAAGGCAGAATTCGAACAGCTTTTTTTATTAGTGTGTTTCATTTTTTGTATGCTCCCAGCACAATTCAGGTGACTCAGTTTTGAAAATGCCTTACCTAGCCAAAGGTCTTCTGCTAGCAGGTTTCTCTAATGTTGACAGTACAATATTTCGGTGAGGTTTCTGTGCCTCTCCTCTCCCCCTCCTTATGCTCACACTTGACATTTTGCAAAGTACTTTGATCTGTGGACTTTAACTTCAAACACAGCATTTACTTTGATTGTGGGTATTTACTATGGTCAGTAAAAAGTCTTTTTTGGTTTTTTTTGTTTGTTTGTTTAATGCTTTTATACCATTTCCCTTAAAGAATCTATTGGGCTTGAATTTTCCCCCACTGATAATGTCTCAGGTTAACCCCCCAACTCAAAGAAAAATACTTTTCTATGGCAAGGTCTCTCATCGTATAGACTTTATGACTATGCTGCAGATCTGTGAACACAGCAAAGGCTGGTGTGTACAACCCGACTCTATCAACCTCTCCTTTGATTGCCCTCTCTTGCCTCAGAATTACAATGGGCCTTGGGGCCTAATGTAGCTTTTTTCACATGGACACTGAAATCGCTGGAATTTAAAGATTCTTGTCTCCAAAGAAGTTTATTGGTATCTCAGGCCACATGTCAAAAGAAAACATGCATTTGAAACACACTGTGATCTTCTGGATAACTTTTAAAAAAAATGTAAAAGAAGAAAAATTAAAAGGAAAGAAAGGAAAGAAAATTTTTAAAGAGGAAAACTGGGTGGGGGGAGTGGTAAGAAAACAAAACAAAACAAAACAAACAAAAAAACCGCAAAAAAACAAAACAAAACAAAAAACTTGTAGCCAGAAGTTTTTATGCTGGTGAAACTTTGGCTGAATGAGGGATAAGAAATTTTTATGAACAAGTGTATTTCCTAAAATAGGCAAAGTGGAGTCCTCTTTTGCCATTCAATAGACTTTTAAATGTTCCCTTTACTTTAAAGAAAATTCATGGGTTGATTACACTGGCTTGTTATTTTCCAAGTCCTCTGCTAGAGCGGAGGTTGGCGTCCCGCGGCACGCTGCCCACCACTAGCTGGGCTGCACGTTAGGAGTAGAATGAGCCTAACTAATCCTGTCAGGAGACTGTTTCAGTCCCCGCCAAGGACTGTGGCTCCTTACAGCTGGCCCAGTCTGCTCTCTGCACCCTGCACCTTGCTAAGAAGGCAGGAAGCAAGTGGCCACAGGATGAGTTTCCAGAGGGGTGGAGCTCTGGAGAATGCTATGGGAGAGGTCACTTTCAGAGGAAGCATCAATGCAACGTAATCTCTAGAATTTGAATTTAGTAGGAAAACCTAGAGATGTTCAGTCAGCCTTTTTCTTTTTTTAAATTTCCAAAAGTTGGATGTTTAATTGTTACCTCTTCCCTTGCAAATCTGTATTCTAAGGCCTATATTAATAATCACATTCCTGCGTACAGTCAACATTTTAAATCCTCTGGCTATTTTGAGCAAATGTTTCACTGCTTCCTGGGGCCTTTGGGGGTCTAGAATTTTCTCCCCCTTAGTGCGGGGAAGCCTTGATTTGGCATAGCTGAGGGCAATACACGTTTAGCTGGAGAATCCAGCAGCACCACAATGAAATGGGTGTGGAAGAAGACAGTCATTCCAAACTCCAGCAAGTCATCTTTTCCTGCTTTGTCATTGTTGTGGGGTCTGTTTGTTTGTTTCCCTTCACCCTTTAATTTTACTCTGAAGCTTTGGGTTGTTTGAATGTGAAACTCAAGGTGAGACCCAGCCAAAGCCACTGAGTTTCACACAGGTTCCACATGAAAGAGGCATTCTACTCAGCCTTGCTCGAAACTTGGCCCCCGTTTCACCAGAAGTTTCATGAATGTCAGTGAGCCTGGATTTGAAACATAATCCAAAACCTGGTGACTTTGAGGCCTTATTGTATATGTAGAGACTCTGTCAAACAAGGGACATCCCTTATTTTCATATCTTCTAGTGTAATTCATGTGTACACACATTTTCCCCCCACTAAACTCTCATTATTCTATGATATTTTAAGGCCAGGTTCAATCCTAATATGAATTTTTATAGCCGTGGTATTTAAACATTGGCAAAGAAAAGCCTGCATTTTAAATTCCAACATGGTCTGAACCACAGTGGTGTGAACACGTTGGTATAATTCAGCTGAAGGAAGGAAGTCCCAGGAGAGTCATGGAATGTCTTTCTTTGCTTAAATATACCTCTGTGCTCGTGAGGAACAAACAGTAACATTTTGTCCAGGTCTATCCATTTGACAGTATGCCTTTTGTTCCCTTCCAAAGGTGGTGTCAAATATATTGGTGGAAAAATAATAAACTTCCAGATTTTTTTTTTTGCTTGCTCAACTGATACATTCACAGGGAACATTGTAAGCATTGAAAAGTTTAGTACTATTGCTTGTAATGTAACTTATACGGAGAATAAAAGAGTACTCAGAGAGTCAATTTCCTTCAGAAAAGCTGGGTGACCTAGAGCTGATGTGTGTATTAACAACAGTGAGATGGAGCAGGGTGGTAAAGGGCTGTGTGTGTATGTGTGTGTGCGTGTGTATGTGCGTGCTGAGTGGGGAAAATGGGGGAGTAGAGAGGAAGAGGGGATTCGTGAGCTTTGTTCAGCAAATCTGTCACATCTAAAACAAAAAAATACTCAAGCCTAGGATCTGAAAACCTTCCTTTATTTTGTTGATCATATAGATATGTATTGGCCGAACACTGAATTTGGGACAGGGGGACACATTATTTTTCTCATTAAAGATACCAAGGATTACATTCTGATCATTAGGACTCCAGAAATGGGAAATAATCCCTGAAAAATATGACCAGTTAGGCGACCTACATAGTTGTAGATGAACTTGCATGAGCCAGTCTCTGGCTCCTGTGACCATTACAGATGCTGAGGCACCCAGAGAACTAAGATTTGATGTCTTTCTATCAGCTGGAGGATTTCTGAACTCTCTGAGGGATTTTCATAAAAGTAAATTTATGACCTTATGAAAGATTTCACAAAATTTATAAGGTTTACAATTATTCTTTAAATATTTTGTTATCTTATTCTTGATACAAAAAAGCATTTTATTAAAGATACAGTTTGCATTTTTAGCAGTTGATGCTCAAAATGACTATAATTAATTCCATACTGAATAAGGCATTTGAAAAGCTGACCATAACAGAACTTGGAGACCTTGTATGTAGGAGCTGCATTTTAACACTGACTTCACTATTCATAATGTGCCATATATGATTTTGTTATCCCAAAACTAATGCAATAGAGAAGAGGAGAGAAAGGTGCACAGAAGGAGGTGTAGAGGAACCAACCAAGAGGAAACAACCCAGGACCATCCTACCAGGGGTTCTCCCTAAACACATCATGGTACCAAGAGTTGACATTTTGAAAACTACCATCCATAATAAAATAGAAAAAAGGAAAGGATAAAAATACCAGGCTGAAAATAAACATCAGATTTGTGCACATGCAAATGTTTTTTTAAATCATGAAAAGACCTTCTTTCAAGAGTGACCTCACTAGGGCTGCCTGGGTGGCTCAGTCAGTGAAGCATCTTCCTTTGGCTCAGGTCATGATCCCATGGTCCTAGGGTCTGGCTCCCTGCTCAGTGGGAGTCTGCTTCTCCCTCAGTCCCTACCTCCCCACCCTCGCTATTCAGGCTCTCTCTCTCACAAATAAATAAAATCTTAAAAAAAAAAAAAAAGGAATGACTTCAGTGGTTATTTAAGAGCACAAAAACCAGTCACTTAAAAGTCTTCTCTTGTGCTTACTTAATTGTAAGAAAAATTGACTCCATGTAGTATTTATCCATTGTTTAAGGATATATTATTATAGCCCATATTTATAGTACATTAGTTTTCTTTAAAAAAAAAAAATTAGTGCCAGTGATAGATATCAGTGATAGATGACACACAAGAGGGGGCCTGTCCTGATAGGTCAAAGAGGGTTATTGACCTGAAGCAGATAAAACAATCATTTCCAGGAAAGTCATCATTCTCTACCTAAGTTGTTATTTGTTATTTGGTTATTATAATTTTCTGTGAAATAGAGTAGTATTTTAAATAATGCTTTAATAGTTATATATACCAAAACACCACGATGAGCTTAAGGCCTTCTCTTGGATAAGATGGACTGTCAAAAGAATATGGGCATTTCTTGTAGGTTTAAATGCAGACTGCTGTCAGGGGATAGTCAGCTCTCCTTAGCAACACTCTCATCCTGGGATTTATCCTGGGGAATCATGGAGTAGGAAACCCCAGGGACCCTCTACAGCATCCCTGTACCCATTAGGAAGTGCAGCCGACTTGGGCCACTGGCTAATGTTAGGGTGGAGATGGGAGGAGGAGACTCCCCTTTCCTCTGCTCTTGGGCAGAAGGCCTTTCTGAGTCTCTTGGTTCAACTATTCTTTTTTTCTTTTGTCATAGTTCTTCTCTATATTTCCCCTTCTCTTTTTCCAGGAGAAACCGAGGTCTTCCCTGTAAATTTTGCCATTCTTGAGTCATTGGACAAGGAAAAAGTCCAAGGGAGTTAGCTCTGGGGGCTATGAGATTCATACCCATTCCAAGGCTAGCGCATGGCCCCCTGAGCTGGAAGAGCACTTGCATGGGTGCCATAGCTAGAGCTGTGTTTAACTCTTGAATAACTCATAGTAGGATAAAAATAAAGTAGATATGAGGGAGCGCTTTCAGGTCAAAACACAATATCCACTCTTTTAACCAAACTGTTTATCTTACAACAATTTTAAATTTCCTGAAAAATTGTGAAGATGGGACCAGAGTTTCCATATATGCTACACCAAGTTTCTCCTATTATTAATATCTGACAATAATATTGTAACTTTGTTACAATTAGTGGACAATTACTGATACATTATTATAAAGTCCATCCTTTATTCTTACTTCCTTAATTTATACCTCCTGTTCTTCTGTTCCAGGACCCTATCCAGAATGCTGTATTACATTTAGTCATCATGTTTTCTTAGATTCCTCTTGACTGTGAGAGTTTATTACCCTTCCCTTGTTTTCGATGACCTTGATAGCTTTCAGGAGTACTGGTCAGGTATATTGTAGAATATCTTAACATTGGAATTTGTCCAATGTCTTTCTCATGATTAGATAGGGATGTGTTTTTGGGAAGAAGGCCACAAAGGTAAGGTGCCATTCTTATCACATCATAACAAGGGCACATACTATCAACATGAGGTATCACTGTTGATGTTGACCTTGGTCACCTGGCTGAGGGAGTGTCTGTCGGGTTTCTTCACTGTAACATTACTCTTTCTCCTCCTTTCCTTACTGTACTCTACCAGAGGCAGTAACTTCATGCACCTCACACGTAAGGAGTAGGGAGTTACATTCCTCTTCCTGATGGAGTATCTACATAAATTATTTGGAATTCTGCAAGGGAGACACTCTATTCTCCCCAGCTTCTTTAAATTCAATCATTTGTATCAATACAAACTCATGGATGTATGTTTTATACTTTGCATTACAATCTGATATTGCTTAAGTAAAGTAGCTGCTCAAACTGCTCAGCAAATGGCTGCAACTGTAGACATGGGCACCTCTTACAGGAGGCTGCTGTGCCTTCTCTTTCTTTTAAGATTGTATTTATTTATTTGAGAGAGAGTGCACGAGGGGGAGCTGCAGAAGGAGAGGGAGAAGCAGGCTCCCAACTAAGCGAGGACCCTAAATCGGGGCTCGATCTCAGGACCCTGAGATCATGACCTGAGCTGAAAGCAGACGCTTAACTGACTGAGCCACCCCGGCACCCCAGCTGTGGCCTTTGACATAGTCCCATCATTGTGAGGATTTTTTTCCCCTGGTACTACAAGATGCTTCAGTCTCACTGTATATATTTCCTGCCCCAGTTCTAGAATCAGTCATTTCTTCAAGGAGCCCTAGCTCCTTTTATTAAAGAATGATAGGCCAGAGCACCTATTTTAACTTTTCGAATGTGACCTTACCAGCCACTTGTTTTCTCACTTGAAGAAAATCTTTTTTGTTTATGGATTTTTCATTCTGTAACTGGTAATAACTTGATACATATGTAAGGGTAGTTTTTCTTGATTTTTCAGACTCGAGGGACACAAGCTGCCCTTGCATACTCACCATTCTGTGATTTTGAAACAAATTTAATCCCATATGATCAAATTTGCTCTTCGTTGTTAGTTTTGGTGGGAGACTGAAAGTCTTAGATGTGGTCTTCAAGTCTTAAATGCACCATGTAAAGGTAGAAATTGGATGTTTCCTCCTTAAATAGATGTAAGAACATCTTACATTATTTAAAATATGATCAATCAAGATTATTAAATGACTATGCAACTCTATTGCCAAGCCTTGCCACTAACCATGTTTGAGGAACTGTGCCGCATGCTGCTTGAGCCCCATAGAAGACTCAGACAACAGAGCCACTCAACATACATCAGAAGATGGACAGGGGCGTCCGGGGTGGCTCACTCAGTTAAGCATCTGCCTTCGGCTCAGGTCATGATCCTGGGGTCCTGGGATGGAGCCCCATGTTGGGCTTTCTGCTCAGCGGGGAGCCTGCCTCTCCCTCTCCCTCCCTGCTCATGCACTCTCTTGCTATCTCTCTCACTCTCCCTCTCTCTCTTTCTCAAATAAATAAATTAAATTAAAAAAATATATACTGCCATGGGAGCACAGAGTTAGGCTTCAATATTACGAGAAAATCAGAAAGGTTCTCACAGAGGGAAGAGCTGTATTTGAATGGAGCCTTTGGTCCACAAAAGAGGGCATTCAGATGGAAGAAGGTAATTGTAAATTACCTCCTCTGATCCTCTCCCCGCATGCTTTTTCTCTCACTCGCCCTCTCTCTCAAGTAAATAAAATCTTAAAAAAAAAAAAAAAACCCACAAAAACCCAAGAAGGTTGAAAAAATTACTTATGGGTACATTTTAAGTGAATTTAATGAACATACAGCCAAATACAGTTAAGAAATGTATTTTTGAGGGGCACCTGGGTGGCCCAGTCAGTTAAGCCTCTGCCTTTGGCTGAGGTCATGATCCCAGGGTCCTGGGAGGGAGCCCCACATCAGGCTCCTTGCTCACGGGATCTGCTTCTCCCTCTCCCTCTGCTTGTGCTCTCTTTCTCTCTCTCTCTCTCTCACTCAGTCAAATAGATAAATAAAAATCTTTTAAAAATGTACTTTCGATCTAAGACGAAAAATATTTTCTATTCTACATTTATCTTTTTTACTATGAAAGTATTCACTCTTTAAATGGAAAATTATCCAAGACCAAATATGGCTATCTAAATGTGCAGTTAGATTAGAAACCCCATGCTGTGGTACCAGCAGAGCCACGTGGTTAGAAGATGCCACGTGGCATCCACCTGACCTTCATGTGCCGTCTGTGAATAGACCAGAACAGGGAGACTGTACTGAAAGATTCAGCAGGGGAGTGTTGGAAATGAATGAAGACATTTTGTGCTTATTCAAGAAGTGTGTTAAATGCAAACTAAGAGATCCAGGCCTCACTCTCAAGTAGGAAGTGGTCATTGGCCTTGACTGTACAGGGCAATAAAATGCTAACTTTTGGGAGACATAAACAGCTTCCAGGGTATCCGCTCTTAGTGACTTAGTTTAAATAAGAAATCAAATTGTTCACTATAAAACTCATTTTATAACTTAGAGTATAAATTGTTTTATAGTTCTATTTACATAACTAATACAAAATTTTAAATAAACCATGAATCATATTATAATTTGAAATATAAATTATTTGCATATAAAATGTGAATTTTGGGGGCACCTGGGTGGCTCAGTGGGTTAAACCTCTGCCTTTGGCTCAAATCATGATCTCAGGGTCCTGGGACAGACCCTCGCCTCTTCTCTCTGCTCAGCAGGGAGGCTGCTTCCCCCTCTCTCTCTGCCTGCCTCTCTGCCTATTTGTGATCTCTCTCTCTCTCCCTGTCAAATAAATAAATGAAATCTTTAAAAAAATGTAAATTTTAGCATGTTTGTTTTTTATCACAATATAGACAATTGTGTATAAATTGTTTACCATAAAAATCAATACTTTAGGGGTACCTGGGTGGCTCAGAGGGTTAAGCCTCTGCCTTTGGCTTGGATCATGATCTCAAGGTCCTGGGATGGTGCCCCGAATCAGGCTCTCTGCTCAGCGGGAAGTCTGCTTCCCCCTCTCTCTCTGCCTGCCTCTCTGCCTGCTTGTGATCTCTCTCTTTCTGTGTCAAATAAATTTTTTAAAAAATCAATACTTTACCATTACTAATTCTAACATGAAGTTAAATCATTGAAATTTTCTTTTTGTGTCAACTATAATTATTTCATTCAAGGCAGAATAAAACTAAAGCTAGGTGTAAACAAGTTCCTAAACATTATATTGATAACATAGAAGACTATGGCTTATGATAAATTTTTCAAAAATAAATGGAAGAATAAGATAGTGAGTGAAAAAGTAAATTCAGTAGGAATTAGACAATTTTTAATAGGATGAATAATGAAAGCTGTCTTTTATTTAAAAAAAGAACTTTTAAGATGACTACTAGTCTTCAATACAAAATACATTTTATTTTAACTTGTGTTTGAGCAACCTTACTTTAAAAATTAATGAATGCATTTCATGTTCCAAAATTAACTTAGAGTTGGCACTCAGGCTTGGTCTCACATGGGGAGATCCATCACTTACTAACCACAGCTTGTGTAAAAACTTGTAAAAACTTGTCTAGAAACAAAGTGATAATTTTTATGCTAAGGTGAGAAAACGTGATTGCAATGAGATTTTTATCTTCCTTACAACCCTTTACCTATTTTAGTCAATGAAATTAAGCAAAAAGCATTGAGAGTTAAAAATCATTTGTGTCCACATAAGAATTTCCTGTATTCACACATATCCTTTTTTTAAATCAATATTCTGTGTAACTAAATAAGAGCATATGTGTAAAAACACTTGGCAGAAGACCATTTTGTATTTCAGTGAACATCATAGCTTGGCAAATTTAACACTTGACTGTGCTTATTAATATAAGACGAATGGTATATATATAAATTAGAAAGGAAGAAAATTGGGAGTTTACTAGTAAAACCGAATACTGTTTTCAGTGACCCCTAGTGCCTTAAGCAATTTCATATTCATTGACTGAGATATTGTCATAAAGATCTTTTTACAATGTCTCAGTCACTTATTTCTGAGAGATTGCTTTTCCTAGCATATGTGAATCATATGGGGCTCGAGGATTAAAACCTTACACTCTGACTATAGACCCACCTCAATGCAGGAAAAATTGATAGCACTTTCAAGATAAAAATTCCACAACCAGATTTAGGGAGGAATTGCTTTAAGCTTAAAAAAAATAAAATAAAATAAAGCACCAGTCAAAAATCTGTATCATACAAGTTCACAGAAATATATGGACTGAAAAATGTGAAATTCAGACACCAGAGGCAGGGAGGATGTTTCAATCAGAAAGAATAAATACCAAGGACCAAAGATACAGTTAGATATGCATGAGTTCCCAGTTAATAAGATCCTGTGCAAAGCGAGCACTGCCTATATTTAATATAAAGATTTTACTCTGTAACTTAATAAATATATTCCTTGAAATTTAACTTATTTTTAAAAATTTACATACATACAACTGGTCCTTACTTTTGACACTTAACACTTCTTGGACATCACGGGAGGATAAAAACCTAATGATCTTTCATTACCATTTGGTTAGAATCGATATTTAATTTTGAGAATTTTTATTCTGATTTTTTCCCATTTGTTTTATATAGAGAGTCATTCCAATATGCTAAAATGGAAAAGTTGGCAGACATCACTATATTTTTAAGAGTTTTGATAAATGATAGATAATACTGAATAATTTTTTTCTGGTTTTTTTTTTTTGGTTTTTTTTTTTTTTTTTTGGTTATTACAAGTAATGTTACATGTTGTCTGAAAATTCAGTACAGGAGCCAAAAAAAGTTAATTATTTGAAATCATAGAATTCAAAGAAAAAGACATTTTGTTTCTAGGTAAATTCCACTGGAGTATATATAAAAAATATTTAAATTATTAGTAATAAACACATTGAGAAAAATAGTAACGTTCTAATAACACAAAGAGTGACTTTGAATTTCCTCTTGTCGTTGTTACTAAAGCCAAGAAACCTATTTTTATATTACTAATACAGAGTAATATATGGAAACAAATATGACAAAAGGACTTTCAGATTACTACCATCAGACAGTGCTGCTTCTCTGACCTTCATTAGACTCTCTTCTTTGTCTTCTGAGATGCTGGAGTATTTTCCTTCAATCTCTCTGATTACTCCTCAATTCTGCTTACAAGTGCCTCTTTCTTTGCCTGACTTTCAAGATATTCCCTTGGGTTCTGTCCCTCTTGTCCAGTCTTCCCTGATTTCACCTGTTTCCTCCCTCATAATAATCCCCCAATCTATGTCTCTTTCCCTGATCTCTCTCACAAGCTCCAGACTCACATTTCCAAGTAACTGGTAGACATCTCATATGAACATTGGCGGATCACCTTAAACTCAATACTTCTAAAACTCATCCTCTTCCCATCCCAACTTGCTCTTCTTCCCCAGGGCTATATTTTAATAACTGTGTCACTCAGTAATTCAGGATTAGAATCTTTAACAAGTATTCACATTTTCCTTCATACCAGTTTGTCACTATTCATCGACTCTACCTACCCGCACACATCATCCTTGAAGCTAGAGTTATTTTACCAAAATAAACAAACTTTGCATGTGGATTTACCATCTACCAAACTCCCCTATCATAGAGTAAATACATCACCTTTGCTTTCTCATAAGTCTTTAAGCACCAGGAAAGATGGCCATGTGGACCAATGGAAGTAAATTTGGCGCATGGGGTTTAGGCATCAATAGCCCTGTATTTGCCCAGATAAAAGACAGAGTTGGCTACTTTTCCAAATTCATTAGTAAGAAAAGGGTGTGGCTTATTGTGCCAGACATGGAACAGAGATCTAATGTCAGTCCTGTTACACATCTCAAAAAACACTTGTCCTCAAGATTCTCTTTCCAACAGAGTAATGACAATGTTCACAAATCACCTGTTTTATTGTCACTTATTATGTACTGTTGTGATGGTTGTAGGCAAATGCTAAATAATAAATATTTTGTTTAAAAAAATGGAATATAATCACAATGCAAAGTTTTAAACCCCAAACTCTATATGATTCGTGTGGTAGTAAATGAAGTCTTTAAGAAATTAATTATTTTAAATAGAGATTTAAATCCAACAAAATATGCATATCTTCAAAACTAAATAGTAAAATAAATAAGTGACTGAAGCAATTTAAAAAGAGGGTGTGACAACATTTCATCCAATAAATATGAAATTGATTATGCATTAAAATTCATTATCCATGACCAGTTAAAACACTATTTGGTTTTATTACTAAACTCTTAATTACTTTCCCTTCTGATGTATATGTTAGGTCATTCTTTTTAAATATAAGCACAGCCAGGTGTCAAATGTGTGAAGCTATAATGTTCAGTAAAAATATAAAAACAAGAGATGGAATCAGATGCAGGGAAAGGTCCTACTCATTGAATTATTATGATAATTAAAGTAAATACAGCTTCATTTGAATAGCATGATATAAAGGATAAAATTTGAACTATCAGTCTTCTGAATCATCTAATATTCATGGCATCATTTGTCTTTATGGCATTTAATTAATAACCATTTTTCGAGAGCCTACTTGGTACTCTGTCCACAGTGCAGTAGGAGATAGTTGTTGGAAGGTAATTACCACAACCATGTGGTTGAAATTGTAAAGAGAACTGTGAAAGAAAAATTCAGGAGGCTGAGAGCGGAGTCTGCAATTTTGAGAACCAGGAATCAGTGACAAAGAGACTTCTAGATTCGGAACTTAGTGACATAATTACTTGGAGTAAGATGAATTACTCGGAGTAGGAATCAGAAGACATGTTGCATTATTCCTAGAATGAAAGCCCTTTCCTGAGCAGCTGAGATTGAAGAATAAAGAGATTATGAGCATGATCTCTCCGAAAACATATATATCAAGACCACCACGAACATCTACTGTCTGAATATAAGTCTATTTGTGTGGTGGCCTTTGTCTTTTGGAGAAACATCATGAGAATGATAGCTAGCTGGGCTACTACATATAAATTCTCCATGGATTATAGAGATAATGTTGTATTTGCTCCTATTTAAATATTGAAGGAGTATGATTTCTGAAATGATCTATGAAAGATGAATGTGACTTTGGAGAAAAACTTATTTCAGCTTTAAGTAGGGGTTTTCAAGATAAACATCCAAGAAAAAGTCTAACAGAGGATTATTGAAACAAAATTTCTCAATGAATAAAGACCTTACTGATTGCAGCTGTGAATATGAGTACTTTAACATGTGTTCAGGTGTTTGCAATGAGGCATATGAGTTAAAAGTGAAAGAAAATGTTTAAAGTTTTCTTTCTCACTTTTAATGACATTTCAAAGAAATACATAATTTCAACATAAAAGACATATTTCTTCCATAGATGAACACAAGTGTATGTGTGTGTGTGTGTATGTGTACGTGTGAATTAAATCTTGTGGTTGGAGTGATATTTATTCATCTTTACTTTGTTACTGAAATAGCAATCATTTAAAATAAAATATTTTCTGCTTTCATAGTGTGGTAACAAATTATTCAGAGTAGATTGATAACAATTTTTTCTTCTGCTCCTTAGACTTAATCATATTTTTGAAATCGGAGGCAAGCTATTCTAAGGATGTCAGTGTTTTTCTAAACAAAAATAACTACATGCAATGTGGGAAATGTGGTTTTTAATGCATTACACATTTTACTGTTTCTGGATATGTTCAGAACTCATATTTTTAATTTTTTTTCTTTTAAAGATTTTATTTATTTGTTTGACAGACAGAGATCACAAGTAGGCAGAGAGAAAGGAAGGGAAGCAAGCAGGCTCCTTGCCACACAGAGAGCCCGATGCGGGGCTCGATCTCAGGACCCCGGGATTATGACCTGAGCTGAAGGCAGAGGCTTTAACCACTGAGCCACCCAGGCACCCTATTTTTAAAAGGCAGCTAAGTCCTCTTATGGTATTTCTTTTCCGGGGATCAGTATTACTCTAGAAAGTGCTGTCGAAATGACAAAGTGGATGTCTTTATAGATACATTTTATTAATTTTTTAGATTATTCCTTCCTCATGTTTGGCTAAACCATTGACAGTAACAAAATGGAATAAAAAAGAGTCATAAAAGATGAGTTACCTTTAATTCAATAAATATTAGACAATAATTAAACAATTAAACCATGGTTCCTGATATAAGAGTTGAACACAAGAGCTCGGAAATGTGGGCATGGATGGGGAATGGAAATATGTCAAATAAAGTGGAAATCAAAATGGCTGTTGGAGTCCCCTAAATTGTGCTTTCCTTGAGTATACGCCATTTCAAGGAGCCATCTTGCAGTGGAAAACAGAAATTTGCCACATAAGAATGTCAACGTGCTGTGGCATAGCATATTTTATAGAAGTTGAATATTTAACCTTAGTTGATTGCTAAAGTTAACTTAGAATACTGATTACAAGTATAGGATTTTGCAAAATGTGATCAACTTTGAAATAATAGTAATATGAAAGCATATAGGCAATGGAATTATAGCTATGGAGTCTTACAGATTTATTGTATTGATGTACTATCTGAAGTATCACCATCTATCTTTGAATATTTATCATTGAGGAGAACTCCTTACAGCTTTCTAGTTTTATACTATCAAAGTATTCCATCTTCCACATTCTTTAACAATTCATCTATTTCAGAAATCCCTTAGGTCTTCTCTACTTGAATCCTCCACTGTTACGAGATTTTGTGAATTGTACCTATGTTCCCTTTACCCACTGTCATTAAATATACCTCATAGGAAAAGGTATCCCTCTTCTCATCCAATGCATGTGCACACACACACACACACACACACACACACACACACACAAATCTTATTCTGTTTCTAGGTAGATCAAATGGAGCACCTTAGCGTCAACTATGAAAAGAGTACAGCAGAACCCAATAATGAGTGGTATGGTGACAGTTACTGGAAAAAAAAGCAATCACCTCTTTGAGTTTGTTAGCTGAAAGATGCCTTCCTTTTACGAGGCAGAAATAGTTTTTCCTCCCACCTCATATCTTTAAGCAAGAAACTTATCTTTCGCTCAGGCGTTTGGCGTACCACAGGACATGCTTCATTTCTAAACTTAGAACAACACTGACATCGCCATCACTGCAGAGAGAGCTCAGTCATTCACGTATGCAGATATCGTCCGAGCACCTTTAAGAGGAAAGCACTGTTTCTAGTGGTGGGGACTTATCGGTGAACCCCAACTGGTAAAACACAGGTAAAAATTCCTGCTCCCAAAAAGCTAATACTCCACTGGGAAGACAAAATATTAGAAGATAAAGAGAATAAGAGATTACATAGCAGGTAAGACAGTAAAAAATGCTTTGAACATAGAGCAAAGTAAAGAGGATCTACAGAATGGAGGGCAGCCCTATGCGTAGGGCTATCTGGGGGAGATGTGTTCTAGGCAGAAGGAACTGGCCCAGCAAATGCCTAAGGCAACCACTGCATCCTTGCTTGAGGTATAGCCAGAAAGCCTGCAGAGAGGGGAGATGACTGGAGAGGAGCTCAGAGAGGCAGAGATCCTTACAAAAGGATCACTCTCTGGTCGCTTGCAATAGAGTGGTATAATTCCAAAAGTCCTTTGCATGAAAAACCGAAGTGTTTCCTTTTGTTGATGATTGATTATTCTTCTTGTTGATTTAAACATACACATTATTTATAGCCCATATACCCAATGGTCACATATCCAAAGCCCCTAGACCACTTGCATCCATAAGCACTACTGTTTAATGAAATATTTGTATTCAAGTCTGTAGACCTAACACTATGACTCTGAGTGCTTCCTGCAGATGATTCCAACTACCGAGTAGATAATCACGATGCAAAGTCACATGGACCACGGTGACAAAAAACAAAACAAAACAAAAAACTTTTATATACGTGGATTATTTCATTGAATTTTATAAAATGAGTATTGATAAATATATTTACTAAAGAGAACACTGAAGTGTAACACAAGCAAAAGTATTTTTGATTTATTGACAACTTGTGAATTATTATTTAGGGCCCAAGAGTTTCTGCTCCGCTGTTCTTATTAACTGTGGGAACAGTTGGATGCTTTGATGTCAGCAACGCTATGAACAATAGTCTCTAACTACCTAAGAGATGTCAAATACAGAAGTCTGTATTCTGATCATCAGCCTCTATGTTAATAATCTACAACAGGTTCCATTTATTACTTCGAGTCACATGAGGGGGCCAACCAATTTGTATAAGCTATTGCTTGAAGGTAACTCCTACGGTAGGAGTAAAATAAGAGAGCTACCATTATGGCATCATTTTTAAACATCTAAGCCTGATCTTTGCCATCCAGTTGTATAGATCTAACTGGAGGGAAGCTGGATGTTTTAAGGACTTGAAATGGTTGGACTAACTTGTCTTTGTGATATATTATACAATAGGGAGCAATTCTACACCAAATGGATTTCTCTCTGCTAGACTGTTGTGCCTTTATGTCTTGATTATATCACCTTGAAGGAGTTAATACACTGGCTCAAATTCCTAGGACTGAGAATAACCATTAAAATAGAGTTGTGGTGTTGATACAAAACAAGTGACATCAAAGATGAACGCTATTATCAGACCTTGAGATTATTTTATGAAGGCATTAGTTTCTGAAGTCTCTTGAATATGAAGTTAATGAAGAAAAGAAACATTAACAAAAATCTCTAAATGTTATAAAGTACAACGAAAGACCAAAATTTAATAGGACGTTTAGGGATCAAAATTTGAAAGGCAGTAAGGGCATTTTTTCCTGCCCTGCCTTCATCACATACATGAATTTCCCGTCTCATTTCTGGAGTTAATCATGAAATGACAACAAAATCAGATGCTTCCTTTTATAAAGTCATGTTTCCTGAAAGGGCGTAGCACACACTCAATATCTTATGTCATAATAGAAGCTACTGTAGTCCAGAGAAGTGAACTAAACTTGACAATATCTTAAAGTCTTCTAGTAGAAAATCAGGCCACCTGAACAATGAGCTTCTTGGTTTTCCATGTAGTTCAATGAGGAAACCAGCCCAAAAGTGGAGAAATGGAAAACCTCTTCAGGATCCAGCCCTGGGTGTTAACTTACGTTACCTATAAGTGCATATAGCAGATAAATTTGTGTAGGCCGACCATGTATAGTTAAAGCTATGTAGGGACGCCTGGGTGGCTCAGTTGCTTAAGCAGCTGCCTTCGGCTCAGGTCATGATCCCAGCGTCCTGGGATCGAGTCCCGCATCGGGCTCCTTGCTCAGCAGGGAGCCTGCTTCTCCCTCTGCCTCTGCCTGCCACTCTGTCTGCCTGTGCTTGCTCTCTCTCTCTCTCTCTCTCTCTCTGACAAATAAATAAACAAAATCTTTAAAAAAAAAAAAAAAGCTATGCAGAGTTCAGGCCATACTCAACAGTGAGTAGAACTTGAGCTTTGGATGCTTCAAATATACACTTTTTTTTTTTTTTAATTTTGAGGACTGATTGATATTACTTCTTTAGAACCAAGATCCTAGAACAAAACAGTAAGCTTCATGGAATAGTCTCATTTTTGGAAAACATGATGAAAAACCCATCTAAAGTAAACAGAAATATTATACTCTACTATATGATTATACTGTACTGAGGGGAAATTTTTAATCTGAATTACAGTAATCTTTAAATCTTACAGAGATACATGTTCAAATGTGAGTCATGATTTTTGATAGCATGAACAAATTGACAATCATGAGTTGGATTGACAAGAGATTCTGTTGCATATCTTCTATTTGATATTCTTGGAAAATTCTCCCTCCAAGAAGCTGTAAGCGAAGGGTCCAGCTGACTACTTCTACCACTGGTCTAAATCATATGCACACCATTAAAATTCCTGGATGTCTTCCTTTGTTTAACATCAAGCTGCCTTGATTGTATGGTTGCTTTAAAACACAACATTTGTAAAAATTGGGGACTTTAAACTTTTTTTTTTTTGGTTTTTGCTTTACATTTAATCAGTGTATGATCAGATAATACACTGATATTTACTTCAGATCTGTTTTCTAACATTCGAAGTTAAATTTGTTCTTTTTATCAGTGTGACTGTGTAGGAGATCAGAATAAGTGAGATGAACAAACAAAAGATTTTTACTTCAAATGAGATATGAGATATGAGAAATGAGAAGCCATTGCCATCTTTATATGTAATTAGAAGGAAAGGTCTTGAAAGAATGACTAAGGTTGTTCATTAGTCCAAAATGGTATTGGTGGTGTGTTCTACATGATGTTTGTTGAATGGTAAGAAGGTCAAAATGAGACCTTTAGCTCTTATAATCTGAGTGAATGGGTGCTCTGGTCCCTGCTTGCTAGCCAAATCTGGTTTTTTAAAACTTGTTGCTACTTCCGAGCTCTATGACAGTTTTTGTTGTTCTGTCTTCTTTGCTAATTGTCTGCCAAAAAAATCGTGGCTAGCATAATTCAGGATCTGATGTTTATACCAAATTTCAAGTTGTGTTCTTAGAACTAAGAAAGTGTCTTACATGTCAGAAGCCTCACATCTGTGATATTTCTGGTGCCTATTATTTTCTTGTGACTTTCCCTTCAAATACTTTAAAGGAGCATGATTCTGATACAGTCTAAGGAGAGTGGAGTCCATAGTCTCATTCCAGGTGGCCGTGACTTTTCCCCATGTTAAGACAAAGATACAGGTGATACTAATCAAATCTTTCCCACAAACTAGACACGACTACTATGGGAAACAAGACTGTCAGTCACCAAAAGAACATGATCGCTTGGAAGACCAAGGGAGTGGTCCAGCCATAACGACCAACTAGGTCTGTTCCCAAATTACTGCTTGGAACAGAAGCCTCCCTCCACCCCAGTTCTCACCCCCACACTCCACTGACCTGCACTGGTATAAAATTTCCTTGAGTTGCACCCTCTAGAATTTGAAGGTTACAGGTTACAGACATTGGCCAACTTGACACAGTTGATAAAACTACAGAGCTACATGACTCTGTTGTGTAATATGTCAATGTATCTTAATAGGTTGTATAATTATATATGAAGATACATTTCTCAAGGATACATTTTTTTAAAAGATAGGTGATTAATTTTAGAAAATCATGGTGCCATGACTTTAAAACAATAGGAAATCATGATAGAATTTAACTTTTTTTTTTACTTCATTTGAAAGTATTTAAGTTACACATATGTCTTATGGACAATGCTGACTAAATATTTCTGCCTTCTAAGAGGATACAAGTTAAAGATTATAAGTAAAGAAGGGGCATCTGGCTGGCTCAGAGTTGGTTAAGCGTCCAGCTCTTGATTTCAGCTCAGGACACAAATCTCAGGATTGTGAGATGGAGCCCCACATTGGGCTCTGCACTGGGTATGGAGCTTGCTTAAGATTCTCTCTTTTTTCCTTCCCCCTATGCTGTCTGTCTGTCTCTATAAAGGAAAAAAAAAGTAAAGAATCAACAAGACTTGTTTTTAAATTCTGCCAAATGAAATTGTTATCCTTTTTATTTTATCTGAGAAGAAAATTTTTATAAATAATCTTTAGAAACAGACTTGAATCTGTCAAATCCCAAATCAGTACTCCAACTAAAATTTGTGAGATTAGATTTTTAGAAATTGCATTTTACCTTGAAGTCCTCAATGAATTAAAATAAATTAAACAAAAGAAAGTTAAGATTTTCTTATTATAAAGTACATAATATTGAATCTTTACGCACTTTATAATTCTCCTGATAATATGTGTGTATGGGTGTGTGTTTATACCATAACCTGTCATTTAAAAGAGACTTCCAGACAATTCTTTATCATCATCAAATAACTTAGAGAAATGAATAATGTTAATGGTGTTAAAATGGCTTTAGTGCTATACCCACACCCCCAAAACTTTTTTTTTTTTTAATTTATGGGTCAGTGTCCTACAAAAGCATTATGGATACAGAATTAAGATTCATTCATTAGGTCTAATTAGGATCAAATATTTATTATGCACCAGTAGCTGCACTAAGTGTACTTCCTAGGATGGAAATTGTTTGTGGCTAATGTGCTGTAGCAACCCATAAAATACTCATGACTGTGTTAACTGGTTCTGAGATCAGTAGCCCCCTTGTGGAATGCCTTTCATCTCAGTCGCTGCTTTATATATGTGGCTGAGGGTTCTCCTGGTACTCTAAATGTAACATATTAATGCTAACTTAAAGATCAAATATTATGAGTAAGAGACATGCAATGTTTTCATCTTTGATAAATATCCATTATTGCCTCCAAAGAGATACAGATTATTTAGAAGATATGTTCTGTCATGACTAAATAGGTCAGAATTCTTTGCAGTTTGGAAAGACAAATATAAAATGGGACTAGTAGCTGGGTTTAATTAAGTTGTCACTTCCTTCAATTTTTTCTTTAAGGCAATTTTCCACTCATTATATCTGAATTCTTTCTGAAAAGAAAGTGTGCTCAGCATATCATGGCTTTCTATTGGCATGATTTTGATGGAAGTTATTTTCAGCTTATTAAAAAAGGGTGATGGGGCTGAACATATTCTTTTAAAAGTCTTGCAGTAGATGGATATATTAAATTCCAACCATTATAATATTTGTTGCTTAAACTCATATTTAACCAAATAGGTACTGACTCTAGAAACAAACCCTTCTCCAAAGCATCTTGGACTTGTTCCAATTGTTTCTGTGCCTAAGCTGCTCCTGGGGAATGTCAGGCATCTTTCCTTGGTTTCCTGTTGTTCTGTATTTTCTCTGCTCTTAGAACTTCATCTGCTTACATGCATGGATACGTGTGGACAGACACACTCTCTCTGCTGTGTTCAACATGTATCTATAGCATTCAGAACACCTCAACTATCTTCCGAGGACAGCTGGGCATCTGCCTCTCCTGGCCCTCACAGCCCTCGATCTGTCTTCCTCAAGCTTCAGCAGAGATTGACTTTGCCTAAGGATACCTATTCCTTGCTTGTTGGCCACCCAATTTAAAGAATGTCCAAGATGTTCACTGGCTTTCTGTTCATCTCACTTTGTCCTGGGTTTGCCTCATTTCAGGTGTCCTTGGTCTTCCCCATCACTGAGTCTCAGCACTACTTCCTATGTCCATACTGACTCTGTGCCACTGACATTCTTTTCATAGAGTTCATTTCCCCCGTGCCCTCTACCTCAATCTTAACTGAAAAGCTCATGGATTTCTCTCTTTTCCAAATGCATATGGTATTTAGGATTAATAGCACTCATGAGTAATTAATTTTGGTGCCCATGTTAAATAACAATTCATCTGTGATTTGTTTACATCTTTGTTTAAATCTTCTATCATGAACTTTTCATGGGATTGGTTTTGTCTCCTCCAAACAAGGTTATAAACTTTTTGAGACAGAAACTGTGTTGTAAATTTTGTGCATCCCTTGAAATGCGATACATGTAATGGGGATTTGATTGCTATTTGTTCATGTGATTTGAATTTCAACACCCACATAAGGTCAAGAAGGAGAGAAAGTAACTGTATCAAAAGAAGAAATAGAGGAAAGAATAAGTGCTCCTAAGTAGCTTTTAGTTTGTCCCCCAAGTTCCAAAGTCCAAATGAAAGCCAAAAAACAAAGAACCGCATTTTCTCATTCAATTTCCTTATCAGTCTTTAGCACTACTCTTTACACCAAGAGGGAGCATTTATTCTCAAATGAGCAACACGGTAGGAAATGTGGTTGAAAGTGGTGCTCATTTGTTACTCTGGAATTAGTCCATTTATTTTCCGTATGCAAAGAGTGTACTGACTTTATCAATAAACCTTGGTGAAAACCATATTTAGGAATTCCACAGCAGCCATTGATTGACTTCTAGAACTTTTCATTGTGCCGTGTGACTAGAACAGAACATGCTGATTATCTTAACTATTATTATGGATGATACAATGTTGTTGAATTGTGAAATTCTTTTTAAATATATGATTTGAGGGATACAGTGTCTAAATGCGTGTGTGCTCCAAGTTCTTGATATTTTCCAATGGGGAAGAGGAAGTATTGCTGGAGTTACGAGCAAACTTAAGCCCACAGCTCATTGGTGATTGAAGGAAGCCGAATTTTATATCTGATAATACATAGTTGACACTTAAAACGATGGTTTATAGCATCCTTTACACTTACAATGGGGAATAGCTTCAGACGAGCTAAAGAACTTGCTGCAAGTCACACATCTAGTGAGTGGTAGAGCCCGGATTCTAACTTGGGTTTGTGTGACTCTCAGCATCCAGGATCTACACCAGAGAGTCTTTCCACAATGTGATGATGGGCTCAAAGGGAAGTATTTGCATGTATCCATCCAAGTGGTCACATATAAACAGTTTCCATTTCCCCAGTGAATATACCTAGCAACCAGCCTAGCCAGTGTTTACAGATGGAAAATGAAGCCGTAGCACTCAGTTGGGGCACTGGGTGAGCAATAATCTCCAAAGAATAGCTTCTAATTTTTTTGTTTATAAGGAGATTAATGGGTGTACACTTGGTGGTATACACTTGGCAGGCATGGTAGGCATGCAATCTCTCTCTCTCTCTCTTTCTTTCTTTCTTTCTTTTTTTTTTTCTTTTTTCTTTTTCTTTTTCTTTTTCTTTTTTTTTGTTGCATTAAAGGCTTTGGTCTCCATTTCTGTATTTGTTTGTCTACTTGGGCAACTGAAAGCCTCCTATGAGATCCAGAAACTCTAGGCAAACTAGTCTACTCTGGCCCATTCTGCTTTTGCCTCTGCCACAGTTCCAAAATTATTTCCTCAAATGTTACTGCATACATGGGATTAATTTACCTTTAGAGTTTCCTCCCTTCATAAAATTCCACTGGCCCCAAAATCCATACGCCCAAAGGTTCTACAACTTAATACAAGTGTCTCTGTAAATTTGACCCAGAATGACCAGGAATCCGAGGTCCATGAGATTAAGTAATTGTATATAATTAGCTCTGATAGCCAATTTCCTCCAGCTTTGAGGAGAAAAATTTTTCTTTCTTTCTTTCTTTCTTTCTTTCTTTCTTTCTTTCTTTCTTTCTTACTTTCTTTCTTATTCTTGCTCAATACAACATGAGCACTTTACCTCCTTCTCCCTGAAGGCTGACTCACAGTGGGAGATCAAGAAGGCAAGAAGCTCCAAGCAATTAAATCTTCTCTGACAGTGTCTGCTCTTCCCAGAGGTAGCTCAGAGGGGGGCAATTCCTGGAAGCTGTTTGCTCTTGGCAACATAGTTTTTTACCCCAGGCTGTGGCTCCCAGCAGTCCCAGAACTCAATGGCTTTTGCAACAGCAACTACTACTGACTGTCCCAGTGCTTCCCTCCTCAGATGCCCTAGAGACCCTTCTGTGTCCCAGGAAGACTGTGTTGCTCAGTGCCCTCCCTTGGTACCACTCCATAGTTTGAGTAAGAGCAATGCAGACATTGATTTCTACTGGTGACAGTGGAATTCTATGGCTTTATCAGGACCAGTTTTTATTAAAAGGGTCTAGATCGAAGTTTCCTAAATGTATGTTAAAAACAAACAAAAATACCAAGCCATACCTGTAGCAAACAGAGCCGTATTTCTAAACACACTTTTGGCACTGTCTGCCACCCTCTGGGGAAAAAAAAAAAAAACTGACCATCTCAGTTTGGGGTTCCCTTGCATTGTTGCTCAGGGTATCTTCCAAGAATAATGTAGGTAGAGACCTTCATTTCTTCAGGTGGAAAGATGTTTCTTCGTGCAGGAGAGCATAGGAACTCATCAATAAACTAGGCTCCAGAAACAGCCCAGGGAAATCTGAGAGCTGCCGAAGGTCAAATGTAAACCAGCTCTAATATATATTAAGTCAGGTTTGGCCATTATTTTTCAGTACATTATTCGGATTCCTAAAAACAAACAAACAAACAAAAATGATGAATTAGCTCATTAACAAAATCTAATTAGATTGGAAAATTGCTTTGAGGTAGTTAACAAATCAATTCTATGCCCAAATGTCACTGATGTCAAAACGACAGATACAAAATCCCTAATAAACCTTCTCTCACCATCAGTGTTCCCCTCCTGAAACTCCCTCAGGGGCCCTTCCTTGAGAGCCGTGATTGGCTATAGAGGGAAGGTTTCCTGCGCTGTGCAGAGAGACTGTGCAATCCCTAAAGGCACGCTGGTCCATATCACACCTCACTTCACATCCCAGAGGCAGATGGACATACGGAAGGGCAAGATGGAGGGATGCTAAACCAAAAATATTTTCAAGGACAAATGGCGTGAATCAAAGCCAACATGATGAAAAAGAGCTTCGCCCAAGAGACGTAAACGTGCTCGGGTAGCCTGTGTGGATTTGTGAGGCACCTGAAAATGGACAGTGATTCCTGTAAGCCTGTTTCACATGCACTGGGGCTCTGACCCACAGTTTGCTTTCTCAGACCCCGGTCCTTGCTGATGAAGCCAAGGTCACAGGTCTGGGTGTTGTACAGTTAAATGCAAATTTCCTGGTTCAGCAGTGTCCCAGAGAGCAGCCCAGTCTAACTCAGGGGATTACCCCAAAACTCACAAGATGTGCTTCAGATAAAGTGAGCTTTGTTACCAGCTCTTACCACAGTTTAGACTAATCTGGGAAGAAGTGGAAGGACCCTCGTCCAAGAGGCAGCAAACGCCGCATCCTTCTCCCCTGCAGGCCCAGAGCAGTGCATGCGGAGAGAGGGCAAGGAAAAGCCACTGCCGTGACCATCTGTGGGTCTGATGCACCTGTCTGGGGCCACCGTGGGAACCGGGAAGGGACCAGTGGTGACGCAGTCCTGGAATTTGAACTTCCAGCTGTCCTTGAGAGAGGAGAGAGTGCTTTCTCTTCTGTGGGGCTCTGACCGAGAGAAGTCAGGCACCCCTGAACAGACCCCATGAACTTGTACCCTCTAGTCCTTTCCAAGCAGATTACTGGAAGCTTGTTTGAGCACATTCAAACATTTGCAACTCGGTTCAAATTTCTGCATCACAAAAAAGAGATGCATCTCTTGCTTCTAGCTTAAAGCCTCCAGTCTGCACTAGTTCAGAGGACAATCTGGTTGATGGGAGGTAAAAAGTCTCCTCACAAAGGCAGAGGAATATTTTCTGGGACCTTCCTAACTGTACATCAACCCAGGATGAATTTAGCTCATGGTAGCCTGTCCAGCCTAGAGCCACAATCTGCATTCCCACCTAAGCAACTAATCAGATAAAAGAGACCCCAAAGATCCCCAGAAATCCATCAACGCTTTTGAAAAATAATCCTAAAGACATGCCCTAGGGTGGTGTCAGTGGAGGACTTTTCAGGAACAACTAAATAGGTTTGAATTCGGTCACAAGGGAATCATCTTTCTATAACATTTCGGGCCACCTAAGTGTAGGGAAAACATTCTCTCCTGTACATCTTACCTAAGGGCGCCCATGACGAAAAGCCATTTGCCTTTTCTCCTGCTCTGTTTCTGTCATTTTGTTATTCCTTCTATGATTTCTCCCTTAGTTGTCTGTTCCATGGTTTATAATGTAGAGAGACATAGTTGAGGTTTTGCTGATGAGGGAAGAGAACAAATGTATGACAAGAAAGACATAGTTATGACTGCTGGGCCGGACCCCACTTTTCAGGGAGAGCCAACATGGCAGGAAGAGTCGTGGCCAGAAGATAGTGCCCATAGAGAACAATGAAACGGGCTTTTATCACAGGATCTCACCAGACAGCCCAGGTTGTGTTGGTGTTGGGGGGGGGGGGTTGGTCAAGGGGGGAGTAAATGCTTAAAAATGAATTTTATCAGCCAAAGGGAACCAAAAAAAGAAATGCCAGTTTGCTACTTCTCTGTTGCTACTTTATTTTTTTTACCCATGAAATTATTTAAGTTTAAATTCTCCCCGAGTATTAAAATTGTATTCTACTGGGGCACTTGGGTGGCTTAGTTGGTTAAGTGCCTAACTCTTGAGTTTGGCTCAGTGATCTCAGGGTCATAAGATCAAGACCCGTGTTGGGCTCCACACTCAGTGCAAAGTCTGCTGGAGATTTTCGCTCTCCCTCAGACCGCCCCCCACCCTGTTCATGCATGTACATGCTCTCTCTCTCTTTCAAATAAATAAATCTTTTTAAAAAAGATAGTATTCTACTAAATAGTATACAGTGCACTAGAGATTAGAGTAACACACTAATTGAGTAATACAGAAAATTGGATCTAATCCCTACCAGGTATTCTTGGGGACCCTGGAAAAGGCTTCAAGGAACTAGTATGTTTCCAAATCATAGAGGAATGCCATAATTTAGACAGTGGGGTGTACTGTTCTGAAACCACTGGCACTCCCATAATCATAGTGGAACTGTATCACTATAACGGCATCTGGCCAGGTGAACTTTTAGGAAGCAAAAATGGGGGACAGAATGATAAGAAAATAAAAAGAAGATGGGAAGGGGAAGACAGAGGAAGAATTAGGAGGAGGAGGAGAAGAAATTATAGGAATCAAATTTGCCTTGTTTCACCTAACATGGAGTGTGTGGGAGTAGGACAGGGGATACAAAATCATAAACTACAGAACCAAGAAACAGCTATAAATGCCTGGGTGTTACTGAAAGGAGGCAATAAATCATTGCATATCATACTTTTTAGCTCTCTGTCTTCATCCTTGGGAGTAAAAGACAATGGGGAATAAATAATTACAAACTTGTAGCCTGGTTTGACACTGGTTGCCTGAGGGGTTATTGGTCCGCTCCTTCACTGTCCTACAGAGTCGTGAGAGAGCAGGTGGGGCAATCTTTATAAAATCAACAGCAATGGTCACCTGGGTGGCTCAGTGGGTTAAGCCTTTGCCTTCGGCTCGGGTCATGATCTCAGGATCATGGTCCCAAGTCGGGCTCTCTGCTCGGCAGGGAGCCTGCTTCCTCCTCTCTCTCTCTCTCTGCCTGCCTCTCTGCCTACTTGTGATCTCTCTCTGTCAAGTAAATAAATAAAATCCTAAAAAAAAAAAATCAACAGCAGTATCAGGGGTTAGTGGGTACGCAAGAGTCCACGAGCTCAAAATGCTTTGGGTTTTCGGGCTGTGCTGAAATTTAGTGAGATCAAATAACTTATCAACTGTAAACCTCCTTTAAGCAGCACCTTGTCAAATTAGCCTGCCTCACACTAGGACGCTACAAAAAAATATACAATTAACAGAAGTTATTGTAAAAATATGGCAACTTAAAAAAAAAAGATATTGTATCTAATAAAGAGTAACAGTGCAAAACCTCAATCTTACCCACATCTTGAGATCTGTGGTCCAGATCTAGGGTGCTTTCAGAGATGGGCATAAATGAGATCCTTTCTCAGGAAACTAGAGCTGGTACTGCCCACGCCTGCAGAGCTCACAGCCACTGGTGGCCACGCTCATTGTGCCTCTTCAGAGTTAAGGAGGGCACTGACACGTGCTGAGGGCTGTGTGGCTGTGGAGTGGTATTGGGCGGTCCTCATTAAGTAGGTGCTTCATGTATACATGTTCCCAGTTGGAACCACCACCTCAAATAGGACAAGTCACTGATTAGGAAACCCTGAGAATCTATTTGATGCCAGATTCCTGATTTTTATTCCTCTCTCCTGACTTCCCTATATTTTCTTACCTTTTTTACTCTAACAGGTGTATCTTTACTTTTTTTTCAACTTTGAAACTTCTGCTCAAAGTTCATTGTTACGCCTGAGTGAGTGAAAGACCAACCTATAAACTAGATACCACTACTATTCCCCTTTCGCAGTGTGCAGGGTTAAAGGGCCAGTCAATGGTGAGAACAGGATGCAAAGCCCGGGAGTCTGTCCCCACAGACAGGGCTCCTGATGTGTGCAGGTGGGTACTGCTTTTACAAAGGTCAGTGGGTTTGGTTTGGTTTTTACCCACTGCTTGCTTTAAGAACCGAATAATCCTAAAGTGGCACCTGACAGGTTTGAAAGATAAGATTCTCCAGGGTTGTTTGAACTCCACACCCACATTCTTGGAGCGAGGGTTGACCCCTGAGAATCGGAAATTATAATCGCCACCAAGAAGGAGCAGAGGAAAGAAGCCAGTCGGGCGAGTTAAATCAGAGACGATGCAAGGGAATTGAGAGAGCAGTTTCAGAGAAAGGTGAGTGAGAGGATCAGGAAGGGCCTCCAACCTTGGGGGGACTCGAGGCTGCGTGGAAGTCCTGAAGGGTCAGGGAGAGGACAAGCCACCAATAGCCAGGACGGAGTGCAGGCCCAGCTGTGGTGGGAGGTGGTGGGTGTCTTCATGATCACCCCGAAGACCAAGCATTCAAGTTTGCCGGTGAAAGCTGGCCGGTGTGTGATTGCGGGGGCTGAGCTAGTCCCACCTAATGGACCAGAAATAAAGCAGATAACAAGAACAAAAGTACATTTTGGGTTTACTTTGTGTAGATTCTAGTGCGGTGTCCAATCGGGGCCGCAAAAGCAGGGGTGCCTAACACAAGGTAGAGAGGAAAGTAAGTCTCGGGCCTAACATCTGGTTCCAAAGCAGAGATAGGACTGGAGAAGCAGAAGGTATTTTCCATGCATTTCTCTCTCTGAGTCTCTCTGCCTTTCTCCTTCTTGACTCCCATTGTTCTCTCCTACCTAAAGTTAAAATTTCCACATGATAATTTCCTTGATGTCTTTATGTCAGTCGTGGTCAGCACTCTTGTATTCACAGACATTGTCATCATCAAGCAAGGCACGGACCACAGGTCAGGTCCGAATTTTGCAATTTTTAGACTTTCTCTACACAATCGTTGGCTCCGATTCTATGCCAAAAAGAAAAAGAAAAAAAAAAAAAAGTTCAGACGTTGAGAGCTGATCTGAGGTGCTTATTTTGCATTTTGGCCTTACAGCATCTCTCTCTCCGGTGCCACAACACAGATTGGGTGACCTTCCAGCCTGGATGTCACTGGCTTCCGGCTTTCCTGATGCCAAAGCCACAGAACACTTTTGTGTTGGAAATCGCCTTTCTGCAAAAGCAAAGAGAATAAACCAGGCACCATAGATCACTTGGCCTGTCCACCCCACCGTGATACCCCACAGGCTGAAGTTTCTATGCCAACAGACTTCTAACAGGAGGGCATACCTTTAGCGCTCTGTCCTTTCTGTAAATAGAACCAGGCATTGCCAGCGCAGGCACCACGCAGCGCCCCAACGGCGACGGTGTGAGTACGCGATGCACGTGTGTCTGCTGGCCAGCCTAGGATGAAGCCCAAGTTCAATGTATAACTAAGACCGTTTCGCTCTGCTCCTGTCCTGTAGAAGCCACACACGGCAGACTTGTATTTCTGTCAAAGGCTTCGGTTTTCCGTCATCTATTTTTTATAGCACTGATACTAAACCAATTGCAGCAAATGGAGGGTATTATTTCTAGCTTGGGTGCATCACGATGCTGATTCGCCGTTCCTAGGAAGCAGGCTCACTGTGCTGGGTTTCATCGTTTACCATGGGAGACCTGGTTCAACAAAACGTAAGTGCTTTGAGATGCTTGACAGTTTCAAAATGTAAATAACTAATTCCCCATGAATGAGGGAGAAAGGCCCAGGTGATGATTAGATGGGATAAGGATGGAAATTTTATTGGGTACCATTTGTGGCAGGATGACTGTGGGTTGAAGACGAGCAAAACTATTTCTTCCATCCTTTGGTTTCTCGGTGTAGCGTTAATCTTTGAAGACAATCTTGGTTTACTCTTCAAGCAACGTTGCCACTTTTCAGAATCATATTTTCTTGTGTTCTTTCTGAAATGTTTGCATGTCCTCATCTGTATGTGCTCTCCAAATAGAATAAGCTTTTGGTTTTTAGATGTTTAAGAATGGCAAAGATTTGGGGCGCCTGGGTGGCTCAGTGGGTTACAGCCTCTGCCTTTGGCTCAGGTCGTGATTCCAGAGTCCTGGGATCGAGCCCCACATCGAGCTCAGTGGGGAGCCTGCTTCCTCCTCTCTCTCTGTCTGTCTCTTTGCCTACTTGTGATTTCTATCTGTCAAATAAATAAATAAAATCTTTAAAAAAATGGCAAAGATTTATAAACCAGAAAGTTTAGAGGAAACCATCTATCAAGGTCCATAGCCCCCTCCCTGCTTCCAGAACACAGGCACACATGCAAAGACCCCTTCACACACTAACACACAGAGATTTTTAAAAAATTAACCAGCTAACTAGCGATAACATTATATATCAGCTTAGAATACTTTTTAATTACAGTAAATTTACTTACAATGATTTTTTACACATCAGTAACAGATGACCATGTATTAAAGTTGCCCAATGTTAAGCTTTAAATCTGTACTGTATTTCATCAGGTCATTAGTGGTTTATGAGGGCTAATGCTGCACAATTTATTTCTCTATAAATATTGATCACATATTAAGCATACAACGATTGCTATTTCAAGCATGTTTTTGTTTTTATCCTATTTTCTCCACTTTCAGATGATTTTTTTCAGCTTTTTGCCTGTGAATGTAATTACCATTTTTGGCTGGTAAAAAGAAAATACCGAACCAACGCATATGAAATGCTACTTTTCGGTGTTCCTATGTGTCTGTGTTTTACCTAAAAGCAAAATCAATAGGACTCCAGAAATGGAAACAAGTCAGCTCTGGGTGGTGTTATTCACTTGCTATTAAACTTGACAGCTAATTTGCAAGTTCACGCTCTTTTAATGCTAGAGTTCTTGGAACCCTGAGGGCTAAACCCTTCTAACCCCAACTGAATATGCAGATAGAGAATAGAACCCAGAGGGTTCCCTTGCATTGGTATCATTTCCAAGGTATTATTTTGGTCAAAGACAGAAATTAATTCTTATTTAATGCTTTCTAGCGAAGTGGAATGGTATGAGGGCAGTGAGAAAAAAAAAAAAATAGAACTGGAAGTGTTATAAAACAAGCCTGAACTTTCCATTAAGAGTCACATAAAGAATTCAAAGACCAAATATTTAATCAAAGTTAATTTAACAAAATCATATTAAGTAAGAATCCCTCCTTAGACCCACTGTGGAATGTTTCAAATACCTTTTCTATATTAAGATATGTTTAATCTGATAGAGCAAGTGGCATTTTTATACCCCAGAAAAATGATTTATTCTTAGGAAAGAAGAAATCCCGGACATGTAGCCAGATATGGGAAAACATATTTATGGGGTGACATTTTTTGGCATGAAATAGAAAGAAGAGAGTTTTTTATGAAACACTTGGCAAAACAGAAAGCTTAAAAATATTTCTAAACTTGCCCAGTTGCAAAACCACACTGCATGTTTTGCTTTTTCCATTAGGGAAGGAGTAACTCGGGGCTGGGACTGGCCTTATGAGTCCCATCACTTCATTTCTCCTGACAGGGATTAGCTAAATTAACTAAACTCCTGTTGGAATGCCCAGTCTGTCATCTCCTCTGCGCAAAAATGAAACACATGGCGTTCTAAGAAAGAACGTCAAGCAGCCAATTTCTCAGAAAATATTTGAATGACCCTTGGAGGTTAGCAGCACAATCATTTACACAAAAATTGCTTCAAATGTGCATAATGTGTTCTTTGAGTGTCAGCAAAGTAGCTGGGTCTGCTCAAAGCTGCACAAACACAAGCAGCCTTGATTAAATCAGAAATGTAGGCAGACATTGGAGAAGACACGGAAATCACAAAAATGTTCTATTGCTATCCCTTCTGAATTCTCTAGCTTCTTTCTCTCCATGTTTTTTGTCCCATAGTGTGTTTGTAAAGCATTTTCACTGAGATTGTTAAGCAACTAGCAGATTAGCTCCTCTGAACTAGTAAGTCAGGGTGCCCTTTTTGCCTCCTGTTAGGAGTAAAGGAAGTGAGTGGGAGTGAAAACATTTGCTTATTGAGAGGAAACTTCACTGTATTATTGAATTTTCCCCCTATTTTACCCCAGAGCTCAACAGGAGGTCTAGGTCTTTAGACTCTAGACGGAACCTGATTTTGTGGGATTTTATATTATATGTGGGAAAGCCCTTTAATACCTTCTACCTGCCATCCCTCCTATGTAAAATGCAAACCATCATAAAGGTACTCTACCTTCTCCCACCCTGGGGTGATACCATGTACCCCTAAGCTTCTCACCCATGCTTCAGAAACAGAACCTCTAAACCTCTAACCTGCCAGGGCTCTTATAGACCATTTACTGCTGGAAAAGATGATGTTTTATGTTTTTTTGTTGGTTGGTTTTTTTTGTTTTGTTTGTTTTTAAGGATAGAATTCCCCTCCTCTCTCTATGCCCAACTTTAAAAAAAAAATAAAAATAAAAATAAACAACTCTCTCTCTCTCTCTCTTTTTTTTTTTTTTTTTAATTCTACCAGCATTGTCAAAACAGGTCTCTTTAAAAAATACAGCCATTCTAGGGAAGCATTTTAAAGAAGCAAATTCTTGACACTGACTGAGGAAAGAGGAAACCCAGGAGACCCTGATAATCCCTGTTGTTCTCCCCCACTTCCCTCTCTCCTCCAGTCCTGGAGCAGGCATTAGCTGCTGCTCTTTGTACCAAACCCCTTTAAGCCCCCAAACTGAAACTTGAAAGCAGTGGAAAGTCTAAGTACAAATGCCAAGTCACAACAATCATTGGAAAATCAACCTCTCCTTCCGTCTTGCCCTGAAAAACAGTGAAAGAAGCCGTACTTTTAAAGCACTTAAATAATCACTGGAAAGGGAGAAATTGTGGGCATTCTCAATGCCAATGAATGTTGCCAATTCTTACCTTGGTTACTATTCTTTAGTAAAAAAGGACAGATTAATAGGTGTTGCTAAGAGCAACCCAGAACTTTGACATTCTTATTATGCCTTACTTGACATGCTAACTTTGAGTAGAATTTTTAGTGATGGAAACAAGGGAAGAACTTAAGCGTGGTATAGTTAGGTCAAATAGATGATGCTTTTTTGTTGGGGAACTTCTCAGTTTACTGGACTATCAGTTCTGATTCCAAGTGACCTGCTGTGTGGATGACCCTTTTTTCTTTTTCATTCTGTGGTGGTTGTGGAACAAGTAGGTGGCAAACATGGATGAATGAATCTAGAGTGTAGTCTTGGAGTACCCTTGGGTTTCATGGGTTGTGTAAGAGTGGTAAAAACAAAAACAAAAACAAAAACAAAACAAACAAACAAAAAAAACTCTGGAGAATGGACAGGAACTAACTGTCACCCATGGTACATTCCTTGTACCTGTGTGACTAATCAAGTAATGGCTCCATTTGGCAAAGGTAGTTCATCTGAAGCCTCACTTTCAGACTGCCAAGTTCACAAACATTAAATGTCATCAGCTTCAACCTCTCTTTAAGGTCCACCCTCCCCTCCTACTTTTTCCTGAGTTTTCAAGTCTGCATAAGCTCCAGTATACCAGTTCCTTTGTGAGCAGACTTCTTTTACCTTAATGGTCCCAGGGTACTCACAACAGAGAAGACTTTTGTAGGGGAGGAAAAATTATTTTTTTCTCTATCCTGAGTTCTTACCTGAGACCCATGTAATAAAAGAGAGATTAACGAGAGAAAAACAGAAGTTTATTACCATGCATACATCATGTATACATGGGAGATAGCCAGAGAAAAATGAGTAACTCCTTGAGGTAGCTTAGAATTCAGGCTTAAATTCTATCTTCATAGTGAAAGGGGAGAGGGGATGCAGGCTTCTTAGGGGAGAGTAAATGATTTCTAAGAAAGGTGAATGGGCCCTTGGAAGAAAAGATGAGAGGTGTAATAGTTTGTGACAAATTTGCCTATGTGTGGTATCAACTTCTAGTATCCTCTCATGTGACAAGAGTTAGTTCCCCCTGGTTGACGACACTCCCAGGAGGGGATTTATGACAACTGAGTTCCTTTTGAAGGATCTGCCTTGAGGCAGATGAGGAGAGTTCAGAGAAAGCCTCTCCCTCCATTTGCTTTTCCAAGTGCCTACGGCCCCAGATAACCAATATACAGTATACGTGGGGTTGCATGTCCCAAACTCCTACAGTCATATTTTGGGGTAGCACATTCTGCTGCCTTTCACTTTTAAATGAGAACATCCATTTGCTATTTGTTTTAATCCTATGAATTGCCTTAGGTGCAAAGCATGCTTTTGTTGTTTTCTAGTTTAGTACAAGCTCAGACTTGCTCTATAATTCCTGCATGAAGGTTGGTAATTTTTTTTAGGATGATAGGACAGAATTTATTGAGATTGCTTTTTCATTGACTTAGTATCCAAGCAGTCAAGAAACCACAATAAAGCAAATAATTTGGGACTATTACAATGGATCACTTTTATTTTTTTAATCTTAAAAAAAGGAATACATTTTATATCAAGTGAGGAAACTTACATTTCTGTACATGAATTTACATGAGTTTATTTGTCCTACTGGGAGGTCAATTTTCTTTGTGGGGGGAGTGGTGTTAGGATAGTCACAATGGATTACTTTTAATTCAGAGTATGTCTGAGGACTGATTCTGATGCCAGGCTGCCTGGGTAAGAGACTGGGTCCCACTACTTATACCTGTGTAAATTGGCAGGCACAAGGCAAATATAAGGTAAATAGCCCCACCTTATGTGTTACTGAGAAAATTACCAGAGCACTCAGAAAAGAGCTTGACACGTGGTCAAGTATGGTAAATGTTAGCTGCAATAAATACTATAATTGTGTTAGTGGGAATCCAGCAACATTAGGATTGTATTAAAAATTAAATTCTAACCATCTTCCGGGATATTTACTAATCACAATTGTTAAATAAGTTGAACATCACCTAGGCACACACACAGAACTTTAGTTATCTGTAAATAAACCACTTATTTTGATGCATTGTCGATGAAAGGGGTAAAAGCAGACACACACACTCAAATACTTGAATGATATGGTCCAGGAATGGAGATTTAACTGAAGTTTAATATAAAAGCAGATGCATTTTTAGTGAGATGCTTATCAGATATTATTTATAAGCAGGTAGTTTAAAGAGAATGAAGACTTGGAGGGAGTTTGGGGTGAGGCAGGAGACGGGGAGAGTTGTGTGTGTGTGTGTGTGTGTGTGTGTGTGTGCAGTGAGCTTTTCTTCCTTCTTCTTCCTTCAAAATAGTTCCATCAGGAAACCATTCTCTTTCCAAATTTGCAGATATCTGCAAATAGTATTCTTGCCCCAGAGGAAAAAAATAGTTTACCATGATTCATTTGAAGCAAATCTCCTAGGATGTCCAAGTGGGTTATTTATTGCTATTAGAGGATTGATTTATCTGCAGGAACATGTATTCCTTCTCAGCCTGAAATCAAGACTATCCCTTGAAATAGGTTGATTAGACAACTACCTCTTAAAGGGATATGAGGACCCCTGACATGTTCCCACCAGCCCCCAAGGAGCTCCCCACATCCCGTGACACTCACTTCCTACCTGGTCTGAAACTCCCACCATGATGTCTACTTTGTGTCTCAGAAGTATAAATGACTTGCTTAAGATATCTTCCAATTTATCTGAGAGAGGAGAAGGTACTCAACTTCTGTTAGCATAGTTTAGAGCCTTAAGTGGTCTCATAAGCTACTGTACCCTTTTAGGCTGCAGAGAGACGTCCCTGAGAGTTGATGTTCAGTAGTGAAGAGTCTGGGCAACAGAAATTTGAATTGCAGAGAAAGAAAAGATTGAGTTGGAGTACCGATCAAGGAAGGATTCTTTGAAGAGGGGGACATAAAGGAATCTCCTTATATAATGAATTTTTCTTCGGGTGGAAGGAAAATACAGAGCACTAAGTGGGGGATAGGGTGGGAACATTCTGGGAGAGTTGACTTTATCCCGCAGGAAATGGGTTTGCCTCCCTCTTAACCCTGTGTCTCCCTGCTCTCCTAACTGGCTCCATGCAGATCTGGAAAGGACTGGAGAAGCAAAGAAGAGATGGGGGTAGCAGGTGTAACATATGTTAACACTATGGTCTTTGCTGTATAACTCGCTTCTATCCTATTAACATGCTGGTCAGTGGGAATGAAGCTTTGCTAGGGAAAGTTTGTTTTAAATAAAGAAACAAGGAAAGTAGAAGTTAATCAGCAAAACAAATCAGGGCTGCCAAAGTCACACTGCCCACTCCCCCTCCCCCCCACCTACAAGACCAATCCTGGGTAACACAGCCCTGTTTTACCCATTTCCATGTAATTTTGGTGACTAATTGTGATATGTAACAAACTAAAAATAATGGCAAGTATTTGCACAATTTCTTTTTCACGGTTTTTTTCTTTTTTTTTTTCCTGAGAAGTAGGTATCAAACTTCGTGAAGAAAAAAGTATATAATGGTAGAGTTAAGTTTCCCTCAGTTTGATATCACTGGTATTTTGGTTGCTTTGCGATCGTGGGGCTGATCGACCCACCTATTCATTGTAATGTTTCTCTTCTAGAGCCAGAATAGGACAGACTCATATACCATTCTGATCTGGGTGCATTTCTTCAGAAGGTACGCTGTGCTCATGGGGGATGGTGGCTGCCTGGGCTTGGGGCTGGTGAGGCCAGTTGGAAGTCTATGCATGCTTTTCAACAAAACGATTTCTCAGCGAAGTCAATGAAATAAAATAATGGGCACCAAAGAACATGAGTATACCCAGATCTCTCCTCACATTCATGCCTGTTGTGTTCCCAGTAGAATTTCTGTCCTGAGACTCTACGCGAATACCCTTGATTTAAACTGATTGACTTAGAAGAAGCCAGTGGGGACATCATAGGAAGCGAGGCAAGGAAGGTGAGAGGGTTATCAAGACAGCACTCTTGCAGAGTGATTATTTTGGAATTCTTTACTCTGCCTTATTTTGCAATGGAATGTTTGGGGGTCTTAGGAACACGGTGGGGAAACTGAGTCTCATCTTTGTCCTAAAACTCCTTCCTTGGGCAGCTTCTCAGTTGCAGGCATTCCAGAAAGTCCTTGCTTGTTAGAGGAGATGCCTCTTACTTGTTAACCCTTCCCGGGGACACAGGGAATGCACTCATCGCCCTGTACCCACTCCAGGCCACTCCATGCTTCCTGTGTGGAATTTCCCCGGGCTCTCCATCCCACTCCGCTCCTGTGGTGAACAGGAGAGCAAAGCCCCACTTCTGGTTGTTGCTAGTCTGCTGCTCCGGGCTAGCTGGATGGCTTCCACCGCTGACTCCCCAAGCTTCTCCTGCTCTTTTTCTGAAATCACCCTGGCTGCATATTACCCAGATTCTACTTTACCATATGTTACTCCTCTAACTCATCATGGAGAAATCTACCCATATCTAGCCCCTCAAAAAGCGGATTTACTCAGTTCTCCATACCCTTTCAGGACAAATTGTTTCCATCTTTGGATGGCAAAGGTGGAGAAACTGAGAGAATACATTTTAGTTACTGTATCTATTTTCTAGGGCTGCCATAACAAAGTGCAACAAACTGGGTGGGTTACAACAAAAGAGAAACATTGTCTCACAGTTCTGGAGGCTAGAGGTCTGAAATCAAGATGTGAGTCGGGACTTTTGCCCTGGCTAAGGACTCCAGGGAAGAACGCTCTCCTTGCCTTTCCCTAGCTTGGGGTGGATGCCAGAAATCCTTACATTCCTTGACTTGTGCCAGATCATTCCAGTCCCTGCTACCATTGTTAAGTGGTATTCTTTCTTCTTCTTATGTTTTATAAAGACACCGGCCCCCGGATTAAGGGCCTACTGGAAACCAGTAGGACCTCATCTTAACTCAATGACGTCTGTGAAAACCCTGTTTTCTAGATGAAGTCATTTTCCCAGGTATGGAGGATTTGGACTTCACAATATCTTTCTGGGGCACAATTCATGCCACAGTAACCACTCCTGGACACTGGGTCGTCCTCAAGCAGGAAAGAAGCTCCAGAGAATGTATCCCGTGCTCAAAGCACACCCATCAGTCCCTTGACATGGCACTCACCCCCTCCCCCCCACATCCGTGAAACTGACCCCCTCTGCAGAGTTCAAGGAGACCACAGTCTGATACCTCACTGGAAGGACTGGCCCACCTGGCCCAGGCTATTTCTGAGTGAGACCAGAGTTCAGACGACTAATTGCCCCTCACTATCACCGGGCACTTTGGTCTCCCTGAGAAATCCTGAACTGCTAAAGCAGAAAGAGTCCCTGGAGAATAACTACATGAACTCTAAACCCACAACTTACTTTTCCCTAGTTAATTATGATCATCCTTTCAATGGACGACTCTTCCCTGACATCCTTTCTGTCACTCTTTGAGGCCCTTCTTATCCACCCACAAATATTGAGATTGTCTTTCAAGAGGATGAGTTTTTCTAAAGCTTGATGTGTCCCTTGATTGTTGTGATACCGGAACGCTACAGAAAGCCCCAGAGTTATGTTTTTCCCACAGAAAAAGTTTGTAAGATTCACCAGTCTCCATCACGCTTTCCAAATCCCCCTGAGGCGTTACTTTTAAAAGGGAAGTTATGACTTCCTCAATTCTAAATCAGGTTTTCAGTGTGCATACTTTTCCACAAAGGGGATTGGATATCAGGGCACAGATACCAGATGGTAGAATGTATTATTCTCAGGGTGCCTGGGTGGCTCAGTGGCTTAAGCCTCTGTTTTCAGCTCAGGTCATGATCTCAGGGTCCTGGGATTGAGCCCCACATCCGGCTCTCTGCTCAGGGGGAACCTGCCCCCCCCCGGCCTACTTGTGATCTCTCTCTGTCAAGTAAATAGATAAAATCTTAAAAAAAGAAAGAATGTATTATTCTTGATGGATAATAATAATAATCTGTGTGATACTTTTAGTTCTCCATTTGCATGCCAATTTGACTGAATATCTAGAAACAGAGAGAAGAGGCAGAGTGAGAGGGAGAGTCCACTTTCTAAAAGTCAGTGTGTGGTCACTGCATCAGGCTGTGTAAGGACAAAAGAGAATCTACTGAAAAAAGAAATACCAACAGGCTTAGTTAGGTATGACAGTGCAAAGCCATTTTATAAATATTTTGGGAAGTAGATACAAGAGAGAGTGATTTGTGAGGTGGTTATTTTGCATTTTGCCACATGCAAAGCCGATTGGAATTCCTCATATGCATTCAGCATCTGAGCTGTTGGCCATTTGGAGACGAGCTCTAGTCTAAGTTCCAGCTCCTTCCATATTAGGGGGGCAGCCCCGGGGACTTCTGTATCTTGACGAGACTGTGCGCTGAAGTGAGCTATATGGATAACAGATGAAGGAAGGGATTTATTTATTTTTATTCTTTAAAAAGATTTTATTTATTTGACAGAGAGAGAAACTGAGAGCAGGAACACAAGCAGGGGGAGTAGGAGAAGGAATGCAGGCTTCCCATTGGGCAAGGAGCCTGATGCGGGACTCGATCCCAGGACCCTGGGATGACTGAGCCACCCAGGCGCCCTAAAGGAAAGGATTTAAATTCATCACTGGGACTGTTTGGGTATTTTTTTTTTTTAAGCCATTAAAAGAGAATGGATACTCGACCTTGAGAAAAAGATGCAAAGTAGTGAGTGGCATGAATCTTCTGGATTAGGGGAAAAAGTCTATTTAGTGGTTTCCATAAGAAAGATACTCAAAAGCAGATAACATCAGTTTTTTAAAATCCTATTAATATACCATTTTATCAGTCACAGCAGGATTGGGTGCAAGGTCAGCGTAAAGCCCATCCCAGGTTTCATGGTTCCTGACGCTGTTTACCTGTTCCAGCAGGGAGGCCAAGGGCCTGGGGGCCTGGCTCCCCCTTTGGGCTGGATCTCCTCTGGTTTGTGAGTTCTGAGGCGGGGCCCCTAGTTGAGCTACCCCCATACTCTGAGACAGGCCAGTGCAAACTGCCTTCTGCCATCTGGGCCTCCGCCCAAAGGCCTGCTGGGTTCCCATGAGGGATCTCTGACTGTCCTTTCTCGTAGGAACCCAAACCAAACCTCCTCAAGAACGTCTTACCAGAAATGCTGTGTAATCAGTGTTCTATTATAACTCATTGAATGCATATGTTGTTGCCTTTATTTTTGAAGACGCATTATTGCTGAAACATGACTTAGTCAAGCCTCTCAGACAGGTCCCTGTGAATGGGAGAAGGCAAGTTTCTCAAAAGAGAAAAGGATGGTTTTATAAAAATTTATCCCATCCTCAAGAGGATAAAATAAACATTTGGGGATATTTCTTTCCCGTTTTTCAAAAGAAAAAAAAGTTTATAGTGACCTTTTTAAAAAACAGAATTGGAATTATACTGTGTTGATTTGCATCTTGTACTTTTATGTCATTGTTTTGAGAATATTTTCCCTATCATTAAGTATTCTTTTTAATTCATTAGCTGCAAAGGGAATTATACAGTAAATAAATAAATTATAACACACCCCAATGATAAAATACTAAACATTTATACCTCTTAATGTTAAAGGAGTCAGAAATTCTTCTGCATTGAGTGTTGTATTTTTCTCATCTCTTGAAAAAAATTATATAAGTTACGCTGTATATAAAATGTTATTTTTTTTCCTGAAAAGTAGATCATGATAATTCTAAAATTGGACAGAACCATCTGAATGTGAGTCATTAGACTGAGAAGAGAAAGAGAAAAAGAAATAATGTGCCTTCCCAGAAAACTGAAGATCTGCATTACTCCTTGTAGTTCACGGGCTGGAAACTAGGGATGTGGGCAAATGTTAAATTGGATGATTTTCTAGAAGTAACTGACCCTGAGTAGTCATGATTCAGAGCCTTCAGAACTGCTACGTCAAGTGGCTGGACTGGAGGGGTGTTATCTCCAAATCAGTTTAACATAAAGACGAGGCAGACGGAGTAGGCGCTCTCCATCCAGTTCTGCTCTTTACTTTTTCAGAAAAGGGAAATACAGAAGAAAAACCTAGCTGTAGACCCTTAGAGAGGAGTCCTCTAAAAGACTGAAGATTTGTTGGGATGCCTCGTCAGTTAAGCATCTGGCTCTTGATTTTGGCCCAGGTCATGATCTCAGAGTCCTGAGGCTCCCTGTTCAGAAGGGAGTCTGCTAGAGATTCTCTTTCTCCCTCTCCCTCTGCCCCTCTCTGTGTTCTTTCTTTCTCCCTCTCTCTCTCTTAAATGAATGGCTACATCTTAAAAAAAAAAAAAAAAAAAAAAAAAAAAAGGAGTGAAGATTTGCCCAGCTGCTGTGAGAAATGGGTAGAAAGTCAATGAAAAATCCAGACTCCTTTTGTTTTTCAAGCATGCAGACTTAGAAAGTCTTCAGCAGCTTTACTCTGAACAAGAGTTTTACTTAATACCAGTAGAACTTACATTGTACCACATAAGAAAATAAAGGACAGTAAAATATAAAGAAGCAGTCTCTCTGAATTAGAGATTTAGCCTTTCTGTATGAGGATAAAATAACCAACATTAATAGAATTCTTATCTTTTGCTATTCCCTGCATGAAACACTTTACATGTTATTTAATTCTCACACAACCATGGGTAACTACATATCATTCTGTTCTACCGCTGAGGAAGGAAAGTTTGGAGGACTGATTTCATTCATTCTTTCATTATTCCCTCATGCATTTGACTCCTAAAGTGTGACCACAGAGTTTAGGAGTTGGAGATACTGGTAGGAAAGGAATGGGCCATCATCTCTGCCTCCTCAAGGAGCAAATGGGACTCAACAGCTGTAATTTCCATTGTCTGCCTGTCTTCAAAGCCCTGAAACCCAACACTACTAGTGTTTAACGACAAACCTATGAGATCTCCCAAGAGACCGGCAAACAACATTGCATCTTCATTTTTCTTCCTTATTTGAAAATCACCATAATTAGCTTTAGAATTAGGAAATAAAATTATTAGTGCCATTTTACATCATTCTGTGATGGCTAAGTAAATGCAGGAGGTGTCTGATTCACCAGATTTAGAAACAAGTCCCTGTGGTTTTGCTAGTTCACCAAAAATAGTCTTATCAACCTCGACAGAGGAGACAGGAATGCTTGTATGGTGGGGGCAGTGAAGGAAGTTTTCGCTAGTTTTTGCTTAGAACACAAGATCCATCACGATTATCAAAGTTAGAGAGAACGGCAAAGACAGAACCTTAGCAAAATATTTTCAATGATTCCCAGACATAAATACAGTTTGTTTGTTTGTTTGTTGGGTTTTGTTTCTTGGGGTTTTTTTGTTTGTTTGGCAATTCAAGGGTCCTTATCAAGCTCACAGCCAGGTGGAAACATTTGCTTGACAAATGGTAGGTGCGGGATGGTGGAACCAGAGCCTGAAAGCATGGATTCATGACCACATTCTTTCCACCACACCAACCAAGGAGACTTCTTGAGTCACTGGCATTCTGTTAGATCTCTAATCTCCACAAGGCAGAGAGAATCTTTTTTTTTTTTCAAGATTTTTATTTATTTATTTGACAGAGAGAGATCACAAGTAGACAGAGAGGCAGGCAGAGAGAGGGAGGGAAGCAGGCTCCCTGCTGATCAGAGAGCCCAAAGTGGGGCTCAATCCCAGGACCCTGGGATCATGACCTGAGCCAAAGGCAGAGGCTTTAACCCACTGAGCCACCCAGGCGCCCCAAGGCAGAGAGAATCTTAATGGAGTCCTATTCTTGGGCTGATTGGATAAGTCCACAGACCCAGAAAATAAGAAAAAGAAGCACTCTGTTTTTGAAATAAAAATCTTTTTTTTTAACATTCTAATAATCTTCACAAAAGTTATTCACCATAGGTTTATTAAAACTCAAATTATTTAGAAGAAATTGACCATATACACTTTAAGCATTTTTTTTTTTTTAAATATCAGACTCCTGGTCAAGGGTTATATCACCAGGATGCATATAACCTTAAAATTAAGGCCCATCATATTCCCACAAGAGTTACTCATCAAAGAAAGCATAAAACCTGCCTGGAGCAGATTCAGGGACAAACATTAACTAGTAATTTAAAACAGTGACTGAGGTGGTTTTATTTGGGTTTAATTATTTCTCCCAAACAATCTGTTATTCTTGCTTTATCTTAAAATGTGTAGAAAGCCTGGCTTTATCAAAATAAAATAAGCCTAATCACAGGGCATCATTTGGAAATCAAATTTTTATTAATGCGTAATGATTTAAGAACCTTGACAAATAAGGCTTGTGTCTTAATAAACACATTTTAATTTTTTAAAAAGATTTTATTTTTTTATTTATTAGAGACACAGCAAGTGAAGGAACACAAGTAGGGGGAGTGGAAAGCAGGGAGCCTGATGCAAGGCTCGATCCCAGGACTCTGGAATCATGACCTGAGCCAAAGGCAGACACTTAACTACTGAGCCACCCAGGCACCCCTAATAAACACATTTTAAAAGAAGCTTATTGAAGAGAACCCCTCAGGCATTTCTTTTTTTCATGGAGGTATGATCTGATTTGAAAAAAAAACAAAACTTAATTTTGTAATCTGGTAACAAAATTATTAAGTTTTTGCTAATTTCAAAAGAAAATCAAAAGTACTGAAATAAATAAGTTTGACTCATCAAGACTGTCCTACCCTGAGTATGATAAAGAACCAATTATTGAATTTATTAAAATCTTCCTAACTTCTTCTATGTGAGTACTATTCTTTGAGAGTAAGTCACTAATACACTATGTTGATTCTGCTAGAGATTCTCTCTCTCCCACTCCCCCTCTCTGTGTTCTTTCTCTCTCTCTCTCTTAAATGAATGACTACATCTAAAAAAAAAAAAAAAAAAAAAGAGTGAAGATTTGCCCAGGTGAGAAATGGGTAGAAAGTCAATGAAAAATCTAGACTCCCTTTGTTTTTCAAGCATAGACTTAAAAATCTTCAGCAGCTTTACTCTGAACAAGAGTATTACTTGTTTAATACCAGCAGAACTTACACTGTACCACATAAGAAAATAAAGGAGAGTAAAATATAAAGAAGAAATCTCCTTGAATTAGAGATTCAGCCTTTCTAACTTAAAATCTATTTAAGTTAGCTGCCATGTGACCACAAGAAGTAATAGATCATTAATGCAAACTGTAGACATTCCTTAACAATCTGTCCACTTTCCAGAGGAGAAGAGAATTTACTTTGATGAAGCTATTTCTATCACATCAGTGTTGATTGAAGGGAGTGATTCATTTAGTACCATGGAGACGAGGCCAAGGAGTGTGAAGAGAGGAACGTGTGTGCGCATTTCCAGATGCTGCTGCCTTTGTGAACGCATCTGGTCGGAGATCTAAATCTGTTAGAAGCACATGGAATGTCTCTAAAACCAAACTCATTTGGTTTTGCTTTCCCTTCACACTTTTGTTGATTCTCTGTAGTAGCCTCAAGTGAATATAAAACAAGGCAACCCAATACTTCACTCACAGGACCCTGTGTTCTTTCCAGAAATGTTTCTCGTATTTAAAGATGGGTGTCCCAATGTGCTAAAAACAGACCCTCCTCTCAGACACATTTCTAATACTTCTATTTCTGAAATCCCTGGTCAGTGTCCAGGCTCCCATACTATCTTTATCTTTATCTGTATATTTATGTTTTTCTATTTCACTTGCATCTGTTTCCATAATTTTCTAATATATCAATCATATATACTTGTAGGACAAACTGTACAAGAAAAGAACATCAAGAAGACAAGCACCCAATCTCCTTATTCACTCAAGCTAAGTCTAGTGTGTTAGTGTGTGGAGATATATATATCTCCTTATATCTCCTTAAATGTGGTTTCCAAAACTATCAATGGTTCAGCTTAAGTAGTTCCTATCAAGTGACCTTTGTTAGATTAAGTATTTCTGGGGATAGGTCTTTAAAAAAAATGAACATGTGAGGTGCCTAGGTGGCTCAGTTGGTTAAGCATCTGTGTTCAGCTTGGCTCATGATCCCAGGGTCCTGAGATCGAGCCTCCCATTGGGCTCCCTGCTCAGTGGGGACCCTCCCTCTCCCTCTGCTGCTCCCCCTGCTTGTGTTCTCTCTCTGTGTCAAATAAATAAACAATTTTTTTTTTTTTTAATTAGGATGAAGGGGTGCCTGGGTGGCTCAGTCAGTTAAGCTCAGGTCATGATCCCAGAAGTCCACATCAGATTCCCTGCTCAGCAGGGAACCTGCTTCTCCCTCTGCCTGCCACTCCCCCTGTTTGTGCTGGCTTGCTCACCCCCCACCCCCAGCAAATAAATAAATAAAATCTTTTAAAAAATTATAAAAAAATAAAATAAAAAAAGAGAATGAAAATTTTGGATATTTTTCTATTTAAAGTCAAATTCTACTAATATGCTGCCTTGAAAATTCAGCAAGGATTTCCTGAAAAGCTACTATTTATAAGTCACAGTGAAGAATACAAAAGTAAATAAAGTATGGTCCCTACCCTCAAAAAAAACCCCATATACACAAATAACAAAGTAAGGCAAGATGAAGTATCTCAGACAAAGAAACACATGAGTTTAAATGAGAGAATGAAGAATTTATGTTGTTTGCGATGAGTCTCTAAGAAATGGGTGTGATTTTAAGAGTAATTAGGAGTAATTAGAAGTTCCTCCATTGGAATTCCTCCAGTGGAGGAACCTATCACAAAAAATGTGACTCAAAATCCTATCTACCGTGCTACACCAGTCATGCGCTCTTGGAAGACAGGGACCTGTTTTTATTATCTTGGCACCCCAAGACCCAAAACAATGTCTGACACATGGCTGGCCCCCAGCTAAAATGTGCTCATAAAAGTCAAATGAAGGCTAAAACATAAAATGCACCTAAAAAGGAAATGCAAAAAATCCAGTTTTACTAAAGAACAGACTATAAGAAGGGTAGTAGAGTATAACATCCTGAAAATTAGGTTGGGAACATATTGTGCTGGGCTTAACTTGGAATTTATTAATAGATAATGTGAAGTCACTGTTCCTTTTCAAAAGATTGACCTTGCAACAACTGCACGATGCCATCGAGAGAGCGAGAGAGAGAGAGATGGAGAGAAGGAGGGACAGGGGGTGGGGACAAGAGATAGAAAAACCAATGAAAAGATGATGACGATAACTTAATTGATAAAATGAAATTGGCTGAAGCGATGAGTCAGAAATTAATAGCAGTGGCCACATGTACTATCTGAACAACAGCAAAACTCGTAATAAAATCAATAGGACCTAGTATTTAGTGATCAGTGCTATAGCCAAGCACAAAGTTAGAATTTTGATGAACTACCTCTTGGGATTCCCACCACGGAATTGGAATACGCAGTTTCCCTCAGTGGAGAAATTGAGACTTGGAGAGATTAAGTAACGTCCTCAAGGTAGTGCTGCTAGAGCAGTACAGCATGCTGTATTTTGTTTGATCCTCTGGGATAGAGTTCTACCTGGCAGGTGTCAGGAACCGACATTTAGAAGCTGTGTCATAGGCAGCTTCTCCTTTGAATGCAGAACAGGATCCGCTAGAATATCCAGCACCCGTGGTGATAATTCCAAACTAGAACCTTGGCTGCATGGTGCATTTTGCGGGATACTTCCCTCCCTTTTGTGACTCCTGGATGAGAGCAGGCTCTGATGGTTTGTAATTGTTGATCCAAAGAAGGCTGAAGGTCACTGTAAATATTAACAGGAGAAATGTTCGAAAATAGATGTCTAAATCTTTTTACAGAACTAGTCAAAGATTTACTGTAATTGCTTTTTAAAAAAAGCTCTTCATTAAAATATGGGGCACCTGGGTGGCTCAGTGGGTTAAGCCTCTGCCTTCGGCTCAGGTCTTGATCTCAGGGTCCTGGGATCGAGCCCCGCATCGGAAAAGTATTCTAGTATCACTCAGAGAAAGTGTTTTGGGAACACAGAAAGAGTGAATATAGTGGATACCCTGGACACACGAAGAAGCTGACTTGTGGGTCTCTCTCCATGTTTCAGGCCATGAGAAATACATGCGTGAGTTCAGATGCTATTTCTGACTGGGGAAGATAAATTGTATGGTACAGGGTTTAAACAGACTAAGAGCATTTTTTAAAAACAAAAATTTCTTAAAAAGAAAGAGCAATTAACTCCGGGGTTGAAAAGCCTTGAAGAATGGGTGGAATTTGGGGAAATAAAAGGTTAAGGAAGTTCTAGATCCAGATTGGGAAGACAGCATGATATCATGGTGGATGTGTGGAGGGATGTGGTAGAAACTGTGAGACTGAAAAAGGAAAAGAGTCAGATCAGGGGATGGCCCTGAGGTCATTACAGACCATTGGAAGTTGGCCTCTCTGGGAGTATCTGGGAGGCTCAGTCCTTTAAGTGACTCTTGATTTCAGCTCGGGTCATGATTTCATGATTCCCATTAGTGTGGAGTCTGCTTGGGATTCTCTCTCTCCCTGTGCCTCTGCCCCTCCCCCTACTTGCACTCACTCGCTCTCTCTCTCAAGGTAAATAAATAGAATCTTAAGTGGAAAAAAAATGGCTTCTCCAATGATGAAGAGCCCCTATAACTTCTGAAAGAAGGGAGTGAGGTAATTGGGTTAGGTTTTAGGAAGACAGCTCTGACAATAGGATGAATGGTGGTGAAGAGAGGTAGGAAAGTTCAGTGAGGCACACCTACTTGAGATCTTAAAAACAAACTATAAATCTGATCATGAGATGGCCCAGCAGGACTCTGTCGCAGAGATCAATTCTGCAAGGATCACAGCACTCCCCAAAATAATTGTTGAAAGATAACTAACTAGCTCCTTCTGATAGCTATGAAAACCATTAACTAGCTGCTCATTTTTTGGTATTTCTGTGCATGAAACTATCCCAAGTATTAAATGAAAACACACAAAAGTTGTTCCAGCACTGCTTAGGATCTAAATTTATACTGTCTTTTTTTTTCTCCCCAAAATACCCAAGCATCCTCAAAGAAAGCCAAAGCAGTTACATGTAAGTCAAGGAACCCAAGATTCTTTTAGTCCTAGGCTTCTTGGATTGTTGACTCTACTTGGAAGTTGAAACAATGAAGGGCTAACTTAGACCCTCAGAACTGCTTCCTGCTGTCTGGTTGGAAAGGAATGGGCATGTGGAATAGAGGAGCAAAATTACTTGGAAGTATCAGGCGTTGACAAGCACGCTAAAAACCATGAAAATTGTCACTTCGTAGGGACCTGCACCTCGTATACAAGGCATACCCAGAAAAGTGTGAAGGAAGTAAAGGGGTTGTAAATATGTTGCATGGCCGGAGCGCGGATTAGTACACTGCAGCTGCTCTCTCCTGTTCCTTATGAACCCAGGACATTGACATTCACTGAAGCTAGGTCAGCGTCCTGCTCTGTGGCTGTGAACGCCACCCGTTCCTCAAAGACCCTACAGAGATAACTGAACTAGAAAGATACATGCTTAAAAACAAAACAAAACAAAACAAAACAAAAAAAACCACTGCATAATTGCAAAAGACACACTCCCCTCACGCAGCCCCCAACTCTCTACGCCTTAACAAATACTGGAAATTATTTTAAGGAAATGACTAGAATAAGGCTCAGAATAGCGCCTGAAACAAATCACTGTCTCTGCTTTTTATGTGTATCACGCATACTTGGTATTGGCCTGTGGGTCTTTTTTTTTTCCTCCTAGATTCCCTTAAAACCTCACAGTTATTTTCTCATGATCCTCATAGAAGTAAATCACTCTGTTAACATATGTTGCTTTGGTTTAAGCTCATTAAAACATATCCCGTTCCATGCAATCCATAATCCAAACTAAGTTGGTACTTAGTCTCCAAAAACATAAGACTGTTTTCAAAGTTCTTAGAGGAGATGGAGTGAAAGAGTCCTTTTCTGTGTTCAGTGAAGTTGTTGCTGTGCTAGAGAAAGGTGTCTGTGTTATTTCAGGTGCTTCCTTCAGGACCAAAGTTGTACCCAACATACAATATGCCTTTAAATGGCTCTGGGATTGATTAATTTCTCAGATGTTTTCCTTCTTCTCCCTTTGATGATGTGAATTCAGCTCTGGCCCACTTAAGCTATTAGACAAATTAAATTATACTACATCTTAGAAAACTATTTTCCTGCACTCTGGGTACCCATTTTGGGTAGAGTTTTAGGTATCATTAAAGGACTACTAATAAAAGCTCAGGTGCTTCTAGTGGGTAGACACAGAATATCAATAGTTATGAGGGCTTCAGCCTTCAAGTGAAGGAAAAAAAACAGGTGATTTTTTAGAATCGACATAGGGATGAAGGAAAAGGATCCTTCTTGTTTCTTCAAGTGTTACTCTTACAAAACCGTTTCAAAATTCTGACCCAGGATAACTACTGATCCAGCCGTGATTATGTTCTACTGTGAATCAGATGCCAGAAATGATTCATGGTAGATGACCATTCTGTAAAGCCTGAAGTGATATTCAGGATTTTCACACCTCAAAAATACCCAAAAGGGCAACATCGCTGCAGTTGGCGTCCTAACTAAATTGCAGAAACAGTTTTCCATATAACGCCACTTGCTAATTAAATGCCCATGTGGATGATAATAATAATCATTAGTATTATTAAATGTAATTGCTCATAACTGATGAAGATTGAAGAATCATTTTGAGATCTCAAGAATTAGGAACTCTCCTGTCTTGTCAGAGTTCCATGGATGTTTTTATTTAAAACAAAAACATAAACAAAAACAAAAACAAAAAACCTAGAAAGTAACATACATCCCTGACACCGTTCTCCAGATAAGTAGACAGAGCTTATACGTTTCATCAACCCGTTTCATCACCCTGTCTGCCCTCCCCCTACCAACATTTATTTTTGTGTGGGTTATTCTGAAGTGTGATTAGCTCCAACATCTCTTACTGAACTCATGACCCTTTAACAGGTACCAGTGGTGTCCATTTTTAAAATGACTTGGGGCTTAAATTATTGTTTTGGCTAAAACCTAAAGAACTCATTTTCCTTCCTTACAGCGTTTTGCTACACATTAAAAAGGTTGTTTTGGAGGACAATTGTAATCTCACATAATAGTTTCCTCTAAATTATTTGGACGTTGAGCAACACAGACCTAATTATAAGGAACCAAAGTCTGTAATTACTAAGAGGAAGACCTCAGTTCTCTGGAGCAGGGCCCTTCCTCAAGTGATGGATTTAGTCTCCTAAAATGGGTCTTGTTTTCCCTTCTCTTCACTGCATTTGTAAACAAAAACCATTTTGCTCTTGCAGAAAGATCTGGTATTTTCTTATTCTACTTTACAGTAAAATATTTAGCTCCGTTGAAACTGTGGTCTAGGGTTCATCCTCTGGTTACACCAAAAAAAAAAAAAAAAAAAAATTCTTTCTCCACAGCGTTTGCCTCCCAACCTCATTTGCATTTTGCATCTGGAGCAAAATGGCAGTCGAAAGTGAGAAAATAATTTTGTCTTTCCCTGGCGGCTACAGAGTTTGCTTAGCGGGGGTTCGCCGCTACCTGTTCTGTACTCTTCCAGAAAGGGCAAAGAGTCAATCATGGCAGTAATCTTGTCTAGAAATAGATGACAGATCAAAAGTTGCTGTCACACTCAAAGAGCAGGAGAATTAGGAAGTTGGTTTTTATTGCAATTCATTTTTTGTTCACAGGGTCCTAGATTGTCTCCTGTTTAGCCCGACTGCTCCCAGGAGGTAAACAAAGCACGACCTTTAGCGTCACTCCCATTTCAAAGGGGAGAGAACAGGTAGACAAAGTGACAGGCCTACAGTCACAAGGATAAGGAGATGGTGGAAACTTGGCTAAACCCTAAATTTTTTTTCCCCCAGCTTGACTGAGGTATAACTGAAAAATAAAATTGTAAGATATTCAAGGTCTACGATGATTTGATGGATACCCTCTGAAAGGATTCCCCCATGGAGTTAATTAACACACCCATCACCGCACATGTTTAACCCTCCCCCACCTTTTCTTGGCGATACCATTAAATTCAGCATCTAAACCTTTAAAGCCCGATTCTACCTTCCTCATCCCATAATGCCTCCGCCCAAGGGACAGACTTCTCAATATCTCCACAGTGAAAAAATAGTAATTCATTCATTGAGATGATACCGTAAATATCTTTCAACAATTCAGTAAATGCATTCTCTAGGTCTCAGAATCGAAGGATAGTAAACAAAATGTCTCGTGGCACCCAGTATAGTTTTCACATAAAGTGGATTAGCAAGGAACACCTGGGACCCAGGCCCACCCTCTTAGTTATGGGGAAGCTTTTGCCTTTTTTGGCCAAGATAGGCTTCTTTAAATTTTTTTTAGAAAATGTCTATGAGCCCTAACAGTGTCCCTATCCCTGTATTGTAAAGACAAAATGCATTATATACACAATGCGTTGTATATGAGGGAAGATACAGCTTGATTCATGAATTGGTTGTAGTTACCCTCTCACTCATAAAGAAGTTTACACTAAATGGGAACATTCAGAATCTACTCTTATAACACCAACTCAGGAAAATGAGGAATTCAAGGCATTTTTTGCAATTTATTTTCTAAACCTCAGAATAAGTAATTTCGTTTCCTACAATACATTCCATGAATATTTTGTCTTTTGTGGTTTTGGCCTCTCTTAACTGTCAGCTAATTTTTACTGATTAATAAGGGGATAAATATTGGCCCTTAAGGGCTTTATATTTAAAGACTTTACAGATTTACAAATTCCATCTTATTAAATATATCATGTTACTGTTTGATGGGCCTCAGGCTGTTTCTTGAGGTACTGAATCATTTAAAATTCCACTGAAATTTCTCTTTAAATGTATTTTTATCATTAATAAGTTCTCTGGAAACTTAGAAATCAAATTTTGTATTTAATTTAGGCAATTGTTTTCAATTGTTCATTTCGGGAATTCAATTAAATGCATGGTAAAGTTAAAAAATAAATGTAACTTCATGCATGTCTTTTGAATATTTCCCTAACAAAGGCTCAGTAAGGACTGTTTAAATGTGTGAAACACTGTGTTTAGTATTTGGGATAGAAAACCGTGGAACATGGGAGTTATGTCTTGTCCTTGTCAAGGACTTATAGTCCTGTGGAGATGATAAGGCATTCAAGGATGGAAAAAAGAAAGGAAGGAAGGGAGGAACGAACAGAGGGAGGCATGGAGGGAGGAAATAAGATCTTCAAAAGAGGCACAGAGGTTAGAGTGCCACCAAGAAAATGTTTACTGCTGGGAACATGTCAACATTTCAACATGCGGCAGAAGAAAAACAAATTTACCCTAAAGTTGCAGACTTTCTCCTTGTAACTATGCATAAATATAAATTATATTATATATCTTATATATGCTAATATATTATATTTATAATGTGTTGGGTTCCAAATGTCACAGTCCACGCACTGGGATAAAAGCTCAGCGCTGTTACAGAGACCGCAAAACAATAGAGCCTTAAACGGGAGAGATGTGTATTGGCCCCTCAGGGAAAAGTGCAAATTGGTGATGTAAGATGAGGAACCCTGTAATTATCAAAGACCTGGGCTCCTCCCTCCACCTTGAACAACACATGGCTTCCCTTTTATGATCAAGATGGCTGTTCCAGATCCTAACACCGGGTCTGCATTCCAGCCTGCAGAGAGGAGAAAGAGGGAAAGCAAGAGGAATGTCCTTTCCCTTGAAGGTCACAGCCCCTTGGAAGGTACACACGTCGTTTCCATGTGAGACATTCATCGACCAAAATTTGGTCACAAAGCAAGGGATACAGAAATGTAGTCTTGGTCTGGCTAATGCCGTGTGTCCAACTAAAACTTCTATTCTAAGATAAGAAGGAAAAATTGGGGAGGAGAGGACACCTCTCTCTGCCAAGTGTAGTAACCAGACTATAAGCCTCCGTGGTAGAACTCGGTTGTTATGTATAAGAAAAGAAGGTTCTTCGTTTTTTGTTTTTTTTTATATCACATATTACTTGGGCTTTCATTTTCGAAACAGATTAGAAATGCATCTTGGATGATTTCACAATCAAAGGAGGAGTTCTCACCTTGTCAAGTGCTACTCATTTGCAGCTGAAAACTAACACCTTATGCTAAGCTAGTCGGAGCCAGATATAATTAATTAGATTAAGCTTGTCACTAAAATATCAAGACAAATGGCTTGAAACATGGCACTTTCTCCCTTTGCCTTGTCCCCCTCCCCCACCCCGTGTGGTTTATTTACAGTAAAAAAGTAGGTTGCAGGATGGAGTTGCAGAAACTGATCCTTATAAAGGTTACTCTGTACATCACATGACTGATAACTGAACACCCAAGAGAAAAACGTATCCGAATTGTGTTAGCATAGACTGCCTTAATCTGAATCACGGTTAATAATTGATTACAGTGTATAGTTCACACTGGTTTTAGAGTCTATAAAAATAATACTGGCAAGTCTGTTTACGTCATTCTCCTAGGAACCTTCTAGATTTAGGATGAGAGCTGGGACTCGCACCTGCTGCCTCTCCAAACCAGAAAGACTGAATTTTCCTTTTTCATTTTTCTTGCTAACCTCTCTCTAAGCAAGTGATTTGCCAGAGTAGTTTTTTTAAATGAGCCATGTAGACAACTCTATTACATACTTTTCTTTATACAATAGGAAACCGATAAGCTATTTTATTGAAAACCAGGTTCTATTTTAGAGACGTTGGGCTGCTATGTAATGGGATCCGATCATCCATTTATGAAACACATTACTCGTTCAGAGAGCAAAAATAGATCATCTGTTTCTGATCTATAACTGTGGGTTTCCACATGACAGGTTTGCCTAGAGTGAACCTGCAAAGGAGAATATTGCCCAAAACTGCTCTTGTAAAGATAGAATATAAAATCACAAAAAATGTGGAGATCGAAGAAACAAGGTCCAGCTACCTCATCTGCAAATGAGGAGATGGAATTCCAGGAAGGCAGAAGGATTCCTGAGGACACCCGCCCAGTTAGCGGCCAGAAACTGGAACTTTCAAATCCCAGAGAAGTGCACTTTTACAGTCAGGTCAACATGACTTTTAAGTGTCATAACATAGATGTCCTTGTGCACGGAGCTGCTAACTACATGGCCAACCTTAGGTAGTTTGAAGCACGAATATGCCTAATTTCGAGAATAGGATAATAACCTACAACCGACGAGACGGGAGATTGAAGAAATTCTCAGCTTTCTCTTTGGTTCCTTGAACTTCCTGCTTTTGTTCATCTGCCCTGTTTATCTAAACTTGCGGCTTCCCAGCTTTTCAAGTCTCATATGTCTGACCCTCAAGCTCTTGGGTGGTCTTGAGCTGTGTCCAGGATGCAATAAAATAATGCTAATAATCATAGTGAATATTATACCTTACATTCCCTTCATCAATTTTTTGTAGCAGATACTTTTCTAAGAATATTATTTTCTAAGTATATTACATATATTGTTGCATTATAATTCTGGAGATTAATTCCTCTCATTGATCCTATGAGGTGTGCACTATTCTTTTCCCCCATTTTAGAGTTATGGAAACTGAGGCACAGAGGATGTAAGTAATTCCACCCCATTCACACAGCTAAGATGTAGTAGTTAGCACTTTTAATCACTCTATTGGCCATGATAGAATAAGAAGTACCTGTCACATAAACTGTATATCGTATGTATATAACCGTAACCAATAATGAAATGAGTCATGGTGTTGGGGCCAGAAGAGCTACAATCTTTTCTTTCTTTAGTTTACCTCCCTCCAGAGGGTTGAGTCAATTAATACTCCTCAATTTCTTGGACTTTATCTCTTTTGACCCATGGCAGGCTCCTACAAAGACGTGTAAGCACTTCATTTAAACCATAAGCCATCCACCATACCTACGCATAATATTATTTTTTAAGAAATTACTAAACAATTATGATTCAGTTTGAGGGAACAGATATGCATTAAACATTAGTCACACGCTGACTATAATTGGAGAAATACAGGTCTTGCTCAGAGAACGATTCTTGTACTTCTCCCGCATAGATCTTTAGAGCTCACTTAACGTCCCTTCATGCAAGACAATGCAGGTTTCAATGCTTCCCTGCAGGTAACAGGGAAAAAAATTCTTCTTAAGCAATCACTGCCTTTTTTTTTTTTTTTTAACTCTTGGCATTTTGACAGTGGAGCAGTTATGCCCTATAATCAAAGGAAAACATAAACCAGCCCTCTCCTAGCTACTCACTGAAGATTACTCGCAGGGAATAATTTGTGTAGCTGACTCTGAGCGCAGATAACTTTGAACTTGGGAGCCAGCAGAAGGCCTGCCCTGGCCATTAACTCTTTTTCAGTATCCTGAAAAGACAGTGAACCTGTTTTTGATGGTGTCGCAGGAAGATGGCACACTAAAATATTCCAAGCATGGGCAGTTTGATGTGAAAGAAAATGAAGAGTTTTAAAAATCTTTTTTTTTTTTTTTTTGTTATCTTGCTCACAAATCTAATTGCAATTAAATGTCAGTAGTAATCAAGATCGTTTTGCTGCTCTGCCGTTTCCCTTTGCTGAAGCCTATTCTCCAACTCTCTCGTATAAAGGGACATCTGTCGCCTAGGGTTGGACTGTGTCATGCCATCCTTATCTTCCCTGATATCTTCTCCCAGTGGGCTTTCTATCTGCCCCCACAGTCTGGTGTGTGGGTGAGACCCATCAATCAAAACCAGCTCCTAGTCAATCTCAGGGAGCCGCTGTTCTTGGAGCCTTAATGTACCAAATAAAGGTGCAATCAACACAGATTTTACTTAGCCATCTGTGCATTAAAGAAACAAATGTGACTCTGGATTTATTTCACGTCTTCAAAACAAGATTTAGTACACTTCGAATATAATTAGTTTATAAAAAGAGAAGACCTGAGTAGAGAATTCATCTGAACAAATAACCAAGGCAAGAAAGGGACCCATATCTGGAATGATTGAGCCACTAGTCACAGTATCAACACCAAAGAAACACTGACGTTTTAATAGCAGTTGTAGTAACATTTTTGGCATTATGTGTCAGACCTACTTCTAAGTGCCTTATGCATATTAATCATTGGAGCCTTCAAAAACTCTAGTAGGTTGGCACAATTGTTCTCCCTATTTATAGGGGAAGAAACTTTTAGGTTCAGAGAGAATAAGTAAAGTTGCCTGAAGTTATCCATGTGGATATGGTAGAATGGGTTTTTAACCCAGTTGGCTTGGCCCCAAAGTCTCCATCCTTGATCACCACGCCAGCCCGCCCCTGCAGTGAACATTATCATGTAGTAATCCCACCTCTCTTTCAGGAAACAAAGCAGAAGCTGATGCTACAGTCCTTGAAGAGACCTCATAGTTTGGATCATAAACATTAGTTTGAAATACTTTTTCTCTGAAATCCAATGATGTTAGAGAATTATTGTCTTTCTATTTATTAGGGAGAGGAAGAAGACTGCTTTCTTTTAGGTCTCTTGCTTGTGATTTGCACATAGAAAATTATCTTCCAAAAAAAAAAAAAGTAAAGTATCCTTATTTTGAGCAGACTGAAAGAATGTTAACAGACTTTCGGTTTGCTCAGTGTTCTTCAGTATTTGCATTAGAGGATATTGTACAGTGACCATGAATAGCGGTCTTCGAAAAAAATATTCTGTTACATATCCCAGAAACATTTACTGAGCAGTTAGCATTTGTCATATATCTATCAAGCACTTAAGTATTTTTCAGTGATCCCTTAAGATCTCTGCCCTTCATCCGTTTGTAGCCAAGAGATGGAAACATGAATGAAGCTGTCACTCATGCATCCTTCCAGAAGATTTTGAGTCTACATTTGCAGTCTTTTGCATTTTAAATTGTTGAGCCCCAGAAATTTTCTACTTACTAGTTTTTTAACAAATTTTATTTATTTATTTGAGATAGAGACAGCATGTAAGAGAGAACATGAACAGGGTCGGAGACGGGGGAGCAAAGGGAGCCTAACATGGAGCTTAATCTCAGGACCTCAAGATCATGACCTGAGCTGAAGGCAGATGCTTCACCCACTGAACCACCAGGTGCCCCCACAAAATAGGTTTTAATCTACTTTTATGAAAAAAAAATTGTTTTTGAAGTTCAGTCGAGTGTCTTTTAACCCTGGTAAGTGAGGGCTTAGAAAAAAAAGTAGTTAATGTTACCAGCACTTTTTCTGATTTTAAAATGTCAGCCCCCTTTTTTCAGCCTTCATTATTTGGGACTTAATTTAAAACTTTTCTTCTTTAACCTGAAAAAGTTACTTTGTTTTACTTCTGTCCTTTGACCTTGTTCTGTCTTTTCACAACTTTGTTATCTCTTTCTTGGAATGCAGAAGTATTTCTTGGAAAGAAATGTGTTGGAAAGCTATGTGTTGCTAGAGACAATATTAAAACAAAATACATTTTGTTAAATCAGCCCCTTTTTACCTATTGCCTGGAATAATCCTTTTTTGTGCCTGTGAAGTCAGCGTAAGTATTAACGACACCCCTTTTTAATATTGCTCTATCAGTTTATATAAATTATGTAGACATGCTTTCCAAAAGCCATACAAGCCTGATGGTTAAATAAAATAAATTTGTTTTTATTTGCAAAAACTTAATGTATATATACTAGAAAACTTTGATATTTCCTAAAACCCATAATGAAAAATGCCACTCTAAAGTAGATTATTTTTTTTTTAAATGATGATTTACAAGGCTTTAATTTGTGGCCCCAAACCACAATTCCTTATCTTTTTATGGAGTTATGTGTTCTGAAACAGGACTAAAGTGAAAGTTTAAAATTATCTGAGATCTAGAGATAGCAAGATGGATGGTATTACAGTCATTTCCCCCCACCCCTTATCCTCAGGGGGTACATTCCCAGACCTCCAACGGATGCCTGAAACCACAGATAGTACCAAACGTCATCTTTTCTGTTTTTTCCTATATGTGTGTCTCTACGATAAGGTTTAATTTCTAAGCGAGGCACAGAAAGAAATGAACAACAATAACAAAATAGAACAATGATAACAATACATTGTAATAAAATCATGTGAACGTGGTCTCTCTCTCTCTCAGAATATCTTATTGTTCTGTGCCCCCCCTTCTCACACTGAGGTGAGATACTAAAATACCAACCCAAGGACCAAAGAGAGGTGAATGACGCAGGCATGTGATGTAACATTGAGCGACTGTTGACCTTCTGACGTGTCTTCACCAGGAGAAGCATCTGCTTTCAGAATGCCCTTGACCCTGTAACTGAAATGGCAGAAAGCAAAACACAGATAATGGGGATGGGGGGAGGGTCAGGGAGCAACAGTACTTATTGCTGTTGTAAAATATATTCCCGGGCAAATTTTAGGTTACAGGTTCTGTGTGCTGATGAGGTAGAGAAAAGCAGACAGCAAATTTAAATAAAGATAGATAAACCTTACGTTTGCACAATCTGCCATTATTCTACATGATGCCAGCTCAATGTATTCATGAAATTCAAGTATAGACCAAGTATAGAGTCAGAGGGCTAGTTAGGGGGCCGTTGGTATGCTTTGAGGTTCACTGTAAGACATCGTTCAGAAATATCCTACCCTCCAGCCTGCTGGCTCTTTCAATTATTTGGGATACTCTTTTGGAAAGAAACTGAAGATGAATCATTAAAATACATGTGTGTTATTTGCATAAGGCAGTACCTCATTACCCATAATCTTAAACAAAACGGTTAAATGTGAGATTGGAAGTCAGCTCCATATACAACTAAACAGGGAAAATTGTTACTACCAAGCAATTTTTTCATTATACCTAGGATAGGTGGTAGATCTTTCTATCACACTTACAGAACTGAAAATTAAGATCCTAAGTAGTGGTGGTGAGCCCAGATTTCACTGAATTATGTCAGCATTGTTGGGAATCAATGCCCATGATCAGAGTCCAAAGTTTAATCATGATGTTTGTCCAGTTTCCCATGGGAATACAGCAAAGACAAATAATGGTGTTCAGGATGGAACAAATGGCAATATTAATTTATGCAATGCTGAAATACAATGATAGTGCAACTATTAGCAAATAATTAGTTATCAAACAGTTATGTAACTATCAAGTAGTTCTCAAAGAACTATATTTTAGTTTCTCTTGATCAAATTACAAAGCACGGACTTGTCCTACTTTTAGATTTTCTCTTACTCTCTTGTCCACCACGGCCACATTTCCCATAGCTGCCTAATGCTAAAGCTGATAAAGCAGTCTAAGTGGTAAAGTTGACAACCTCTTTGCATCTCCTAAGGAGAAAATATATATATATATTGACCTACTAATGTGTCCTACTCATCCCTTCCCCTAACCACCCTGTGTGAGCCTTCAGGTGGAAACTCCATGGGCTCCACCCCATGACTGAATTTCCTGACTGTGAATCACATTCTCCCCATAATGGTCCTGGTCTTCTGAGCTTGCATTCTCATGGTGGAAAGAGATAATAAACAATCACGTAAGATGAGATGATGAGAAGTGCTCAGAAGAAAAAAGGAAATATGGAGGAGAGCATTTTATATGGAGTGCTTAGGACAGGTCTCTCCGAGAAGGTGGCACTTGAGCACAGACCTGAAGAACTAAAGGAGAGAGCTGGGGATTCATAGAGGAAGTGCTCTAGGCAGTGGCAAAGATTCTGGGATCATTGTGGCCTTGGCGTGTCCAAGGAGCAGCGAGATGGTCAGCAAGCCTGGAGGAAGGGAGCATGGAGGGACAGTAGTAGCCATGAATCCAGGGATATCATGAGGGCCCAAGATATGGAGGACCCTGTGATAAAGTTACAAAAATGCAGGCAGAGATTTGGGTGTTCGAGCCTGGGTCAGGGGAGATAGGAAGCCATGGAAGGGCTTTGAACAGAAAATGAGTGGTTGCTCTCCGATTTTGGAGACTTCATTCTGAGTACTTAGGGGATAGTGAAATGTGAGTGATCTAAGTGGAAGAGAGGAGACCGATCATAAGGCTATTGGAACAGTTCAGACTTAGAGCTATCAGGTGGTCGTGAAGAAGACAATGAGATTCTAGATATATTTTGAAGCCAGAGATGCTAGGATTTGCTCATAAATATAAGAGAAATAGGTGCCATATCATGTCACTGTTTTTGGTCTGGGCAACAGAAATGGTGATGCTGTTTGCAGAGACATGAAATGCTACAGGGAGAGAGGGTAGCTGGGGCCAAATGGGAGGTGAGGTAGATGTGGACATCTGGTGGACATCCAAGTGGACACTGTGGATGGGCCCTTCACACGTCAGGATTTGAGAGATAAATTTGGGAATCTCCCAATGGTTCTGATTTAGGTTACAGAGCCCCTCTTTTAAACACATTCATATTTTACTTTGTGACTGCCTCAAGTTGGGTTGCCTAAACCCTACATAAGTTTGGGAATTTTGCTTGGGAGGCGGATAGATCCAGTTGTGCTGAAACAAGAAACAATGCAAAAAGATGATGGGAGAGGAGAACATGGAAAGGCGGCAGGACACGGGAGACGTGCTTCCCCAGCTCTGCAATTTTTATAGGTTCTTTGACCCACTTAGCTGATGCTGTACAATAAGAGTCCACATGCACCGAAACATCGATGAGACCTATACATTTCCACCAGTCTCTCTAGTTGGAACTTAGACTAAATATCTGTGCTAAAAAGATGTCTAGATCAGTTGTGCAATTCTATCTTAATTGTAGAAGGCATTAAATCAGTTTTAAAATAATTTCAAATATTTAATTTGTAGGATCCTTATTATGTTTTGGACCGATTTATTTGCAATTTGCTAATAGAGCTCTGACTCAGTTTTGTGTCTCTCAAGGCCTATCACTGTTCACCCAAAGAGCTTGGCTTCTCTATGCCCCATCAGGCAGCTAGGTCTCTCCACATCGCCAGTGGCAGCCCATCCCCTAGCCTCCCAGCAGACTGGCCAGTGCTCGCTTCTGCCATTAGCAGGCAGCTCTTTAACTGATAAGACAGGGGGCTAGGTAACATTGCTGTGTATCTCACACAGAGCACAAAAACAAAAATGATAAGCAATTCATAAAACCATAATACAAATACAGGCATCATGCCATTGCATGGGAAAGAACATAAGTGACAAATACAGGGGAAAGCACATTCAATCCATCTTGAAAATTTAGGGTACATATAGATCTAGAATAAAATGTAAGGCTTCAGACATAATCAGGAAGAGAAAAATTCCCTCATGCCTACTGAACAAAAAAAATGACATAAGTAATGAGTCTGAACTATTAATACCTTTTGGGCACTAACATCTCAGAAGGAGGAATAATAAGGCCTCCACAGGACTGAGGGACTGCCCTGTATCTTCTCGTTTAGGTTTTAGGATCTCTGGGCTAGGGAGAGTTTTTGTGCAAAACAAAGCTAGAAGAATAAGCGTGACTTTCTGGGAACAAGAATCAGAGTGTGCGAGAGTGAATAAAAAGTTAGAGGTCTGGTCCCGTTCATTTTACAGATGAGGACACTGAGGCCAAAAACTTTAAGTGCTTTTGTCTCTCCCCTCAGGGTACTTAGAATGTAGCTAGAACAGCGATGTATATAACAAGTTAAATAACCACAGTCCCATCCAAACGCTGCCAGAGTTTACAACGCGAAGTCCGAGGAATGGCACCTGTGGTAAGGTTGCAGAAATGCAAGCGGAGATGTGGGTGATGAGGGCAGGGTAGGGGGCGATGAAGCGCTGGAGGTAAACTTGGAAAAGCAACTTTTAGTAAAGTAACCGAAGCTGTTGATGCTTTACCTTAAGGAACAGTAGGTCGATTTTTCCATCACACCAGGGACTATCTTCTTTAAAATGCAGGTGGGCGTGTATGCTGTAACTTACATGCTTGTTTTCATTTTCTCTAAGGTAACAAAAATGTATCACAGGGGTGCCTGGGTGGCTCAGTGGGTTAAAGCCTCTGCCTTCGGCTCGAGTCATGATTCCAGGGTCCTGGGATCGAGCCCCACATCCGGCTCTCTGCTCAGCAGGGAGCCTGCTTCCCCCTCTCTCTCTGCCTGCCTCTCTGCCTACTTGTGATCTCTGTCAAATAAGTATATAAAATCTTAAAAAAAAGAAAAAAGAAAAAAAAATGTATCACAAACACCTAGAACATTGGAGGAAAAAGTCACTAATAATTAATCTTACCCTAACACCCAAGATTGGTCTTTCTTTAAAACCTCCCATTTAGTTTTAGCAAAATGTAGCCTCCTTCATTGTCAATTGAAGTGTTCTTTTATTTAAAAAGAAGAAAAGCTGAAGAGCTCTTTGATTCACAAGAACTGAACTGAAATTTTGACAAATGATAGAAGACGAATTCAAGTTTATACATAATCAGCTCTGATTTTTAAGTGTTGAGGTATACTGGAAAATCTGTCCAGGCAAAAAGAGGAAAGGGACAGAGATACATACATTCACACACACATAGATACGGGTAGAGCTAAAGAGGGGAAATCTGAAAATAACGTTCTAATTCAGATTTTAAAAGATTGTATGTAAAACAATGATAAGGATAATATTAAACTGTCTTGAAAGTATTTGTATCTTTGAAAGATGCTCACTTTTAAAGGATTACTGCGTTGGGCCTCTTTCTCTTGCCTTAAGGATCTGAAGGTTGTCAAAACCACATGTTTACTCCTGTTTTCCTATTTTATTAACATGAGCAGGAAAGCAGCGGGCAAGGAGAGAGCGGGACCCAGGCGTCAGGGAGGGTGGAAAGAATGGGTAAGATAATTCCAGGAAGAACTCAAAATAGCTAATTAGTCTTTTGCCAAACGTATATGAAGTAACTTACTTTTTATAAGGTTCGTTCAGCTGAAGAAAATGATTTCATTTCTGAATGTTCCTGTGACTATAACAAAAAATATGACTCACCCAACTGATGGCTCATTCTTCCTCTTGAGACCAAGCCTTCAGAATCAGGATGACCAAGAAATTCATGGAAGCCACATGCGGCGGCCTTGAGGATGGCTTTGGTGCTCATAACATCAACAAATTACGTCTGAGCTTCCTGCCTTTATCTTTCACATGTATCTATGGCCACAGAGTTTCTTGACTGAATGTGTTTATTATGGACTATTCCGTAGGAACATAGAAACTTCAAGAAAGTGTGGGCACTGGGGCAAACATCAAGCATATTATGCAGCTTTACTAACTGATGAGCATTTTCTCTTCCCCTAAGAGCATCTCTTCCACTGGAAATCAAGAATCCAAGTCACTTCTGCTTTAAATTCATGATCTGACTGTTTGAGAGCCACCCAGGGCCCCAACTGGGCTTCTAGGACCAAGGCATAGAAACAGCCTGGGCTCCCTGAAGGGGAATGAAGATGGGCCTGGAGCAGGCTATGGGTGTGATCTGGAATGACGTGCTCAGACATGTCTGTGGGAAAGGCCTCCGGGAACAGCCGCCACTCTTCTTGGTAGCAAATCTGTGTACCACAAACAGTGGTCTCAGTGGCCCCTGGCTGGCTCAGTCAGTAGAGTGTGCAATTCAGTCTTGGGTTGTGATTTCAAGACCCATGTTGCGAGTAGAGATGACTTAAAAAGAAAAAACAAAACACAGTGGTCCTCTTCTCGAAACAGATTTGCGAAGAATCTGATGCCTGTGATAAATACACACACACACACACACACGGAATATGTGTGTATATATATATATATATATATATGGAATATATACATATATATGGAATATGTAAGGATGTATATATATATATATATATATATATATGGAAGTTTATGTGCAACATGTTTTGAGGGGTAGTTATAAAATGCATGGACATCTTCAGTATTGCTCATGGCAAGTTAAATGACCCATTGATCAATACAAATTATAACAGTCCCGGACTGAAATTTTGGTCCAATCCCTAAGATAGACATTTATAAACTCTTGTAATCCTTCCAGCTCTTAGATCTAGGAAGGACATGATAGTGCAGTGTTTAGGAACATAAATTCTGAAGCCAAACCGCCTGGATTCCCAAGCTTGACTCTGCTCCCTGAGAGCTGTATGGCCTTGTGCAAGTTTCTTAACTTCTCTGAGTTTTGTTTTGTTTTGTTTTTAATCTGTAAAATAACAATAGTATTTTCCTCCTTGGTTGTTGTGAGCCTCCAGTGAATTAATATATAGGCAAATACACTTAGAATCGTTCCTGGCACACGGAAAGCATTTAAAACCTACTATTGCCACTTTAGTTCTCTGGCAAGCAGTAAATTAACAAGCAAAGCAACAAAAAACCTGTATGGACATATTCATGGCAGCACTATTCAAATTAGCAAAAACCTAGAAGCAACCTAAATGCCCATGAGCGAGAAAGTAGACAGATAAACTGGCATATTCGAACAGTGGAATATTACATAGGAGGCAAAATGAGTGTACTGCAGAAACAACAATATGAATGAACCTTAACCATATAATTATATCCAGCTTAGGGACATCCCTATAAAGATAAAAGCAGCTAAAATAAATACCCTTGCAGAAGATACAGACACTCCATGAAACTACCTAAAGAGGAGATCAAGAGAATGACCTACTTGGTCATGGACTGCACGGACTTCAGAACAATGGCTACTTCCGGTGTGAGGTAGTGACACGTGAAATAATAACCCAGACCACCTGGGCAGATGCAGGCTCCTATTTAAAAGTCTGTCTTTTGCTTTAGATAACAGGTGTGTAGGTTCGGGATAAGGGAGGAAGAGAGGGAAGGAGAGACACATGGACCTATCATAAGACTCTGTCATGAACCAAGGATCACAGTTTATCCAGTTGTGTTATCCTTAGGACAACCCCCAAAGAAACAGCAATCATTGCCCATTGTTACAATCAATTCCACTCATATTATGTCATGAATAATTTTAAAAAAACCAGAACCGTGGAATTGCTTGTTTGCTTTGTGTTGATCCCATTTTGGTTGGGATAAGGAGTAATTAGGTAGATATAAACAGCGTAACTAGGGAGGGTTTTTCTAAAAGAAATATTGTTATTAGTCTTCCTCTCTTAGAAAAATAAAATGACAGGTCGTGTGAGTGTTTAGGGTTCAGACACCACAAGGTGCTTTTGTTTAAAATGTATGATAGAAATTACAGATTTATTATTGGTTAAGTCTGTGCAGAAAGCACAGCATGTTCATTACTACTCTTGAGTGATCCCAAATAATTTCTTCAGTACACTTCACATTCCAAATAAAACCTGTGACACACAGTCTCTGAGTGTGTGTGTGTGTGTGTGTGTGTGCGCACATGCCATTGCTTTTTATCCCACTTAAAAAAAAAAAAAGATCTTATTTATTTATTTGACAAAGAGAGATCACAAGCAGGCACAGCAGCAGGCAGAGGGAGAGGGAGAAGCAGGCTCCCCGCTGAGTAGGTAGCCTGATGTGGGACTTGATCCCAGGACACTGGGATCATGACCTGAGCTGAAGGCAGACGCTTAACCGACGGAGCCACCAGGCACCCCTTTTCTCCCACTTTTATCTGCCAAGCTGCCCCTACCATATACACTGGAAGGTCATCCATTAGTGTCCACTGCTTTCATGGGGACGTGAGGTGGTAAGATTATTCTCTGTATCACTATTAGCTGGTCATGTGCTCCCATCTCCTCTATACCCATCTCTGGGTATTAAACGATGCCTAACCCCTACTTGTCCCATGTCAAACCCCCAAAACACTTATCCTATGTCAAACCCCTAAAAATACTTATCATCTCACACCCAAAACTTTTGGCCAGATGAACTGTGGGGCTGAGGTGGATATATATTTTGCTTTCTAGAGTTGTGTCTCTTGTTTTACTTTTCCAAAACGCAGAGAGTTACATGAGAAAAAAAATGACAACAGTAACCACCAAGTTCTACTGACACAGTGACTGGTTCTCAAATTTTTTGATTAATGGATTAATGAATTAACTTATGAATACTTGGTGCCATTCTCTGGCTTAGGGAATGGAGAAAATGGGCTGAGGTTTGGGGAGAGAGGAATATCATGAACCCAGCATAAAATGGGAAATAAATATAAAATAGATTAAAATTACACCTTAAACGTATGCTTTAGAAATTGGGATAATTGAATGAGGGTCTAGGTGTCATTTACCTTTGATGATATTAATCACTAGTTTATTAAAATGCTGGCATAAATACTTAAGCTACATAAACCCTTTTTGAAACATTTACTCCATGTAAGTTGACATGGTATGTACAGATCATTCTTATGTGTTCATTAATACAGGCCCTTAAGGGACCCAGTTTGGCCTTTTTTCCCAGACCTAACCTATATTTTTAAAAGAATATAAGTTACTTCTTTACAACCATTCCATAATTCACTCTTCTCCCCAATTCTGATTGTCTTTCTCAATCACTTCAAATGAATGACACATTTATCACATAGTGGCCTTACAAATAGCCAAGCATATTAAATCATAGTTTACATCAGGTCAACATTCTAATTCCAAAGCTTCTGAAAAGGTTAACAGGCTGATTGAAATTTCTGTGGGTCATAAGACTTTGGCAATTTGTTTGTGAGCCTGAGAGCAAACTTTTGCAACAATAAAGCAAAGGATAGAGCAGCAATCATCCACGTGAAAAATACCTCGAAATGTCACAGTCCTTTCCGTGCTATGGCAATTTAGAAGGTGATGACGTGACAGATTCAGCCAGAAAGGAAATGTAATGAAAATATTGGTTTGGAACACAGTGTGCCTAAGATCTCTCAGCCCTCTGTGTCCTCAAAGGTCAATAGACTTCACCCTTTGAAATATGAGACATGCAAAAGAATGTAACATTTGGAATGGGAACATGCATTCATGACTTATCTGCTTTGAAGGCCTTCTCTACTGCAAACTCTAATAGAAAACAAAACAGTGAAATAAGGCTTTAAAACAGTGATGATCACGTACTGATTGATGTTTACCTTTATGTAAATTGTTTTGGTATAGATTTATAAATTGGATGTGATTTTAGGTAAGACGAACTAAAATGGATCGTCTCAGTTGAAGGGCTTTTGAGTTAATATGGGAGGACCTGTTATAAAGAGAGAATCCTATAGATCACATTTCTGCAGTTATGTGACCTAGGCAGCTAAGAGGAAAACAGATTTGGATAACAGCTCAGACTTGTGTTAATACATCTCCATGTCATTCTGGTGCTATCAGAAACACGGATCTTTTAAAGTCTCATTTTTCTGAATTTACATTAAATATAAATATAAAATTATAAATATAAAATACAAATTATATATATTTATTTATATATTTATATAAAATTATAAATATAAAATACAAATTATATATATTTATTTATATATTTATATAAAATATAAATATTAATATTAAATATATTTATATCAAATATAAGTGAGTCATTAAAATACTGAGTTCCAGTTAGATTCTGCTTGATCTCATAGACAATCAGGTTAATAAGCATATTGGTTTGCACATGAAAGATCAATAAATATTTGTCAACCAAATATGCCCTTCTTTGATTCAGGAAAATTTCAGACCATAAAAGGGCCTTATGTGCTTTTAAATTTTAAAACGGGTCTTTCATTTTATAAATGAAAAGGGTCAGGCCCAAGGAAGTGCAAAGGTCTTTGCAAGCACACATTCACCTAGAAGTAATTAATATTGACATCCACTTCCATACAATGAAGAATATAATGGAGTGTTAAGAGGAAGTACCTGAAAGTTGCCTAAAACCTGGGAGGTTGAACCCTGGCTCTGCCGCTCACCAGCTTTTGATCAACCTCTGTGTATATTTCTGAAGTTGCCACTCCCACAAGAAAGTTCCTAACTTTGGGCTTATCCATTATCTTTCGCTCCTTCCCAATAAGAGCTACATTTTTTTTTAAATTGAGCTATAACTGACATATCACATTGCATAAATTTAAGGTGTACAATATGTGGATTGGATACATTTATATATTGCAGTATGATAACCTACATTTTCTTATCCTTAACTCTGACATAGGAAGGGCAGACAGCCAGCAGGCCAATATTGAGTTCACATTAGAAACTTTCTGTGTACTATAGAAAAGTGATCACTTTCCTCAAATGTGATTGCTGGAATCGGTATAATGGCACGTGGTCACAACTCGGCTTCCAAATTTCTATTACCAGATGCTGCAACAGATATGAGGAAATGCTTTTGCTCCCCCGTAAAAAAAAATAATAATAAAATAAAGAAGAAATGATACCTAAGTCAAGGACTATCAGATTTTTGTCATGGGGATGTCCATGCAGACACCTCCACCTGTGAACCTGAAGGAGAACAGTGGCGTCCAGGTGAACAAAGAGCCCAGCCTGGGCCTTGAAATTCCAGACTCCATGCCACTGCTTAACCCCTAGGAGGAACAAGGCTGCCCTGAAGGGGCTTATGTCATGCATTTGGGAAGTCAGGATGAAATCTTCTCTGCTTTTCAGAGCAGTGGAAGTCCAGGACATATGGCGGAGGGGGGCGGTGGGGAGGAACACTTGTTTCCATAGAGAAATGGGGAAACAAGACTAATAAAGAGGAGGTCAAATAAAATTTAACTACGTATGTTGAAATAAGCCTAACAATCATCATAAAGAACGTTCCAAGCATTTCTAGATTTAGCCACGGTGTCAAATAAGTAAGGATGTTGTGAAACGACAAAATCTTCATTCAAATAACTTTCGGTGTTCTCCAATGTATAATTTAAGTATAAATTTGTATGTTGTTTTCTTTGCCTATTTTAGGTAGGTTGAGTGAAAGTTTTAGCTTTAAATAGTGACACGGTATGAAGGACTATATTAGGTATCATATCAAAATGAAGAATGCTGGGAATATGTAAGTTGGGTAAGAGCTAGAAGTGAGGTCATTCAGGTAGGCATTTTGTTGAACAAAAAGGCAATAGATATCAAACCCTATTTTGTTGTATAATTCAGAAATCTTAAAGATTTTAGTTCTAGGATAGACTTACTTTTTTTCTGATGAGAGTTGTAAAGCAGATTGTTAAAAACCCAACAATTTGGATATCCTGTTTCTTAAATTCAGGTACATTTTTTAAAAAGATTTTATTCATTTATTTGTCAGAGAGAGAGGGAGAGAGAGAGAGCACAAGCAGGGGGAGCAGCAGGCAGAGAGAGAAGCAGGCTCCCCACTGAGCAGGGAGCCTGATGCAGGGCTCGATTCCAGGACCCTGGAATCATGACTGGACCCGAAGGTATCGGCTTAACCAACTGAGCCACCCAGGTGCCCTTAAATTCAGGTATATTTTAAGGGAATATTGAAACTTCTAGTTTGGGGGCACATGGATGTCTCAGTCAGTTAAGCATCTGCCTTCGGCTCAGGTCATGATTCTGGGATCAAGCCCCAAATCAGGCTCCCTGCTCAGTGGGGAGTCTGCATCTCCCTCTCCCTCTGCTGCTTCCCCTGATGGTGTGCGCTCGCTTGCTCTCTCTCTCTCTCTCTCTCATCTCTCTCATCTCTCTCAAATAAATAAATAAAATCTGTAAAAAAAAAAAAAAGAGAGAGAGAGACTCTAGTTGGAACTGTTATCCATCTGTCTTCCTGCCAATGCAAAGCATAAATATGGATTACTTGAGAGCATTAACCTTGAAAGCCACGGAGATGATTTCCCTGAAATGAAAGGGGAAAAAAAATAACAACAACAAAAACAATGTATGTGTCACTGATTTTTTTTACTGCTGCTAACACTTACCTAGCAGCCACTACGATGTTTGTAGCAAATCCCTCAGTGGCCTCATCTGGTCTCCCTTCTGCAGTCAGTGATAGTCCCGAAAGCCTGCTCAGCCACTCACCTCCATGACAGGCTAGTTCCTGGACAGACGCAAAAAAAGAGCATTTTGAAATCGAGACAACAAGGTCCTAGCATGGTCATGAAAGTGGAATCACAATCTATCTTGATTTATACGGTAACCACTGTTCATATATATTGACTTAATTATATTTTTAAAACAACTGGGTCACTCTTAGTTCACAGTCTAATAACGCCCCTGGACTTAATTCAGATAAAATGATTTGTTTTAGCCAAATTTAGCAGAACTTCTTATTTATCTCTGTTGAAGTTTAATTCAGTCTGTCAAGGCAATCTGTCTTTCTACTTATTGTATATTCCTCTCTCATGTGTGTGCCTTCTGTAGACTTGATAAGCATGTCACTATTTTTTCCCAAAATAAAAATGTTGAAGACACACAGCCAGGGAAAGACACTCCTAAAAATGATTTTTCACTCACCTACGATTCCACCTACTACTTTCACATTTAGTCCACAGAGATGTAATAAAGAATTTTGCCAAGTTTCTTGCCAAGAACTCGCAAACCATTCTTGCACTCCAAAGAAACAGCATGAACTGTTAGTATAAAATGATAATAATAAATAATAAGTAGTATGAAAATAATAACAATGCATTTCTTTTATCAGAAGTAAATAATTTTGGGGCGTCTGAGTGGCTCAGTGGGTTAAAGTCTCTGCCTTCGGCTCAGGTCATGATCTCGGGGTCCTAGGATGGAGCCTGCATCGGGCTCTCTGCTCAGCAGGGAGCCTGCTTCCTCCTCTCTCTCTGCTGCCTCTCTGCCTACTTGTGATCTCTCTGTCAAATAAATAAATAAAATCTTTAAAAAAAAAAAAAGTAAATAATTTTAACAATAAAAGATATCTATCATTATTACCCATTTTTGTTAGATCCAAAGGAATAGTGTCCTAAACTCTCCACTGCTCAACAAAAATACCAGAAGTTTTGAATTATTATAAATTCAAAATTTCCTCAAAGACAGTGTTTTCCCCAATTGGCACATTATTTTCTCCCATGATTTTTTAAAGAGCAAATTGAAGCAAATTTCTATCACTCCCCACCAATTTTTTTTTCAAATTTCACAGAACAAGTAGAGTCTCACTGTTTGATATCTGAGACACATACAAACACAGGTTTGTAACAATACAGGCAGTATGCTGTCAGTAACACAGTCAAGGTAAACTTTGACATCGCTAAGCTATAGAAGCATTATTTCAGGTGCTCAAGAAGTACATGTGTCAGAAGATAAACGTGACTTTCTTTCAAACAATAAGCAATATTATTTAGCTATAGTAATTTCATAAATTAACATTGCATTGGAAATACATTAGAATAAACATACTTACTAATTTAAAATTCTGAGGTTTTCTAAAAATATCATCTGTAGTGATTGATCTGGGCGTCAGCTAAATAAAGCTTTCCATTTGGACTGCTGCAGTAGCTGGGCAAGAGGATGCCTTGTCATAACCAGACACTATTTTCGTATTAGTAGTTGAAGAGTAAGTATGGGGCGCCTGGAGGGCTCACTCAGTTGAGCATCAGACTCCTGACTTCAGCTCAGGTCATGATCGCAGGGGCATGAGATCAAGTGGGGTGTTGGGCTGCTTGGGATTCTTTCCCGCACCCTCTACCTGCCTCTTCCCCCCAACCGCCATTGCTTGCAGGCACGCCTTCTCTCTCTGTCTCTCTAAAAAAGAAGAAGAAAAAGAAGGAGAAGGAGTTAGAGAAGGGGTGGGGGAGGAAGAAGAAGAGAAGGAAGAGGAAGTAGAAGTGGAAGGGGAAGAGGAAGAAGGAGAAGAAGTATTGTAGTAGTAGTGTATGGTCCTCTGTTGGGAGCCCTTATTTATCCATCCACAGGTTCTCCCACACCTTCTTCTGATAGTTCATTCTTTCCTTTAAACCCTGCCACATAGGATTCAGAACTTAAGCGCTATGCTTAACGTAATTAACTGTAATGTGTTGAGGGGGATTATCATGATCTCAAACGATAGTTTAAGACATCTTAAAGGGAGATTTTATTCTTTGCTTACAGTCAGGAAGGTGAAACCACTTTGGGGCATTTTTTAGTGTATTTGCTCTTGGAGCAGTCATTTCTCCCAACCCAAAATGCCTGATCTCAAAAATGACTAGACAGATCTAAGATCCTTTCCTGAGGGATTTTACAAAATAAAACACACATAAAATGATATTTATCTTCTCCTGCCACAGTATTTAATGTTCGTATCCATTTACATTTTAAGTATGTGGGGCATCTGGGTGGCTCAGTTGGTTAAGAGTCTGACTCTTGGTATTGACTCAGGTCATGATCTCAGGGTCCCAAGATGGAGTCTGCTTCTCCCTCTCTCTCTGCCCCTTTCCCCCTGCTCCTGCTCTCTCTCATTCACACACTCTCTCTCAAATAAATAAATAAAATCTTCAAAAAAATAAAATGAAATGTTTGAAAGTTAAAAGTAAGAGGGGGATGTCTGGGTGGCTCAGTCGGTTGAGCATCTGCCTTTGGCTCGGGTCATTATGTAGTCTGCCTTTTCTTTAATTGGTTTCCTTTCCTGTGCAGAATGTACTTTCACTTGTTTATTTTTGCTTTTGTTGCCTTGTTTTTATTGTCAAATCCAAAAAACCATCATCAAGACCAATGTCAAGAAGCTTATCTCCCATTTTCTTCTAGGATTTTTATGGTTTCAGGTTTTATGTTCAAGTCTTTAATCAGTTTTGAATTGATTTTTGCATATGGTGTAAGATAGGGGTCCACTTTCATTCTTTTGCACATAGCTGTGCAGGTTTCTCCAAACCATTTTTTGAAGAGATTATACTTTCCCCATTTATTTGCTTGGTTCCCTTGTCAAATTAATTGACCACATATGAATGGCTTTATTTCTGGCTTCTGTATTCTTTTTCATTGATCTATGTGTCTGTTTTATGCCAATACCATACTGTTTTGATTAATATAGCTTTGTAATATAGTTTGAAATCAGGACATGTGATGCCTCCAGCTTTGTTCTTTCTCAAGATTGTTTTGGCTGTTTGGGATCTATTGTGGTTCCATACAAATTTTGAGATTCTTGTTTCATTTCTGTGAAACACGTAATTGGAATTTTGAAAGGATTGCACTGAATCTGTAGATTGTCTTAGGTAGTACAAACATTTTAACAATATTAATTCTTCCAATCCATGAGCATAGTATATCTTTCACTTTTGGGGGTCTTTATCCATTTGTTTAATCATTGTGTGATAGTTATCAGTGTACAGATTTTTCATCTCCTTTGTTAAATTTATTCCTAGGTAATTTTTCTTTCTTTTATTTTCTTTTTTTTTTTAATTATTCATTTATTTTAGAGAGAGTGCATGAGAGGGAGAGGCAGGGAAAGAGAAAGAGGATTGATTTCATAACCCTGAGGTCACTACCAGAGCTGAAACAGAGCTGGACACTTAACTGACTGTGCCACCGAAACGCCCCAAAGATTTTATTTATTTATATATTTTAGAGAGAGAGAAAGAACATGTGTGCACACGTATGCATGAGCAGGGTTGGGGGGCAGAGGGAGAGAAAGAATCTCAAGCAGACTCCACGCTAAGCATGGAGCCCATCTCGGGTCTCAATCCCACAAGACTGAGAGCATGACCTGAGCTGAAATCAAGAGTTGGATGGTCAACTCACAGTTACCAGGTGCCCCTCTGGATATTATTTTCTTTTTGATGCAATTACAAATGGGATTGTTTTCTCAATTTCTGTCTCTGATATTTCATTATTAGTGTATGGAAATACACTGATTTCTGCATATTGATTTTGAAACCTGAAATTTTACTGAATTTGTTTATTAATTCTAACATTTGGTGGAATTTGGTGGAATTTCTAGGGTTTCCTATGTATAATATCCTGTTATCCTCAAGTAGAGACGAGACAGTTTTACTTCTTCCAAATTAGAAAAAAAGTAAATGATTCTTTTCAAAGATCAAAGATTTGTTGCTCAAAATAGAAATAATGGTACTCTACAATGGTAGAAAAAAGGGGAGATACTTTCACTTAGGAAACTAAACAGAAATGGCTGTCGTTGGGATGTTGTCACTGCAATTTGTCACACAATTCTTTGTGTGACATTTTATGGACATCTCTTTCCTCTAGCTGTCACCCTTGGGCTCTAAGCTGTCAAAGGTAATGAAAATGGATTTATAAGGAGCTAATTATCACAACCTTTAAGTGTTACTTTCCCTTAGGTGCACTAGCGATAACTTAGCTGGGCTAGGGGACAAGTGTTTGATTCAACTATTTCTTAGGTCTTTCTCCTCTTATTCACTACAATGTGGGGAAAAAAAAATCACAATTAAAAGAAGGCTCTATTTAAGGAAGAAAGAAAAGTTGCCTAGAAAGCAGAATTCTTTTTCAATTCCAACATGTTGCTAAGTTGGGGATGGGATAATTAGGAGATGGGACAATCTGCACAAATCAATCTCATAAACCATAGATGCCCACTTTAATTTAAAGCAATAAAATAATGTCCTAGGTGTTTTCAGGAAGTCTAGATTGTTTTCTTAAGACTCAATCAAAGACAAAAGGGATGCCTCAACCTACTTGAAGTACTGGTGAATGAGAATGATGACAATTTGAGTGGGTGTGGTTGCTGCAAGGGGGAGGGGAATAGGTTTGATCCTGCTGCTGTTGCTACAGTTGAAGGGGATGATAATGACATTGGTATAAATCATTTGGGTGACTGGGAATATGCAGAATTGGACTTCGAATCCAGGTTTGCCTGACTCCATGACCTTTCCTTCCGACACCAGTCAGTTCCCCTGTAGCATGTGTTCCTATATTCTATTAATTCCTCACATGTCTCTTGATAATGTGCCTGACTCATCAGATCCCCATTAGGAATCTGCTTTTTTTTTTTTTCCCCCAATTAGGAGCCCATTTGGCTTTTGATTTACATAATAGAAGTCAGTGGAATTTGTCCAGTACTTTTGAGCAAATGACTTTGTTTTAGAAAAAAATTGATATATCTATGAGTAGTTAGGTGTATCATTAATCATTCTCAATATAAAAGTTAAAGATACCATGAAGGTAGGATACTAGAGTAATATTAAATCACATGACCACTTATTGTGAAAACAAATTATTTATAATTAAATAAGAGTGAGCCATAGACTTTTAGGCTTTGAAATAGCTTCAGAAAGAAAATTATTTACCAGGTGATTGAGTTTTTCTATCCAGTATGATCATTTTTTTTTAAATATTTCAATTATTTATTTGAGAGGGAGAGAGGGAGAAAGAGAGATTGAGGAGTGTAAGAGCAGGGGGAGGAAGAAGCAGACTCCCCCTGAGCAGGGAACCCAAACAAGGCTGGATCCCAGGATCCTGAGATCATAACCTGAGTCCCAAGACCCTGAGATCATGACCTGAGCCGAAGGCAGATGCTCAGTCCACTGAGCCACCCAGGCACCCTAACCGGTATGGTCTTTAGGAAAAATCTGTTAAGTATATGACTAGCTTGCTTTGTAAAGTCTCAAAGGGAAAATTGCTAATTTCCATGTTAAACATGCTTTGTTATTCAGGAAATTCTTTCAGGTATCAGGAAATTTGGTATAAAAGAATGTTTTGATTAAATTCGGTTAAAGAATCGGTATATTCTTATAAAAATAATCAATGGCCTCATGTTCTTTGTTCTTCACTGTTCACTGTCATAATTTATCTTTATTCCTAGAAATGATACTGAACGTATTCTGATGCCAGCATTCATGTATAAATGTGGTAGATAATTTGGCTCCTGAATAATAAGGACCCAGCTTCAGGCACCGTTAGCTCAGGAATGTTGGGAGGAATTTTGAGTTCTTACGTGAAGGCTGAGCATGAACAGCCATGTCCTCACCATGAACTACGAGGACATGGACGACCCACTCGGAGGCATCCGAGGAGTCTCTGAGTCGGTGTCATAAACCAGTTGTCATCAATTCAGAGAAACCATTCAGAAAAGTGGTTGAGGTAGATTTGTATGTTTCTAAATTCAGGGACTATAAAGGACAAAATCACCTACTTGGGGTATTTCCTGTGAAAATTGTAAAACAGCATATTGACAGAAAAGATAAATGTAATCGACCTAAAATAAGTCATTTGATTGTGACTGAACAGTAAAATAATTTGGCACTTAAGAATACCTCTAATCCTACCACCGTTAGGGAGAACGAGACAGAGACAGAGAGACACACACTGACCACTCAGTAGTTATTCCAGAAAGAATGGTTCACATGATCCATTCCAAGGTAAATTCAGGTTAAGATCCTGTGCATAACCTCAACAGGCATCATTTTTATTCTTGTGTCTAAACCATGTCTCTAAATAATCTAACATCCTTCAAATGTTTTCCTACCACTTAGACCGTGTTTCTTTTCTTCTAAACAATATATGAACTGTGAATAGATCAATTTCAAAATAACCCTAGCCATTACTGGATTAAAATTATTCTATGGAAAATCTTTTGGGCAACTTCTCACATTGGCTGAGCTAAAACTTCATCCTATAGTTTTATAGATGGTCTTGGTGCTTGAATTAGAGTCTACTAAAATAAAACGACTTACACAGAATTCTTGGCCAAACTTGAGGAAAGGATTCTGCCTCTGCCTCTCTTCAGAATGGGATGCCTGATACACAAAAGAACTCAAGCAGAATTTTAAGATTACGAGCACAAAATCATGTTGGTGTCTGTGCATGGACAATCAAACATCTTCTTAGGACCCTCATTCAAAAGTTAAATTATCCAATCTATTGTCATATGCCTGGGATAAATAAAGACTGTTCTGATCCATAAGAAAAAAAAATGGTTGTCAGATAATCAAAAGAAGTTCAAGCAGAATTAAAAGGCTACAGACACGAAGTCACGTTGTTACCCATGCACGAACAACAAACACAATGTAGTGCCATAGGCATATTGGAAATGAAAGCTGCTCTTATACAGAAACAAACTGATCGCTATATCCAAATTAGTATATATATATAAAGTTGCTTTTTACATAAGACTTGGCAAGAACTGAACTCAAGTAAATGCAGCTCCACACCACCTGCTGAAAATCATTTTGACACCAGGGCACAGAGAGTTCTTTGATATGTGGATTATTTACTGAGGTTCAAGGTAGTCTGCGTTTTATCATCGGTTTTCATTGTCTTGGCCCTTGTTCAATCCAATTTAGGAGAATACTTGAAATACTGTCTCTTAGTAGCATGCAAACACTCTAGGAATTTGGTGCCTTCCTGAATAATCTATGCTTGTTCTGTAGGTACAACCTAAGACACTTCTCCAGAACAGAACAAAAGAGATTAGATTCGCTTTAGTTTAAATTGTCTAAAGAGAGTTCTCGGTTGTAGATGTGTTAATGGCTTTAGTACAAATAATGGAAATAGAATCACACATTTTTGTGACTCATCCAAGAAGACTTTCGGTTTTAGGTTCTTCTGGAAAGCTTAATCACCCTGGCCCTTCTTTTAACAACTTGGAAAATGTCTTGCCTGATTAGGAAGTTAGTCATTTCACGTTCTGACATCTAAAACAATGAGAAGCTTAAAAACCTCACCAATTACATTTATAAGTAACAGGATACATCACTTTAAAGATGAAAAGCCCAAGGACCTCTGGCGCCTTTCTTTGTTCTTGTTAATTTTATTTTCCTTTTTGAGTGGCAGATGTTTTGTAAATATCTGCATTTGAACTCAAACAATAAATGTTGACAATTAGGTCTCTAGCCTAGTTTAAAAACAGTGTGATTTTGTATCAGCAGATTCTGTATTCTGAGAGCTGACCTTCCTTCTGTTCGATGTTTTCTTTAACAATCAGCATTATTCCAAGGCAAATGGGATCTTTGTCATTTAGCTTTAAAACTTAGGACAGTTTTAAACAAAACGTGTTCTGAAACGGAGTGATAACGTAAAATTTGGGAAATGTTCTTCCAGTCCTCATTTTCTTGAGACTGTTTATTCCTTCTTGTTTTAGCAGTTGCCTCAGACTTGGTCACAGACATCCCCTGAGGCTTTGCTTTTCTATTTATTTTATCCATTTAAGGTTAACATATTAAGAGTTTTGCTACCGAGAGATTAAAATAAATATGTTTGATGGAGCTTTCTCAAGGCTCCTGGACTGACCACGGCCTTCTTCCCTGACTTCACTTCTTCAGTACAGGTCATGTTAAGGCTTCCAAGGAGAGTTTCCCCATGAGTTGCTACATTTTTCTGTGTTTTGGTGGGTGGGGGAGATCATGTGCCCCTTATTTGTATGCACTGAAAAATCAGAGATAAAATTCATCCTAATAAACTTTCCTTCATTTACTTTTTTGAAAGTCAGTTGCCCTCGGGACTCCTGGATGGTTCCCTCTGCCTGCTGTTCCCCCTGCTTGTGCACTCTCTCTCTCTGACAAATAAATAAGTGAAATCTTAGAAAGAAAGAAAGAAAGAAAGAAAAAAAGAAAGAAAGAAGAAGGGAAAAAGGAAGTCAATTGGCCTGTGAGATTTTACTGTAAAATTCACAGTAACGTTTAGTACCTCAGTATAAGAGACGGCCTCTCCAGGCAAGAATGTGACACAACGCAATGAGGTGACACAAAACACTACATAACAAAGCTATCATCTGTAATGTTTTCAGCTTATAGCTCTAAAAAATTAATTGGAGTGACTATCATTGCTGTGATTTTATCCATTCTCTATCTTCACTGCTTTAGTATTGATTGAATACCAAGGTGTTAGGAATTTAATCTGTCATTAAAAAGAAAACCTTTGCCTCTTGGTTCATAATTATGTCTCCTGTCATTTAAGTGGGTTCCCCCCCCCATGCTATTATATTTCTCCATTTCTCGCCAACCCTGGGAGAGAAGATAGGTATCGTTGTACTTAGCAGGTGTTCACATTTTATCATTAAAATGTCACAGTAGTGATGAACAAAACCGGGCTTTCTTTCTATAAGAGGTGATCTTGGATTGCCATATTGAAAGGAAATGATGGATAATGAATAAAGCTGACCACACGAGGACCGGAGAAATAGTCAGAAAGGACGAGAGGGCAAGAACTCTGGCAAAGACAAGAAAGTCAGGGAGCTCATTGGGTGCACTTTCTAGAGACTGAAGGGAAATATATTTATCAAAAGTCCTTCTTGGCAGATCATGACAGATTTTTTTCATTTCAACCTTATCCCCACTTAACCATAATGTATAAATATTTTAAATTATCAGATGTTAGAGTGCTAATGTACATGGAAAAGGAAAGTGTGGGGCTAGAGAAGTTCATGTTCATTTAAGCAAAGGCAGAGTGGTTGGGGTGAAACATCTCTTTCAGAGCTCTCATTCTTAAAGAACTGCTTCTTCCTATGACAGCATGTCCCTCCCCTTTGGTCTTAGTGTGTGGATAAGTAAGAAACTCTAAAAATGACCTAAGACAATATGCCAGGGAAAGAACTAAGTCATCTCAGATATCATAAAATAATACACAATATCTTAAAACTTTTTTCTACATCAAGCCACATTCCACCAACCAGATAATATCTAATGAATTAATCTCAATTGTTATACATCAAACACTTCATTGGGAAAAAACACTGTATCTAATCCCGAATCAGAAATGGATTTTGTAGTAACTATTCCCTGCATCTTAAGAAAAAAAATAGGTGAATCTCATCTTCCTTGACTGTTCGCTCAAAAAATATGTTCAATACATTGACTCAGTAATATATTGAATAATGTAAGATCATGAGCTCAAATAAAATAAATTAAATAATGTTACAAATTGAATAATATAAGGTAATGACTTCAAAGTACCAGACTACCTTCCAAAAGAGGACACATACCAACCAATTGACCCCTTCAGGCTTAGAAAACAAAACTGTTAGTATAAATGTGAAAGAAATTTAATTTTTAACAAAATTCCCCTCGACATCTGTGAGTGGTCACTATTAAACAAAAACCTATGTTTATGTTTATGATCATGAATCAATAATGACTGAAGTTTAACTTGAATACAATTATAAATTTTGCCCCCCTTATTAAACCCTGATTTAAAATAAGACTAATGATAATGTGATATTAACTCACAGGTACACCAGAAACAAGACAAAAACACTCTTTCGTGATATTTTGTTCCACACATAGTGAACAGATTAATGCATCATTTTTTTTCTACAGGAAAACTGAAGAGTTTAATAGCAAACCCTCCAAGGTCAAAATGAATACAGGTATGCTGTCTCTGTTAGTTTTAAACTCTTTAGCCTTCCTCTTTAAAAATCATCTTGGCCCCAAATCATTAAGTTTGGTACTCTGCTGATCTGATTAGTCTAAGTTCATTACTTAATTTCTTTGTCTTTGTACTTCAGTCCTATGGCTATCAAATGTAGAATTTTCTGTTTTGCTATCTTCTCTTACTCCCTTTTTCCATTACCATATCTTGAAATTAACTCCTACACGCCCCAGGAAAAAGTAGTGTGTCATTTGATGCATACATTTGAAATTTCTCACTTAAAATAGGCTAAATTCATAGGCAAATTGCTCTAGTGGAAAATATTTAAAATTCCCCTTTCTATAAACACTTTATGTTAACAATGTTAACAGATAGAGTACCAAAGCTTCATGTGAGATCAGCTTCATTAATCTAGACATGATACACATAAAGTCATAAGCATTATATTTTATGAATGAAAACAGTGTCCCCAACTACCTTTACCAACATTGAGGTCTCTGAACTCTGTATTATATACAATTAATTGTAACAGTGTTTGGGACACATGCTAGGTACATATGAATTTTTTTTTTCCATAGTAGAAATATTTTAACATATTTTCAGCTTTCCTCCCTGTAATTGTTATATTCTCTATCAAGTAATTCTGTAAAATAACTTTCCCACTGAAATTCTGTAACCTATGTTCTAAAAAATGCTATTTCCTGTCCACGAGTGATGACTGGAAAGTTGTTTCAGCCAGTTAACTCCAATGCAAAGGAGAAAAGGTAGTTCAAGACCTTTTCTCACACCAAGCTGCCTGCCTTTATGCTGTTGCTTATTATTAGCAAAATGCCCTAAGGGAGGGTTAACAATCATTGGTGGGAACCAATATACGTAATCCCTAGATCAAGTGTAGAGACATAGTCACTTGTCTTTGTCCATGAGTTTGTGGCTATCCCTTAGCAGAAACCTACAGCAGTTGACATCAGCTGGCCCTGAAAATGCAGTTATAAATGTGGAGAGCCACAGGCAAGATGAGGATATTGGACATAATAAAATATATAAGGAAGGCTTAGAAATCAAGAGAAATGATAGCCCTAGAAATGGACCAAGTAAAGGCACTGGGACAATTGGAAATGTGGCAGGTAGACACTGGAAATGAAAGCAGAAATACTAGTAGGCAAAGGGATTGAAGAAAGCAAAAAGAATAGAGAGGAACAGGTGAACAGGAGAAGTCATGGTGTAAAGTCACTCCAGCAGAATGACCACAGCAGGAAATTATATTTGCTGATTGTTCTCAGGCATCTTCCCACAGATGTATGCTGAGGCTAACTTCCCAGGATCCTTCGTTTTGTGGAGCGCTGATTTGCCTTTATATTATAATGCTGTTAATGACAGAGGTATAATATGTGATTATACGAAATATGCTGTATTCATTACAATGCATTCAATAATTAATCTTCCTTGTCATAGAATGCAATCTCTAATAGCAAAGGAGGCAAAAGGAAATTTGTACATTTGCTTAGGTCCCTGCGGTACTTGAGCCAAATTACTGCTCCAGCAGCATGAATGTAATTCTCGAAAACATGCTCTCATTAAAAGAAGTAAGCTCAGCTCTATATGGAATGCGAATTTGCATAGTTATTTTGCTTATCTGGGTGAATTTACACACGTATATGTATATAAAATATGATATTCAAACATATGCATACAAAGTCGATTAGAAGTGACTGGAACCTTTTGTTTAAAACTCCAAAGTAACACTATAATGTTGCTATAAAAACATACCACTTTAAAATATATACATATAAATATTGCTGTAGGAAGTTGAAGAAAGCATTGCTGCTCTATCTACAAAATGAAGTAAAAATTAGTTCCTAAATATCTGTACATAAAATTGGTCTTGGTTATCTACTTATCAATCATTGAAGAGATATATTACTATTTCAATGTCCATGCATCAGTCACTAAAAGGTTTTGAAAAAATATTAAGTTAGCTTTTTCATTTTTAGTCAAATGCATTATAGAAGAGCCAAAGAAATGGAATTCATTTTTCATAGAAAAATACCTAAACAATGCATAGAAATATACAAAACATGCTGTATTTCCACTCTTAGAATTTGTGAACCATTGTTTTCTAAGGAAAATCTTGGCTCTTAAAGAAAGGAAGGAGAGAAAGGCATCAAATAATGCATAGTGTGTGATTTACCCATGAGTGTTTCCCAGCAGTTGGAAACGGCTCCTAGGAGGCCTACAGCGGGATGCAAAAGTGGACCACTTTGCAGGCTGGGAATGAGTGTGAAGGTGAGAACAGCATCATGATTCTTTAGAATGACCTCCAGTGTGCAATACAGTATCCTCATTTTGAGATCTGAAAAAAAATGTACCTTCAAGGAATAGCAGAAATTATCAACACATAAGTAAGTAGAAACAGAATAGAATAGATTGCTCTCTCCTAGCAATTTCACAAACGTCTCAACTTTTTGAGGGGAGCTCTGTATTAAACTGTTAATAAAAAATGATGCCCCATTCATTTTATGTAGGTCTGAGAATGGCTTAGAATACAGAAATTGTTTAACACAGAGATTCCTACCCTTCTCGTTTTACAGAGCCAAGATATCTTAGTAATTTTTAGCCATACTCTCAAGCCAAAAGAAATACCTAACTGTTCTATTTATTAATTAGTAGGGGCAGACAACTTAATAAGTACTTATGTTCTACCAACTGAGAAGGAATTTGAAAAAAATAATATACTCTAATAAAAAAACAATCATTTTATTTTATTCTTTATAACCATAGTTGCCTACTAACGGGATGTGTTTGTTTGTTGGACATACCGAAACATCTCAGATCATGGAATTTGAGCCTACGTTGCCCCTCTCTTCTACTGGTCCAAAATTATTTTCAGAGGGTACTTCGCTCTTTGCCACAGTGGTCACCCAAACCCAGCTTTTCAAAGATGTGATATCATGTCAAGGAAGACAATACAATCTATTACACTGAAATGGGAACAAGCTCAGGCTAGTGGTTCATACAGCGTCTGATAGGTATTACTGTGCTCTTGTCAAGGACATAAAACAGCCTTCCCAAACCCTTGTGAATCTCCTGATGGGGCCCAGGGTGCCTCCGTGCAATTTTGGAACAATGTGTTTAACCAGTGACTCTGAATCTCCTCATTGTGGAATGTTTCTTCCTCATTCCTGCTGGTTTTCAGATGTTCGGAGTTAAAAGAACTAGAAAATGAAATTTCTTAGAGGTCAGTTTCCACTTCCAACAGCCTTGACTACCCAGTCCTCTTAGACCATTGATAGCTGCTATCCACAATATCTTTACTGACAGCACCTTTATCTGCAACACTCCTCCCTTGTAGCTATTTTTTTTGTTTTTGCAGTTTGATAAAATCCTGTTGGTGCCTCTCATGAAGATATCTTTAGTATTGTATGTTTCTACCATTTCTGCCTTTCTGTGTTTGATCTTTGATTTATTTGACTTCACGTCTGTTGCTCTAAATCATTTTTCTGTATTCGTTATTGTCCTCAGTAGGAAACTGTTAAACACATATTTAAGAAATTATATTCTGATACCAGAATCACTCTACCAGTTTTAAGTTCTACTGACCTTACGGCTTGTGATTTGACCAATAATTAATTCAAATCGCACCTCCATGCACTCTTAAATTCCCTCACTTCCAATAAACAAAGTGGTTACTTTCCTTTCAGAAATAAAGAAAAAGGGGGAAAATGAGAATACCATGTGGCAATATATAATGATCATGTTATCATATTGGTGGTTCTATTATTTGTTTTTCTTGTTCTGACTTTCAAAAGAATTCAATTTCAGTTGTTTTCATTCTGAGGGAATGAGCAAAACTATTTATTGCACATTCCGTATACAAAGGAATGTAGGAATGAAATTGGAATCTGTTCATAAATAGAACATGAACCTTCTAATTTTAGAAGACTAAACTCCTCACATCACATTGAAATAGCTGATGCCTTTTCACTTATTTTATTTCACATTGCGATTTGCATAAAGTTTAAGTATATAGATCCTCACATACATAGTATTTCAAAGTATAAAAACAATATAATTTTTTAAACATTGGTCCTTTCGATACTGTATATATCAATATTACCTTTGATTCCAAATAGGCTAATTATTTCAATAATAATAACTATGAGAAAATGGAGAATTTCTGTAATAATAGATGTTTCTTTATGAATCCTATATATCAAATATACCATGCTGTATAGGTTAATAACTTTTACTTTAAGAAGTGATTTCAGGGGCGCCTGTGTGGCTCAATGGGTTAAGCCTCTGCCTTCAGCTCAGGTCATGATCTCAGGGTCCTGGGATCAAGCCCCGCATTGGGCTCTCTGCTCAGCAGGGAGCCTGCTTCTCCCTCTCTCTGCCAGCCTCTCTGTCTACTCTCTGTCTCTCTCAAATAAATAAATAAAATATTTTTTTTTTAAAAAGTGATTTCAGCTACCTTTAGGAATCATAAGTAGTTAAAATACAGTAAAACCCAAATGATGGATACAAAATATGTTACCCCATAGCTCGCAACACTGAGTCAAGACAGGTTGTCCCTAACCCTAAAAGCTACTCGCACCGCTTATAAATTTAATAGTAATTGAATTTCAATGGTATAAACAAAGCTGAGTTCTATATTTGTGTTTTCATTAAAGAAAACCTATAACATCTTAAGTATAAAATACAAGCATCTATTTGTAAGACAGACCCCTGGTTTTCTGTTCCATTCCATTTGTTTTAGTTTGGGGCGGGTGTGAAATTTTCAGATGTCTTCCATGGTTACTAATCCCGACTGTCTGTCTTCCTCCTGGATGTCTGGCACCTTCCACTTGAAATGCATGACCGTGCATGTGCTTTCTCCTTTGCTGTGGCCTCTGCTGTGTCATTTTTTTTGCTTTCAGATAGCGGTGGGTGTGCTCGCAAACGTGCTGCCATGTCTGTTACAATAACATCTGTGAAGAGAGTTCAGAGTTCTCCAAACCTATTGACTGCAGGTATAATATCACTAACTCACAGAATGTCTCCATCAAATGGCTTAATCTGACCTTTCTCTCTTTCCAGAGTTATCTCCTTGGGATGATGAAAGCAGCTGTAAATACCTTTCTAATGCCCGACCAGTTCTTATTTTTCTTGTCTCAAGAATAGCTCCTATCCCTTCTGTTTTTGTTCTAAAAATAAAAAGCCAAAGGAAACTGATATCTTATTTTTTAAAAAAAATTGTTTAAAAACTAATTAAAAACAACAGTCACCTGCCAAAAATGTGTTGAGGAACAACTACAAGTGTTAATAACTATTTAAGTGGGTTTTTTTTTCTCTCATGAGTTAAAGTAATAGAATATTTAGTTAAGATAACTCACAGGTGCTTTAGTTATTTTTTACCTAAAAACTGCTGGGGGTGCGGTGGGGATCCACGGGGTGGGGGGGCGGTGGGCAGGAAAAGGGATTTGCAGGAAAGTGAATTGTTACTAATTCACTTCTTCGCCAAGGGTCACACAAAAAAATGGGATCAAATATTAGTTTTGAAAAAGACCTTAAAACATCCTTTAATCCAATCTGCAAAGACCCTTCTAATGTAAATTTTTAAACATCTTGGTGCAGTAAGGAGGAGCGCCTACCCACAGATATAGATAAATCTGTAGAAAGTAGTTGGGAGTGTGACCTTTCGGCCTCCCCTGAGGTGTGTCTCTTTATGACTTACGCGGGTGGGTACAGTCTGCACTGAGAGGGGTTACTGATACGAAGGATCAAAGTGAACCCAGCAACCCCCACGACCTGAAATAGGGCCATACCTTCTCAGGACTGATTGGTTGGTTGGCTGGTTGGTTAGTGGGTGTTTCCTTGTTTTTTCTTTATAATATTTGTGGGTTTGGGAAAAGTTGGAGAGAGATAGTGTTTAAATAATTTTAATCCACACTGTGCCTAGCAGTGTCTTTTACACACATAAATTTAGTAGTTAATTAATACTGAAGATGTCCGTGGTTAAAGCCCCTCTGATCCCAGGCAGCCATGTTGAGGAAAAAAAACAGGCTTTCACGTGTAGAATTCCCACCCTTACTCACCACCACCTCCAGTTCACAAATGTTTAAATACCAGTCCAGGTGGTTCCATAATACAGTGCATTTTAAAAAACAAATTACATTGCAATGTATATAGTATGATATCATTTTGGTTAAGAAAAATCTCTCTATATGTTTGCTCGTGTGTGTATGCCCATGGGAAAATGTTAGAAAAACCCAAATGTGGATACCTGAGGGAAATGGGAATGAAGGAAAAAGAAAACAAACAAACAAACAAACAAATTAAATAAATAAATAGAATTCTAGGGCCAGCAGGTAACTGGAATGCCAAACCACAAATATCATTGACATTTCAACCAAGTAAAATTCTGTCCCAAGCTACTCGGATGTGGACCCCTTTGCGTGTCCCATTTGGGAACGTGGCACTATTTCAACAATGCCAACTTGTTATGATTTACAAAAGTAACCACGAAAGAAATAACAGTAGATTGAAATAGAGATTGCCATTCTGGAGAGTCAAAACTAGAATATCAATTTCATTTCACTCAACGTAGTGGAAAAATTTTAATGCTTCAGAATCAAAATAACAGAAAAGATTTAATACTTTAGGAACATGAAATAATCTTCAGTAGTAAAAGTAGGTAATGGCTCTGGACGATTTAAACTTTTGTATCACTAGGAGTAAGATCTCTAGAGAATGAAGTCCCTTGAACTTTGTTTTTTGTTACATGAGAAATGGATCTCTTTTGTATTAATTAGACACATGAGATATGATTCCCTTTGCAAGGAAGTTTTAATTACATTTTGAAGAAAATTATATTTTCTGCCTCTCTATGTCTCTTATAGTATGTGGTAGCCTTCACAAGAACTTATTTGACACAGTGTCTTTTTGTGACTCAAAGGGGAATTAGTAAATATTTACTACATCAGATATTATTAAAATAAAACAGCCTTTAAGCAAAAGACCACCTCCATAAAGTATTCTCAGCTTCCCTCCATCCACCCTCGGGTCACAAAGTCAGGACGAGTCATTAATTATTTATCCCTTAAATCAGTGTGTCTTGGTCAACCCTTTAGAAGTAAAGTCCCAATGGACAATTGATAGCATACCCTGATGTTTTCAACCTAAGCTAGAACCACAGCACTGACTATGGTGACCATTTTATTTTACCAAAACGCTTGTCAGTCTAAAATAACACTGACTTGGTGGTACACTATGGTGACTGAGTCCGGCCAACACCACCCATGTGTTTTATACATGGCCTTGGGAAATGTCATCTGTTTGTACCTCAAGTCTCCTTTCTTTAAAAAAGAATTATTTGTCATTTTCCTACCTCTCTGAGAACTTAATCATTTCCCAAACTCACAATGATTTGTCATAATTCAATAAGAGTAAATGAAGAAAATAAGTAAAATGGCTTATCACAGTACTTAGAAACACAGTAGGCATTCAATTAGTTGAATTAATATGTTTAATTAATTTTTGCAAAGCATTTGAGCTCTCTAAAGAAAGGAGCTATAAGCATTAAAATCATCATAATTTTCAAGAAAAGTATAGTTTATAATGTGTAATATAGCATACCAGTTAAGAGGAATTTAAATAAAACCTCAGAGTAAAGATTACAATGTAACAGGTACCACCAACACAGCTACGTAAAAATCATAATGTTGGAATCATAAAATCAGAAAGGACCTTTGAAGGCCTCCAGCCCCATAACCAAACTGAGTCAGGAATACTTTGCCAACTTCTGTGACAAGTGTCCACCACCTTCTGTCTGGACATGGGGTACATTCATTGTATCAGTGAAGACTGCTTATAGTTTTTAATTCACACAGACCGTATTTATATTCACATGCAAAATAGCCAGGTAATGATAAATCTGTCCCATTTATTCACTCTTGAATTTTCAGAGAAGCAAAGACCATCAACTAAGGAACCAGAAATCAAAGCCTCTGATCCCTAGAATTTTCACGAGTGAACAAGATACTGGGCAAAACCATTTTCACCATGAATCTGCCAAATTGTTTACATGCTAGATCTGTTTTGTTTTGTTTTGAACCAATGTTCTCTTTACTTGACATGGTTCCAGGATGCTTTCTGTCACCTGCTCCAAGCCACACTTGTCCTCCCTTCCTAAGCTTTCTTGGCAGAAATTAAATAAAAGCAAACTTATGGTGAATAGTATTCATGTGGGATGGTATTTATCTTTCAGGGCCTCTGAAGAATTATAATAAAATAGCAAATCAGGATTGGGCATATTAAATATATAAATATGTTATATATATTTATATATTATGTTCATGTATGTAAAAAATTATATAAAAATATAAATGTATTGGTTAAATTGAATATAACTGGTTTATGTTAAAAAAACAAACATTGTACATGTGAGTATCCTTAAGAGACCACCCACTTAAAGGTAGACTTTAATCATTAAGACTCATTAAAATACAGGTTCATCCTGAAGTTTTCATCCACGGCTGTTTTTTTCCCTTTTCCTTGCTCATAATTCTACACACTTGTGTCTACCATGTTAATCAGGGCTCAGTAGAGTTCATCTATATTATTATTTTTTAATTTGAGTATAGTTTTAAAATCTCACCATTCTTAACATCTCATATTTCCTGTAGCAGAGGTACAGTTTCATTTGGAAATCCTGGGCCCAGTACAGGGGAAGAGAGAAGCTTCTGGTGGAGCTCAGAGTGACTGTCCTCTGAGTCTCACACTTAATGTTTACCCCACTGTAGTTTTCATAACCTCCTGTATGGTCACCAGTAAGAAGAAACAGAACTGCTCCCTCTACAAACTGTCAATTAAAGGGAGTTTATTTCAAGTGTCCTTCAAATCTGCTCAGTCAATATACCTTCCCCCACTACACCACATCTGTACCCCTTCCGTGCCCAGCACATACCCACACATCCTTCTTTATGAGCTCAGTTTATCAAACTAAGAGTGAAATAAACTCCCTATTCTTAAGCAAATAATTATAATATAAACAACAATAATTCATGCTTCTTCCCTTTTCAGTGCCTTTCCCTCAAGTTCCAAAACGTGTTCCTTGTCCACAAACAGTATGTGATGTGCAGGTGGTCAGGACATTGCTCTCCCTGAGTGCTCCAAAGCAGAATTCTAACGATTGTATTGCTACCCTTTTTGTCTTCTTTATGAAGTCCTCATCATTATTTAAGTGATAGAGAATTTCCATCACTTCTGCTTCCATTAAGTCTTAGAAATAGAGTCCAGTAAGCATTCCACATATAACTCTTGAAAGCTATTTTTTACTTTGCAGTACCCATTTTATTACTCTGATTTTGAATTCATTGGAGATAAATTTTGCTAAATTAGCTATTATCATAAAGGATGAAGATTTAATAGTGTTCTCTAACTCACCTGAGCTGGAGACATGGTAATGTACTCTGTGCTAATTCACATTTCTTTTTCTTCCTTTGATTTGGAAAGAATATCAAATATTTAATCTAAAAATCAAACTCACTTCTCAACTCATTTTTATCACTCCAAATTCATGTGTTTAGATTTCAAAATATTAGAAAGAAAAGGACGAGTTCTTTCACATGTAACATGCCTGTTCTATTAGGCATTGAAATACAGCAGTTTAATCATGGTCTCAGGGATCCTGCGGGAGGAGTTCAGGATTGGACAGATCAGGCTGGATGACCCCTCAAGGTCCTTTCTAAATGTCAGGCTTTATATTTCTATGTGAGGTTGACCATGTGGTAATAAAGAGCCAAACAATGCCAACAGATTACCTCAAGTGTGCATAAGTTACGGAAGATTCTTGAATGTATAATTTGAATAAAACCGACAGTCATTGAGCCTCTTTCCAACTGCATTATCAAAAGCAATTTATTAATACCGGAACTCATTTTCCACAGCTTGCTGCAAGACAATGGAATCTACTGTAATAACTCTTTCACATTTAAATACAAAATGACTTTAAAATGGTGGTAAGGAGAAAATTCAAAGTCTAGAGTAGAGAAAGATTTGAAAATATCACATAATATGGTAGAAACAAGTACACTTTCTTAAAGTACAAAAATGAATTGCAAGCTACAAAAAATCGATTGCTATCCAACACAGGAGTTGAGTATGGTCAGTAACACCGGAGCACTAGAAACTAGGTACCTGGTGTTGATTTAATGCTTGGAGAAAATCATCACTGCTTACAAACTAGATTCCTTTTGATCCTTTAATTTGGTATTTTAAAATTCACACATCCAGCTTGGGCAAAAACAAGATAGAATTACATGGTTGCAATATTATTGAAGGAAAGAAATCAGTGTTTGTCATATGTGTCAATTACATAATTACTAATGAATGATACTTTCATGGAAATAAAAATAAATGCACAAACCTCCCATTTAGTACATTTGAGTTACTTTGAGTCTTAGAAATGAGATAATGTTTGCCAAAAAAAAAAAAAAAGTGGATGTGGCTTTTTGCCAAATGGTCTTTACTGGATTATTCATTTCTTTTTCCCTAGTGTTAATGTCAACATTTCTTTTTCTTTTAGGGCGTGATTCTCAGTCACCAGACTCAGGTACAGAAAAGCTACTCTGAATAATCATTACATTTGTTGTGAGTTTTTCTTAACATATCCGTAGTCACATTGTTGACCTCATAGTAAACTTCAATTGCATATACGGTTATGTCTATTAAACTAAATTTAATTTCTAAAACGAAATCTTCAATTTTGGAAATAGAAATAAATTTTACCCCCTAAAAAATGTTAAAAGTGAACATAGATATTTTTGTATCCAATTTGTTTTCTCCTAATGAAAGCTTGGAGATCTTACAATGATCGAAATCAAGAGACACTGAACGGAGATGCTACATATTCCTCTCTTGCAGCAAAAGGTTTTAGAAGCGTTCGACCAAACTTACAAGAAAAAAAGTCACCAACTCAGGTAATCCTGCACACTCTTGTCTATGGTGTTATGTGAAAGCGTGGTTATTAGACTGTGCCCTAGACCTTTTCTCTAGTAACAGGTGCATATTTGGATACATATTTTATCTTTAATGTTTTGGTTTTGTATTTGTACTCCTTGCCAACCTTATATTTACAACATAGAAGACATATTTTAAGTTTCAAAACAGGTTTTGTGGGTTTTTATTTTTAATTCAGCTCATAAAAGTAGATCACTTTCTAACATACTGTTAACCATATTTTCTAATTTTTATAAAGCTGTTAGCTGATGTTTGGATTTCAAAGTTATGAGGTCAGCAATATGTTATTTATTCAATAAACATAAGTCACACAACTTTATTATATGAACTAAAAGAACACTGTGTTGGAGATACTAGCAAAATGGTGTCCCAAAGGTGGACAATGTTATTGAAACAATGTGACTAAATATACAGTACCTATACCTCAAAGTCGAAAACTATGCATATACCTCAAGGTCTAAAAATATGCCAAGAGAACAGGTGTTCAGTTTTAACATAATTTTCAAGAATATAGATGGAAACAAACTTCATAATGTATTCTCTCTAAAGACTCTTTTCTCCCAGAAGGCAACTATTGATAATAAGTTAAAATGCATTCTAAACGAATGAAAATGATCATTTAATCTAGCCAATAAAATGTGTAGAATAAGAAAAAGGTATGCCATTGCTTTACTTTCTTTAAGGGTAAGATTGACACTAGTTTCTACAATGACTAACTTTGACTTTCTCTCTGTTTTTCCTTCAACTTTATTTCTCTCTCCGGATGTTTTTTGGCAATCCAGGCACCCTTTCCACCACCCAGAAAAGAGAGCTCTTGTAGCTCTTTGATAACCAATCACCAAAAGTGTGACATTTTAGACCAATTAGTAACTAACACACAAACTCCCTCCTGTACAAAGTATTCTACTAACAAAAAACCTCTTGAGGGAACTATGTATTCTCATGACGACTCCAACCAGACAATTGTATATTCAGAAGAATCTAACACAACTGTGTCGTATACACAAAAAATCACTAACCCGCTACCAACAGCTGCCAGCACTGGTCCCCTACCAAATGCTGATATCAGCACTCCATTTCTACAAGAAGACTACACACAAGATTCTCAGACTCGAAGAATTTCTACATTGAAACTAATCCATAACCAGGATCTAGGAAGCAGTGTCCACTTTAATACTCCACAGTTCTCCCAGTCTGTGGAAGTCCCTTCATTTCTCAAAAGGCCTTGCTCACCACCCCCTAACCCAGTGCCTGAGATACACACAGCATCTCTTTCCATTCAGATAAATCCCGTTTCAGGACATGATCCTGAAAGCTACAAACAGCTACCTGAGCTTTCTCCAGAGACTACAAAGATACCTCTTCAGCAAGAGAGACAAAAATCTGCAGTTGCTGTGGCCTCCCAGTCCTCAGACTGCCGGGTGGTACATTACACTTTCCAATCTCTTCTTACAGGTGTTCCATAGAGACCCTAACTCTTTTGGTTTGGGCTTCTTATATAACCTAATGCTTTGTAGCTTCAAGCAGGAAGGGAAAGGAGAAAGAAACCATCTTCCTCATCTTTCTAGTTAAAACCCCACTAAATTCATCAATAAATTTCTAGGTACCTTTTATTTAAAAAACAGTAATATATATCAATATATGTTGCATATGTATGTAGACATGTATACGCACAGATCTTTTATCCAGAAATCATGTTCCAAAATTTCTTCCTTCTAAGTATTTATTAGAAGTCAATGATGGATTGGTTACCCTTGACGCTGCAAACCACTTCAGTGCTCAAAGTACTTTTAAGTTTTACAGAAATATCTTTATGACAGACCTCTGAGTACCTAGATTTACTTTATTTACATATACCAAGTTCTCAAAATAATTAGCAATTATAATTTATTTTGGCAGGAAACATGCATCTTAATTCAACCAGTGCTTATTTATTCCTTTGTAGCTCAGTATTCATTTTCACTGAACCTTGATCAATTCCCACTTCTTAAAATTTATTTCAGAAAGTATATTCATCAATCCTCAATTACCCAAAGAGTTAGGAAGTACATTTTTATTTCCATGTAAGTAAAATTCTCTCATAGTGTCATTCTGCTGACATTTATTCATCATTTAGAAGAGAAATGTGTTATTCTTGATTTCTGCACAATGGCATAGTGTTAAGAGCATGAGCTTTAAGGATAAACAGATTTCAGTTCAACTCCATCCCTTACCCCACCTGTAAAGCAGAAACCTTAAGCTTAGATGATTAAAAAGACAAATGGGTGATTTCATACCACTGCTAAAATATCTCCATCAGCTAACTGTGATAGGCAAAATTAATTCACTAGAGAAAGTTCTTTGAATTAAGGTAATATCTTTGGAAAGCCCCCTATAAAATATGACAACAATAATTATAATAGCAACTAACAAATACTAAGAGTTTATTATATGCAGGTACTGTTACAACTTGTGTGTATTTATTAATAACTTCCACAATCTCATGAGGTAGGGAGCAAAATCAAGACACTACAGACAGGGTTCTGCCAGTGTCAGAGAGCAAACTTGTGTCTGGGGACACCTGCCTCCAAGAAGCAAGGGTAGGAGAAGTCATAGCAACACCATTACATTAACAACTTGGGTTACTCATCTAGCATAGTTTGGTTCTTCTAAACGTTTTATTATGCTTGAAAACTCAAGTTTGATAATTTCCTTTTTCCGTGGGTTTTGTCACTATCCATGCTGACCAGTGATAGTTGATTTCATTACATAATCCCCAGAGAATCAGATGATCCACAAATTAAGATTTGAGACCCTCTCACTTTTTTTTCACTCAACAATTATTTATTAGTCATCTACTATGTGTCAAGTCTATTCTAGTCACAGAGCTGTATTTGAAACCATTGATAAAGTCTTGCCAGGGAGAGGCAAATATTAACAGAAACTTACATAAGTAGATTACCTACATCGGAAGGAGATTATGTTAATAACTAAGCGCTGCTTAGCAGGGATCTGGGGAGGAGAATCCATGTTACTTAGGATAGTCAAAGAATCTTCACTGAGAAGACAGAATAGTTTGAAGGGGAAAGCCCGTTCCTGCAAGAGAGAGCATCTAGTGTCAAGGCTTTCGAGCTGAAGTATGTTGGGGGTGCTTGAGGACCAGAAGGAAGCCAGTGGAAAGAAGAGGGAGAAAATAAGGTGTAGAGTAAGCAGAGGTGAAGTCAGAGGTCACAGAGGCCAGATGACAGTAATCCCTGCAAGCCACTGCAGGAATTTAACTTGTATTCTCAATAAAAAATGGAGGTCATTGGGAGATTTGGAACTGCCACAATTGTTCTTGGACTCATCATCTAATTTAATCACTCCAGCAGCTCGGTTGAGAGCAAACTATAGTGGGGCAAGAAGGAGAGTAGGCAAGCCAGTCAGGTGGCTCTTGCAACTAAGTGACAAATGATGGTGGCTCAAAACAGGGTGGAAGCAATGGAGGTGGTGAGAAATCAGATTCTGGATGTACTTTGAAAATGGAGAAAAGAGGACTTGCTGACAGACTGTCTGTGTGTGGGACATGAGAGCAAGAAAAGAGTTGACATTGACTCCAAGGTTTTGAGTCATCACAACTGAGAAGGATGGAATTTGCCATCCTTTGTCCATGGAGACATGGAGATAACTGTGGGTAGAGCAAGTTTGAAGAAAGTTCAGAGGTTCCATTTGGGACATGGTAAGTTTGAGGTGTCTATTAGATGTCCCCATGGAGAGGTCAAGTATGAAGTCCGAAATAGGAGTCTGACATTCTGGTGAAGGGTCTAGGTTGGAGATATAAACCATCAGGCTCTGGATGGTTTTTGTAGGCAAGAGACTGAATGAGATCACCAGGGCATGAGTACAGAGAAAACAGGAAGCCCGAGGACTGAGCCCAAGAACATCGTCACAGCAAGAAGAGGAACCAGCAAAGGAAACTAGAAGGAGCATTTGCTAAGAGAGGAAGAAACCCAGGACTATGTGGTGTCCTAAAAGCCCAGCCAGGAAAGTGTACGGAGAAGGGAACTGTTAACTGCACAAATACTGCTGATAGGGCAAGTGTATGATGAGCCCTGCTAACTCCCCCTTGACTTAGTGGTGGGGACAGAGACTTTCTCAGATGGGGCTTAAGAGAGAGTAGGAGAAGAGCAATTGGAAAGACATCCTTTCAAGGTGTGAGTATTGTAAGCCCTTTCATCTAGTTATTCCCCATCCCTAAGTCTCAGTCCTTCATGTAAAATGGGGATAATAATGGCATTCATCTCATAGCACTGCAGTGAGGTTTGAATAAGATACTGTGTATAAGGAATTCAGTGTAGTGTCTGCTACATAGTAATCCCTCCATATGTAGTAGTTGTTTTTGTTTTTGTTTTTTAAATAATATCCTTTTTTGGGGCACCCAGATGGCTCAGTTGGTTAAGTGTCCTACTCTTGGTTTCGGCTCAGGTCATCATTTCAGGTTCCTGAGACTGAACCTCGGATCAACTCAGTTCTCAGTGTGGAGTCTCCTTGAGATTTTCTCTCTCTCCCTCTACCTCTCCCCCAGCCCCGCCCCTGCTCACGCTCACTTGCTTTCTTGCTCAAATAAATAAATAAATAAAATCTTTAAAAAATATAAAAAATAAATTAATATCCCTTTTCCAAACTCTGCATCTGATTGGGAAAAGGAAATATATTGTTTCCAACAATACATTTTTATTTCACCTGATATGTAATTTGTTCCAAATGTCTTCTACAGCCCTTTTTCAGAAGGTGGCCTAACATTGTTGCAGTTTTGACTTTTTTTTTTTTTTGGTACCAAGACTATTTAACATGATATCTACCCTTTTAACAAATTTTGAAGTGTCCAATACTGTATCATTAAGTACAGTCACAGTGTGGTAGGGCAGATCTCCAGAACATATTCATCTGGCATAACTGAAACTTTACACCTGTTGAACAGCAGCCATTCTTCCCACCCCCACCCCTGCGCCTGGGAACCAGCATTCTACTCTGGCTCCTCCGAGTTTGACCATTTTAGATACCTCATGTAAATGGAATCATTCAATATTTGTCCTTCTGTGACTGGCTTATTTCACAGAGCACAATGTCCTCAAGGTTCATCCATGTGACAAGACTTCTTTCTTTCCTAAGACCGAATAACATTCCACTGCATCTGTATACCACATTTTCTCTATCCATTCATCTACCGATCTAAGCTGTTTCCGCATCTTGCCTGTTCTGATATGTCGGGGGTTTTTTTTAAGATTATTTATTTATTTATTTGACAGACAGAGATCACAATTAGGCAGAGAGGCAGGCAGAGAGAGAGGAAGGGAAGCAGGCTCCCCGATGAGCAAAGAGCCCAATGCGAGGGCTCTATCCCAGGACCCTGGGATCATGACCTGAGCCGAAGGCAGAGGCTTTAACCCACTGAGCCACCCAGGTGCCCCCTGATATGTCATTTTTAAGTCCCATTTTCCATGTGATGGCCTTTCACAGTGGTGACCTTTTCATTTTAAATACTTACATTCCACATTCTAGCAAGAACTCTCATTAAACACTGGGAGCTATAAGTTACACTCTGTGAGTCAGGCTGATATAAGCTCTATTAGAAACAAAAATTCTCTACGCTGAGAAGTGAAAAGGAAACTTCAGTGTCCTACAAGTTTCATTTACTTTTTTTGTTTGTTTGTTTTTACTAAAGTCTGGCCATGGATTTAAGAAGAAAACAGCAACCTACTTTTAGGCATTTTAACTCTCTCCTTATTTGATAACATACTGCTTTATAAACTTCACACATTTTAGTTTTCTTCTTACAAAGTTATGAATAGAGAGAACACAAAATGAGGTGTGTTCCTCTTCTGTTACTGTGGGAACAGATATCCTGTTGCTAAAAATGTCACATTGTTCTTCAATGTCAGATAAGTGAAGGTCTAAGCCAGAAGCTTTGAAAAGACAGCAAAAGCGACACCCTGAGCCTTTTCCCTGGCATTTGCGAATGCTGTGCCCTTTGCTTCAGGAAGATAAACTCGACCCTTCTCTTATGAAATAATATAATCATTCATTTGCCAAAGCCTTACTTTCACAGCTGCTGCGGCACACGTGAGGAAGATTTGTCTCATTGTCATGTAGGAGAAGAAGAAAAGTCATCTCTTGCCCCACCGGATGAAGATGGATAAGTTAAGGCAGGCAGAATCATGAACAAATGTCAGCAGTGTGGAATGATAGGAAAGTTACAGAATGTAGAGTAGGCTTTCTAGACCAATCCCATCAAGACCAGCCCAGATGACTCACCTATGCCGTCAGGTGGGCCAACCAATATCCCACAACTTCTTCTCCATTGGTCTGCTATGCTATTAGTTGATCAGGTCTTTGGCAGTTTCATCATCTAATGTATATTGTGTGAATTTTTGAGTGATTAACCAGAAGAGCACATTCTAGAGCCCAATATGAATTTAGAAATCACTGAGGATCTCCTCCACAGAACCTCCAAACCAATGAACGTGAACCTCTTCTTGAATACACTTGGGCATGAAGAGCTCAGTCACTTTCAGAAGCAGCTCTGCAGGGCTCAAGCCATTGTTGGGTCTAATTACAAGAAAGTATTTATAATATTGAGTCATAATCTGCCTTAACTTCTGCATATTCTTCCCACAGAGCAAAAGAGATGAAGTTCTCTCCCCTTTCTATATGACAGTTTTCATATTTTTGTTCTCTCTACCCTACTCTTTGCTTTGTGCAAAGCATGCCTGTGCCTTCCAAGCATTTCAATTTTTTTAAAAAAATGACTTATTTATGGAGAACTATGTCAACACACCGGACACTGGACTAAGTCCTTACATTTCCACACCTGATTCTCACGAGCTTTAGGAGGTGGGTTTTATTAATGTCCACATTCTGCACACAAAGAAGTTAAGGCCCAGGGAGGTGACAGGACCTGCCCCAGTCTGTCTGACTCCAGATCCACACAGGTCAACCAGTAGTTTCCACAACCTCTGTTTTCTGATATAGCTTGACTCTTGAACCTTTCTGGCACCGTTCTTAAAATATGACACCTTCCCATGATTCAAAATCATATTCTCCGTCTGAGTAGAGAGGACTTGCAACTATAGATAGCTTTTTTTTTTTCCTTTTGGCTACTGAGTTCGTTTTATTTTTAATTTGGCCACTTTAAGGAGGAACATGCCTTCTCCACCCTACCTTCTTATCTAACACCTGGTCCGATCTGCACATTCTGGGTACATTCCTAGCCCAGGGTAGTCACCTGAGTTGGCTAGGCCTGCCTGCCACCGATACACCTTTTCCAGTGCTGACACTCATCTTTCATGAGTCTCCTTGCTCCTTAATTCCTCAAGGAGCCTAACCTAGAGTTAGTGATCTCTTTCATCAACAGCTTCCCTTTAGCATTCTGGGTTGAATTCATTTGAACCAAGATGTTCAATGCTATTCTGAATAACCAAATGCTATCTCTTAGAAAATTAACTGTCTTGGAGTTTAAGTGCTGTCCCTTTCATTTATAGAAACCAGGCAGCAACAAACTGGTGTTTCTAGCTCCTCCCTCCCTCACAGTTCAACAGTTGGAAAAAAGTAAAAAGGAACATATACCAACAAAAGTTCATGTGCCTTGGCCTAGAGTCAAAGACCTTAACCTTACATGTCTTGAAAAGATGGAGACACAAAAGATGATTTTTTGCAGTCTTCTGTCTGCCACCAAATTCAGTAGGAAAAAAAATTACTCTTATTTTAAGTTAATTTTTCCTACTCAAAATAATCCAGATTAATAACATATTTCCTCTCCCCTCTTCAGGTTCTTTCTCCTACTCTTACCACATTCTCCTCAGAGAATCATGTATAATGTGGTTTTCTCTCCTGATATCTCTGAGAGAGAATTTCATTAATGAGGAGATCAAAGTGAAAAACTAGTCTAAGACATGATTTACATCTTTATGGCAGGAAACTTCCAAGCTCTGTGTAGGTAGCCTGTAGAGCTGATTTTTTTTAGTTTTGTCTATAGCAATTTAAGTGTGGTATGACTCACCAAGTGTTATTTCATCTGTTACACACACATATATTAAGACTTAAAATTGTGAACATATCAGGAGATAGTGAGAGAAGTTCAAAAAGTGAAATAGTTCTACACTCTCTTGGAAGAACCAATAAATGGGTAAAAACCATTCTTATACACAATGCTATACAACCAAATTGATCATATCACCCAGTGACAACGATGGTTTTAGACAGAACAAGCTTTAGTTCTTGACATGTAGCAACTCCAAAAGGATACACACAGGGAAGCCAATCCAGTAAGGGTTGCGGCCATTGGATTTTCCTTTTAATTTTGAAGGGAAAAAATTCCTTTGAGCATATAACTCAAATCCTTTGGCATGATTTATATTACTTAACAAAATTGTCACTTAGCATAAGCAAAACTGAAGAGACTCATGTTATATGGAAAACTCTTCAGTGAAACTGCATTATTATGAGAAATTCCATGGACGCTGCCCTCACCCAAAATAGCTTTATAGTGAATTGCATTACACCTCTAGCAAGATTCTAACATTTTAAATTTTAATTATTGTAGTTTCATAACATTATAGTCTTACTTCACAATAATATAGTTTTACTTTATTATAAAAATTTACTAATACCATGGATATATTCCTATTAGAACATTTTAAGTTCTGGCTAACTTGAAGATTTCTGTCAGTTAATTCTGGAGATTTTAAAACTGTATACAGTAAAAGAGTATCACTTTTAATGAGTGTGCTTAAACAACAACAACAACAATAATCTTATTAAATAAAAATAAAATAAGGAAATCTGTCTTTTTACCCAGGGTTGGAATTTCTTAACTTGTTAGATTAAGAACATGCTTTCCAGTATCCACAAACCCCTTTAGTTTATGCAGAATTTTATGTATGTATGAATTTGTGTATTTTTCCTAAGAGAAGAATCAATCATTGTCATCAGATTTTTTTTAAGGTAGCTGTGACTAAGAAAAAGAGATATATTTGATTTTTTAAAGTATTCAATTAAAAGTCTGAGAAAAAGAATTATGACTTTTTATGAGATCGATAGCCTCTATGACGTCAACCATTGTTATAATGATGGTTGGCCAAGAATACCAAATAGTACCATTTAAACCTTTACTAGGCAAGATTTCTAAGTTTATACAGTTTTCTTTAATTCATTCCCGATCCTTGCATTAATGCCCTAAGATACTTCTGGCTATCTCTCTTAACAACTGGCACCACATCAAATACTCAAAAAAACCACCTCTCTTCCCATGGTGGGGTAGGGGAGAATTGAGAAAAAAATTTTGCTTCAGAGTTTCCTTTAGTCATGATGAGGCTGATGCTTATCATCATATTTGACTGTGTAGGTAGACATCACAGTGGTATGAAGGGAGAGTTAGGTAGTAATGAGCCTTCCACTCTCTTCCTTTCACAGACGACCCCTCCACCATGTTTAGCCTCTTAGGTTACATAGCCTTGGAGGTATTAAACATTTGTTTCTCCAGTTTCTTTCTCCTTTACCTAAGACTTAAAACCAACAGCAGCTCTAACCAACGGGGGGTACCTTCTAACCATCATCAGGGGCTGGTGTCTGTGTCTACTTCATTTTCACACCCAGGTACCTCCAACTGCACTGCTCGGATATTTTAAAGCTCAATTCTCTTAGTATCTTAGAGTGAAATCAGGAAAAGAGATTCACTGAGTGGAAAGGAAACAAAATTCCCTTTCCATTTAATCACTTTTAGTTCATGATTCTTTAGATCTGTAAGTCAGGAAAAAAAAGTGAGGCGACCTGTTTTATTATATTTGGGGGATAATTTCCAGGGTGGGGGAGGCGGTCAGGAGACATCTGCTGTAAGATTTTTCTATTAAAGGGAAACGAATTCTCCAACCAATAGACAACCTGATACTAGTTTGCTATCACAGGTACCAAATACAAAACTTCTGAGGGAAAAATTCCATTATGCCAACACTCTCAAAGCTCCCACACAACATTACAGTGCAGTGCTGTGTGAAAACTGGTCTTATTTCCAAAAACACTTGGCAGATTCATTTTCTTCCTGTTTCCATGCTTGTTCTGTGCTGTGTACTGGCTGGTACCTAATCCTCTGAGTGGATTCCTTAAAGGTCTTGCAAATACAGCTGATGAGAAAGCTGAATAAAGCCTTCTCTGCCACATTGCAAAAAGAGAAGTTTTTATTAATGGATAATGTATCTCTCTTTTATTCTTTCCTCAAACTCAGCCTGGAAACCAGAACTTAGCTGCCAATGTGCTGGAGGTAAATGCTTCACAGACACACAGACAAACCACAGCAGAAGCCTCTCCTTCACGCCTTCCTTCTGTGGTGTTTTCTAACTGAATCACTTCTTACCTGACAGTGGCTCCAGCTAAGGTCGCTGACACAGCCACCACCTGCTGATTTGGGGCTTCACACCTGCACAGACCTCTCCCCATCCCCCGCCCATGTGACACTCTCATACTGCTTTTCTTTTTTCTCTCTCTCTTTTTTTTTAAGATTTTATTTACTTATTTGACAGATAGAGATCACAAGTAGGCAGAGAGGCAGGCAGAGAGAGAGGAAGGGAAGCATGCTCCCCGCTGAGCAGAGAGCCCGATATGGGGCTCTATCCCAGGACCCTGGGATCATGACCTGAGTCAAAGGCAGAGGCTTTAACCCACTGAGCCACCCAGGTGCCCCTCATATTGCTTTTCATAAACCCCTTCTCCTTGTTCCTATCCTCCTGACCCATAGCCATACCTCAGGCTCTTTCACTACAGACTGGTCCTTCCCCTCCAGTGAGTCCTCCCCTGCCATCCTAGATGAGCTCAGGTAGCTGACTCCTGATACCCCTTACCATTCTGGAACCTTCCTCAAACATGGGTCAGAGGTCAGCCATGACAGATGCTGCCATGCATTAAATTATTCCTCCTTCTTTGCTTCCATCACTTACTGAACAGATCTCCATGGGCCAAACACAAGGACTGGTTGATTTCTTGTCTGTCATCTCATTTTGCTACTGAGCATTTTAACTCACACAGATGTAAATTATATCTAAACCAACTCCATATAGTCCGTCTGTCCAGAAAATCCTTTACAGTCATCCTCACAAGCCTACTTGGAGATGGAAAAGTCAATTCTATTCTCCTCACTCATTTTAGAGTCATTTATATTTACAGTGTTGCTCTAGCTACTGAGATGTACAGTGATTTGCCTTGATAAAATTTTTTTTTTGTCTCAAAAAAAGTAATTACCTCAGAAATTTAGATAAGTACACATATATTATGATGATTAGATTATAGGGAAAGTCTAAAATTTTTCAAGATTTTAACCCAGTAATAAATCCTGGTAGATAACAGTTTGCCTCTGAGATTCATACAAATGTGTCCTGTGTGAATAGTTCAGATAGCCTTGTTTCTCACATACATAATTCCTGACCGCATGGTGCTAATTCTTGCTTCTCTCTCATTAACAACTACATCTTTTGAACCTCTGGTTCATTACAGGGATGAATGATGTAAATACTGTTTGTCTACACTGCAGAAATTTAGTCCTCTGATTTTTTGGAATTACTTTTCCTGGACCATTCTGACATAGAAATGTGTGAATTCATTTATGGTTTTACATAACAATAATTTATTTTCCACTCAGAGCAATATAGAAATACTTCCTATACATATGACATCCTTTAAATATGTCTTTATGACAAGCTGTCCCTAAGAAATGATTCATGAATGACTAAAATGCTTTCAAATTTTAAGGTACAGATTTTCAATCATATATAATGTATAGATAATGGCTTTATTTTGAAAGGTACACAACGCTAGGCCAAAAAAAAAAAAAGGAATTTTTTTCTAAAATTGATTTCATAATGCAGTTCAAAATAAGCACTGTTATAAACAAAATTTTAGTTGTGGTATATAGTTTTCTGTGTTGTGTCAAGGTCATAAACCTAAAAATTTCATGCAGAGGGAAATATTATAAGCCATATGTTTTTCAAGATTGCAATTACAGAAGACAAAAGGTACTTTTTAGTATCTTTCTTAAATATTTAACAATACTTTAGATGGAGTTTCGTATTTCATTCAATGGCTGCATGTAAAACTTGGCTGTGAAAAGTTCCAGTTAGTGACTGGGCTACAGAAAAACAAAAACAAAAACAAAACAAAACAAAAAAAAAACACAAAAAAAACCTTAAAAACTCACTTTCCAGGACACACCCCACCAGTCACTACAGCCAGGAGCTCAGCAGGCTGGGCTCTCTTCATCTTCTCCTGTGTTTTCAATAGTTCTTCACTTTTAAAACTTTAAAGAATGGTAGGACCTGAGACCAAAGATACAGAACGGTGATAATATATTAATTTGTATACTAACCGATTCAATCTGGTATTTTTAAGACTCTTCAGGAGCCTGAAATGCATACATATAGTCTGGTGGGCACAATCAAAGCTAACTGTAACTGAACTTGGTTTTGAGTTACAATTGAAATTGTACCTCCGTTCTCCAAGAGATGATTTTCCTAATAATTATTTCAGTCTAACAATAAAGTATTTTCTAAAATTCTAAGGTTATTATTTCATTAGTAAACTCCTACCTGGTTTAACAGGATGAAAGACTAAGTCTATTTGCAGTACTTATTTTTTTTAACCCATAATCAATGTTACTGACAACATCAAAACAGGATTCAAGGCAATTTTCCTATGTTTAGTAACAAAGTAACACGATGTTTTTTCATAAGAATTCTCCTGCTTTTAACACTCACTGTAACACCTTATAACAATAGGATTGGGATTATATTTACAAAACAACCAAACTGATTAGGGCGAGGTGGCAAAAATATTCTCAAGTAATCCATCAAAGTTACAGACAGCTCTGAAGAACGTTTGGGGTAGGTCAGTGCCTCCCATCCTTTGAATGTCCAGGGCTCTTCAGGGAGCAGACCTATAAGACACGGTGGCTTCTGACGAGTAGTTTCTGGAACTTCCAGAGTAGTTTCTGGAACAGCTTAGAGAAGTATGTAATCAATAAGCACCATCATTACAATGGAATGTTGGTTGTGGATGTGGTACGGCTATGAAAAAGTGAAATTAGATCAACTCTTGGTCCTTTCAAAAGATGTGCTTTAAAGTGAAAAATCATGGAAATATGCAATTAATTGACTACCTCCATTTCAGGCCTGTATTTTAGAAGTTGAAACTGTTTTAAAATAAGTAGAAAAAGTTCACAAATGGTGGTTTTTACCTAGGGGTATATGTGTGTTTGTGTGTATTCAGCCGTAAGGTATTTTAACCAAACGCTCTCACTAATGTTTCGGCTCATTCGCATGCATTATGTGATCTCTACCATGACGTGTGCTGTGTTGTGGATAGACAGGCATCCTTAACAGTGGTGAGCTCAACTTCTGAACTCGGTTGATCCAATTCAAACACAATATATATCTATTGAATGTCTACAACGTTATTAGCCCAGGTTGAACGCATAGAAGCATATATATGACTCTCCGACAAGTATCTTGAGATATCCCTGGGGACATAGAATACTCAGAGATTAAAGCAATCAAAACAATAAATTATTAAGAAACCAAAAAGAGGCCTATCAAGTGCTAAATGAGTTTGGAACAGGGAGAGGCCAGTAGCTTAGCAGAAAAGCTCGATTCTTCTAGAATAGATTGCTTCATGAGACATAAGCCCAAACAGTTGTGTTCCTTATGTTATCCCTTTGCCTAGAAACATCCATTCACTAGAGGATAGCCCTAAGTCTGAGAACCAGTGCCCTTCCTCCTGTCCAAGAAGATTCCTTTCAAATCCCTCACGCAGAGCAGAGTAACAATGTTCTGACCACTCATCAGGACCATAAAAGCCAATTCACCCCCTACATTTATTTTATACTGACTCCCACAGATGCTTTTAGCATCTCTGGTTGGTAGAGGGGCACGCCCACTGGCCAGCTGCTTCTGTTCTTCCGAATTACCTCCTGTGCCCTCTGACACATAAGACAGTGATAAATAAAGGAAGATAGAGAGGACATTGAAAAAATCTCTAGACATCAGTTTTCTAAGTAAATAAAGTTTGACAGCTGACTACTGTCATAAGAGTGAAGTCTCTTATTGTCATCTAAAGGGATGATGTTAACAGCAGACTGTGTGCTATAACAGGATGTCTTTGCTCTTTTCTCAGAGCCAGATAACAGTGAATGGAAACTCTGGAGGTGCTGTGAGTCCAATGAATTACTATCAAAGGCCGTTTTCCCCTTCAGCTTACTCTCTCCCAGGCTCGCTCAATTCAAGCATTATCATGCAGCATGGCCGCTCACTGGGTGAGTCACTTGATAGCCCTGATTTCCATGACAACTTCAACACAACAAGTACAAACCACATGGGAAGATACCAGAGCAACTTTTCAAAAAAGGAGCAAGAGACATTCAACACTCCACTATTTAATGACCCTCTCCTAGGAGAGGAATCAAGAGCAGAGGATTCAACACCAGAGGACATAGGCATCCAGGGATCCCAAGACGATGGCTGCTTCTCCCTCTGAGGCTATTAAGTGCTCGGGGTTTGGGGTAGAAAGAAAAAGGGGGCCAGTTAGGCAGGAGAGTTCACACGACCAGAACATTTGCGTAGCACATGTCCACGGATGGCAAATCCCATCCATGTTCAAGACAGCCTGTTCTCTTGTGAAAAAGCTCTCATTGCAGAAAATGGTCTTGGTATTTGTAGAGAATTGTTGAACAGTTAAAATAGTCTAAAAAGGGGACAGGCTGCCTCACCAAACAGTAAACAGTAAATCACTGCCTCACAGAGTAGCAAACGGCTCCTTGAACTGAGACCAGAAGACCATCAGTCAGGGACAGGCATTCCTTTCAATAATGATCCCTGAATTTTATAGAGTTCTTAATCCTTCGAAAAATTTGGAATTTGATGAAAGAGAGCTGTCCTCCAGGAAAAAAAAAAATGAATATTTGTTCGTAAAAAAGTTGTAAGTCTGTAATTTCATGGGGCTAGGGACCTCTTTGAAGCCTCCTGGATAAGAACTTGTACCATATAATGACAAACATTTTTATGTGGCAAAATATATTAGAACTATTTAGAAAATAACAGAAGTATTTCTTAGTTTTTAAAAACATTAACAAAAAAACCCCCACCCAAAACACTAAAAATCAAACCAAATCAAACCATCATCCAAATTCCAGCTGAGAAAGTTTCCATGATGTTGGTGACTGGAAAGCTTCCAGGCAGCAGGGAGGAAGGTGGTGGAAAGTGAGCCAGCTACACACCTCTCAGGAAATCAGGACAGGATCAATGCTCTAGGCACCACCAACCAGCGACAGAAAGAAAGTCGAACACAGGGCTTTCACTCCCATTTCTTCATTAACAACCGCAGACCTTCATCTTCCCCAGCATTGTTTGCGGAAAGACGTGATGCCATCGGCTTACTCAGGACCATTGCAGATCTCAGCTTCTGTGGTCCACAAAACCTCTGTAACACTTATGTGGAGCCCTGAGACTCATTAAAGAAAAATCTAAATATACCTGTGCCTTCTCTAATACTGCTCCTGGAGATCATCTGTAAATCTTAGAATGATGTTCTTTTAAAGCGTAAGGAAGTAGAACGCCCTTGTGCCTGGATGTTTCTCTTAAACCATCAGTCCCTGGTGCAGGATTATGATGGGAATCTCTTATACGTAGATTTTTTTTTTACAGAGCTATGCATTATCACAGATCTATAGTAAAACTACAAGTTATTCTAGGCCCTAATGTTCTCCCAAATAATTATTATCCGTTTGACTCTCTGTCCTCATTACCTGTCTTAAAAAACACAACTTTGTCCCTTTCACTGCAAGAAACAAAATATATAAATACTTGAATGCAGACGGGCTTTGATATTAGAACGTATCAATAGGCAGACTCACATACAAACCATACTACCTGGAAAGAAATTCCCTCTATAAACACATTGGAACAGATACCCATCTCCCAGTGCTGAGTTAGGTCATGAGGAGAGTGTAGAAATCTATCCTGCCTTAGAGAAACTTTATATTGAGTTGAGGGCAAAAAGATGACAAAAATGAGAGTGAGTGGACCTATAAAAGACAAATGAAATAAATAATAGGCTAAACTTGTATTATGTAAGCTATAAATTCATTGACTCTTGTGAACCGTGTGTGAAGACAGAGTTAATACTGTTTTCTGGGGCTGGGATTTTGCACAAATGAGGTGCTCAAAAAGTATTTGTTGTTTATTTGAAATAACATCCTCAAGGTTCCCAACTCAAATCCTTTTGGGGATTAAGTGGGAAATCAGAGTCAAAGACCACATATGTCTTAATTTGGAGTGGCTTGCAAAAGACACTGGTTTTATGTACAATGGCAGGTGAGGCCATTCTTCAACAGAAATGGATCGAAAATGCTTTTCTGTTGCAATTCAACTGAACATAGCCGTCTGTAGTAAGAGTGACAGCAATTATAAATGTTATCATAGATTTTAGCTTATAGGCATGCTCGCTGGACTTATCCTTATAATGATGAGTTAAATCTTTTAAAAATCTTACTTATGGAGTTTTATATAAATTTGTTACAAAAACACAGTCATATCTTTTGAGAGGGAGAGGGAGAGAGAGAGAGAATCAATTAATGCTACTCTGAAACATTAGAACTTTTCCACATCCACATAAAAAGAGACCTTTCTGAGTCCCGTATTAGACAACCTATGTCAAGAATCATTCTTGCTCACCAAAATTTTGAAATTTATTGTAAAGAAGCAGGAAGTCATATTATCATTTGTACAGAAGGAATGGTAATGATGTTGATCTTCAGACTTATCTGTGAACTAAGAGTAAGTGGACTATATAGTACTTAAAGTCCTCTCTGTTTCTTAGGAAAGTATATGAAAAGTTAATAAACATGGCATGAAGGTAGGAACAGGAGAAACCTCTTCTAATTTATAGGCTTAGGACAATTTTTAAACTCGGGGCAAGAAGTGGGTTTTGGTATTTTAAAGTAAAAGCAAAGATATTATGGTCATCGTGACGACTTAGCGAAACACCAATACCAGTAATTTAAATCATTTATTTAATCCATAAGCTTTCACATCTAAGAATACGTTCGGAGGTGAAGATTTCTTAATGTGATTTTTTGTTTTTATTTTTACGAAATTGCTGCTGTATACTCGACAGTCCTGTCTCTTTTTCTCAGGACATTTCAGCACTTTTAAGTACTAGCAGTCAGCGGTTTCACAAAAATAGTATGAACGTCTCAGTTTCTGCCTCCTCATCTATAAAACGGACCCCTCCCCCCAACACAGTAGAAGGATAAGACGATGTCATGCAGGTGCTTTCTTAACACAATGGCTGCTCCACAGTCACGCGGTCTTCCAGCAAGTGCTATTCTCCCCCTCCCCCTTCGACGAGGACCTTGTTGTTACAGTTGAGCTGGGATACCTACCTGCAGGCTAGCAACAGCTCGAATGTAAGGGAAACGGGTTCAAAGAGACAGTGATGGCGACAGATTCTGTGTTACAGTTGCCGTCAGTACACAAGAGGCACCATCAAGTCCTGATTGCTAGTGCGTGCGGTACATTGTGTCTCCCCACACTGTCTCCGCAGACTCCGCAGAGTCGTATCCCCAGCACGCGCAGTCCCTGGACGGCACGATGGGCAGCTCCATCCCACTGTACAGGTCCTCGGAGGAGGAGAAGAGGGTGACGGTCATCAAAGCCCCGCATTACCCGGGGATCGGGCCTGTGGATGAATCCGGAATCCCCACAGCAATTAGAACGGTAGGAAATGCCCGGGTGCGCGTTGTTGCGGGGCTGGGCACAGAGGCTACAAAGGATGGATTGTCCAGGCTTGGTGCATTCCCCTGCTCTTACGTAATGAGGATGGCCCTCTGGGCCCTCTGAGTGCTCATGACTATTATGCTGTGTGTGGCTGAGAAAGAGAAAAAGATCTCGTCAATCGAAGCTGATCTCACAATCTGTTTTTGCATTTTGATAGAAAATCATGAAAATTGTGATCGTGGGAACTCCCCCCTCCCACCCCCGCAAAAGGAATGTTTTGTTTTGTTTTACCTTTTTCCAAGGAGTGTTAGGGCGATAGAGAGAAAAGAGAAGGAACAAGAAAATGTGAATTCTTTGGCTGCATCGAATTCCCACGTGCATTGCAAATAAACCAGCTTTGTTTCTTGAAAGGGCTGTGTGTTCCCATCGGGAGACTGGGAGCTGTGAATTGGGCATTGGGAGGTGAGATGATTGGAGTGAAGGGAGTTAATGTCATGGAAAGGAAAAACTGTGAAGAAAAATACACATCTGAGTGTCCCTCCTCAGCTGCGCCTGCTGCGAGCCCTCGGGGATGATAAGTGAAAGTGTTTGGATTTTTTTTTTTTTTTTAAGTCTTTAAACTCTGCCAAAGCACTGCTCAGTGTGTCAGGGCAGCCCCTTCTGGCAAAGCTCAGCAGCGGCTGAGGCGGCTTGCTGACCAGTCTCCTTGCAGAGAAGGTTTGTGCTAGCCGCAGAAGGAAGACTCTGGGAGCCAGGATGAGAGCAGCCGCACGCCTGCAGGTGAATTGGGGGGCTGTGCGAGAAGTGGGCGCAGGCTGAATGGAAGCGCCTGCAACACCCACATACCTGGGGGCTCTGGTTGGGGGGGGGTCGGTTGCCAAGAGCTGCTTCCCTGGAATGCAGATCCTGGGGGGCCAAAGACAATAGTGGATAGAGGAAAAGAATGGGAAAGGGATCAGGAAAAAAGCAGTGGTAAGATTGCCTCTCTCATGTGGGAATTACACATTCTAAGAGTTAAAAATTGATGAGTCCAAGCATCTGTATTAGAACCGAAAGCCAGAAAGTCAGTCTGTTGGGCAGTTGCTGGGGTTGTAGACTCGCTACGTTCTGGGAACGCTGAATGTGGCTAATTATAAAGTCCTACAAATCTATGTTGGGACTGATGATTGTCGTATTTAAGTAACAGAAAAAGTTTGGGGATGGTCACTAACAGTACTATGATGACTACATGTTTCTGGTGATGGTGTTTTGTGATTTGTTGGCCTTTGAAGATTTCTGATTCAGAATGGTTAAATTTGGATTTATTTATTTTTTTTTTTTTTCGAAATAATGGAGGGATCCAGTATCAGACAGGAATGGTGTCACTGGTTTTGTTTCCTTGACCCTCCGGTCACAGTAGATACACATATTAGGAGATCCCTGGTTCTATGTTGTTACAGATTTCTGTCTGAAAGGATTTCTGTCTGAGATCTCTGGGTGTGTCTTTAACATGATAAATGATATATAAGAAACAACACAAAAAGCTGAATCATTTTTTTTATCCATAAGACATAATTTTAGTACATAGCAAGGACTTGCTTGTTAGTTTTCAAAAGAAAAAAAAGCAGACATCATAGATGGTTTGTGAAAATCAAGGAGTATTAAAAGTCTATATTGTCTATCTACTTGCAAATCAAAAGCATGTTTAGATATGCATAAGCAAATACATGTGCTAAATCTTTGATGTTAGTTTTTGTTCTATAAAGTAGAAAATAAAATATAAGCAGCCCAGAAGTTCCTTATAAGGAACCAGAATTTTTATATACAGCTGTGCTCTTATTTACGCTTTTAAAACTTTACAAAGAAGGTGCAGGTCTGTGAAGACTCTTATTCTTGGTCCCTATTTTTCAGCCTTGCTGAGCACATCCCCAAGTATAGCTGTGTTTATAAATGTTGAGTCAGGCCATCTCTGAGCCACAGCAGGCCAAGAATCTCCAAGGTTGTTTTTTCTTTCTCATCCGTGTAGAGAGTAATGATGATCAGACTCAAATTGCTACCCATGGAATTCTGCTCAGTGTATCCACCAAAGGCAGTGCTGTCTCAGTGTATCACGTTATGGTCTCATTTTAGACAACCAGCCTATACCAAGGAAACAGAATTTTGTAAACTAGAAACCCTAGAAAGCCAAAAGTCAACAAATGTACCTTTGAGTGATTTGAATGAAGGCTCCTCAGTCTGCCCTCTCTCATGTGACCTGGGACGTCTGTGTTAGCCTTTTACTACCATTCTTAATCACAACAAAAATCGCTAGGGTTCAGGTCCCAGGAGCCTGTCTAATTAAAGCCAGCTAGTTAAGTGAAATACAAGATTCTTTTCTTCTAGTTCAAATATAACACCGTGTGAGCCCTTTCAAAGCTCGAGAGGGGCAAAAATAGAATAGAATCACTGTGTACTCGTGTGTAGAAAATATGTGTCCTTTCCCTTTTTGGAAGTCTCTGCCTGATACATCAATGTAGAGCTCTGATACTTTGTAAGCTGTAGCAATGTAAAACGCAGATGTATTCTGCCAAGATCATAGAAAACAACCAAATAGTGAATTGCTAGTAGTTAACTGTCCATTTAAAATAACCCTGAAGGACATATGTGAAAGTAAACATCCGTAAATTTGAGTAGACTTCTATTTACTTCATCTCAGCATTAGCCATAACATGTCTATGACGTCATTTATTAAAGAAACTTCAAATGCTTGGAGTGCCTCTTTTAGAAAGGGACAGAGAGTTTTAGTATTGCCTTATACCAGTTTCCTATTCTTTGCCAACCAGTTGGGCACTTCCTGGCATCTCTGTGCTCACCATATAAAGCAAGCAGATGGCAGAACTGAGCTCCTGCCTGATCCATGCCCTCCAGCAAGTGAAGGAAAAAAATTCCTGTCTGTCAAGGTGCATTGCCATATACAGTGATACAACTTACTTATTCGATTTCCTTGTTGCTATTGCTTGTGTCCAGGTATGGCTGGGAAATGTGTGTCCACGAAGTGATGTCTTATTATCTGGTGCTGAATACCTAAAGGAAATAGAGCTTAATGAAAGAGAAATTGATCTTTTAGGAACATGTCCCTTAAAGATACATGTTCAGCTACTGTATTTAAGCCAGCAAATAATAACTAGACACCTGCTTCATCACTCCCCCCTCCTACCAACTCCCACCACTCCAATATAAGGTCAATCAACAGTGTCCTCACTTTTCCCATTGTACAAAAGAGCCTTGGGGCGCCTGGGTGGCTCCTTGGGTTAAGCCGCTGCCTTCAGCTCAGGTCATGATCCGGCATCCTGGGATCGAGTCCCACATCGGGCTCCTTGTCCAGCAGGGAGCCTGCTTCTCTCTCTGCCTCTGCCTGCCACTCTGTCTGCTTGTGCTCTCTCTCTGACAAATAAATAAATAAAATCTTTAGAAAAAAAAAAAAAGAGCCTTGAATGAATAAAGGGGTGACTCCTAACGAAGTCAAGTAGCTCTTAATGTTAATCTATATTTATGGCGATTATCAGAACTATATATTCTTAGAGACGAAAATGAATGTAAATATGGCACCCCTTCAATTTCCAGATGAAAAATGCAATTAGCACATTTCTGAGGAAAAAAATAGGATATAAAATCCATACCAAAGCTCAGTCTAAAAAAGTACAAGAATATTTCTGTGCCAGTCCTAACACAGAGTATTTTATATCAAGAGAATTGTCTCAAAAAGTCCAGTTTCTTTATTACCATACACAGAATGATCGAGTTTCTTGCTGGAGTATGTCTGGATATATTGAGATAAAGATCTTGCTAAGCAAAATCTTTAATTATGATTATAAAGGTAGAGGTCTACTTTCACAGGTGTAGAATCAGGTAGGATTCCATCCAATAACCTGGATTCATTCTTTCTTTTATCCTTAAATACGTAATGTTCCTTGAGCACAGCCTATATTCTAGGCATTGTTCTAGGTCTTATTGTATACGTGGCTTCATTCTATTTCCATACAATCCTCTGACGTAGATATAATCTCATCTTAGAAGGGACAAAAATGAGGCCTAAAAGCTTACCTGACTGGCCCAAATTAATATTGCTAAGAAGTATAAAACAATAATTAAGGGAAGCGAGATATGAATCTAGGTTGAGCTGACACTAACTTCTTTCCACTATAGCCCACTGTTTCTATCATGCCCAAATCCTGGGCTGTGTAAGGAGCTTCTACTCTCAAGGAATTTACAATTTAGCTAGGCAAATGTTGCATACATTCTATTATCATGTTTAAAAAATTTCAAGATACTATCTACATCTTTTTTAGGTTTGCTGCAGAACTATATCATATTTTTATTTCTCTAAGCTTAAGCTGATCAGAATACAGTTTGAAAGTCAAAAATATTCCCTAGTTAATTCTAAACATAATGTTTTGAACAAAACACTCACTAAAATGTTTTTAAGAATAATGATAATTATCACCAAAAGGAGTTAAGCAAACCATTGCAACACCACGACTTTTATTCCATGAATTTTATATAAATATGTTTGTGCAAATACCACCTATCTAGTACTGGGCACAGTATGATTTGCAAAAAAAATTAAAACCATAGCATATAATGTGTCATTTCAGCCTCATGCAAACAAGGGGTAACATATTTACAAACTGCAGCCATAACTGGTTACATTACTGGTACTACCGTCATGAAATAGATCTTTTATTTTTAATCCCAGAACAGAGATCTACTGTGAGAAAAGATACAGTATAGAAAGAAGAACCTTGAGGAACACTGTTGATTTGGAATCCGTTTTTTAACTCCTGGACATTCTCTTTTACAGACAGTTGACAGACCAAAGGACTGGTACAAGACAATGTTTAAGCAAATTCACATGGTGCACAAACCAGGTATGTGTGCTACTGTTTTCTGATCCGATCCTCCTGGCTGAGGGAGGTATCTGTCTACTCCTATAGAGTTCTCGTTCACATAGACTCTTAACAGCCTAGCACCACCACGGCCCTCCCTCTTTTCTCTTCTCCTTCTGTCACCCTCCAATCACAGACACCTGTGCTCCTGCCTCACTCCTGAGCTGCCAAGGGCTGCCTAGCGCTCTGCTCCCTCCCTCCTTCCCTGTCGCAATCTGGAGCGACTTGTGTGGCCCGGTGGGTGCATAAACAGGCTCATTGTTCCTCTGTCCACACATGTCATCTTCTTTTGGAGAGAGTGAGCAGAGGTGCGCGATTCAGAAGAGAAAGCTGCCTAAAGAAGGGAGGAAAAGGCATTGATCTTGTATGCTGGGGAGAGGGCTGCCCGAGCAGATAGGTCACAGATAAGCAAGGGCAAACGTCAGAAGCCAGCAACAAAACAATATTAGAAAAATTTTTATAATGGCATTATGAACTAGACAAAAGACATTGATTTTCTTTCTTTCTTTTTTTTTTTTTTAAGATTTATTTACTTATTTATTTGACCGAGAGAGAATGAGAGAGAGAGAGAGAGAGCTCCCAAGCAGAGGGGAGGAGCAGAGGGAGAGGGAGAAGCAGACTCCTCATTGAGCAGGGAGCCCGATGTGGGACTTGATCCCAGGACCTTGAGATCATGACCTGAGCCAAAGGCAGAGTCTTTTTTTTTTTTTTTTTTTAAGATTTATTTATTTGTTTGACAGAGAGAGATCACAGGTAGACAGAGAGGCAGGCAGAGAGAGAGGGGGTAGCAGGTTCCCTGCTGAGCAAAGAGCCTGATGCGGGGCTAGATCCCAGGACCCTGAGACCATGACCTGAGTTGAAGGCAGAGGCTTAACCCACTGAGCCACCCAGGCACCCCCAAAGGCAGAGTCTGAACTGGTGGAGCCACCCAGGCACCAGGCACCCAATACACTGGTTTTCGACCAAATATTTGTTTGCTTGTTTCTCTGAAGTTCTACTGTCTTGTTATGATATGGTGACCGAATCTGTATTACCATAATATTTATGTTTCATTTTCTAGATGATGACACAGACATGTATAATACTCCTTATACATATAATGCAGGTAGGCCGGGTTTCCTTGCTGACGATGAATGCTGTATGCTCGGCAATGCTTGGAAGCACTCACACTCACTTTTTCACCCGTTTGAGCCGCATGTTTTCAGTTTGTACAATCAAGAGGTTGCTGGTTTTCTTTTCTCAAAGCATGCATGACCGGAGGATCGATCTTTTCTCATGGAAATGAGAACTAATACTGTTTTCTCTCATTCATTCTCACTGTCATTTTATTCTGGGCCTCAGGAATGTTTAACCCAAGTCTGAAGGACAGCGGGAACGAACACGCTGTCACTGGGGTACGAAGTCAGATAAAGATCTTCTTTTGTCAGCAGCGAGCGCAGTCACGATTGCGTAAGATCGTTCAATTACACTTCACAAAAAACAAGTCCGGCAAAGTGTTCTGTGACTTTGTCCCTGCTTGTGCTCCCAAAATGCAAACATTCATTGAAGGGTTTTTTTAAAATCCCACTTTGCGGGGCCACTTTCCTGATGCAGAGTTGCCGACGGTCCTGATGACAGCACCGCGATTCTGGGCGTTTCTCCTTGCGCTTGAGTGCATTGGTGTCCTGTGCCTCGGTCGCAGGCCGGAGTGAAGGACCCCTCCAGAATATTTCCCTTTCTCCTAAATGTCACATTAGGGGACCCCATGGAGGGCCTCCTGTTGCCATTCACCCCCAGGCCGGAGACTTGCAGAGCCTGGTTTTCCTTTCCTGACATGGGGCTGCTCCCCTCTCCCTCAACAGCAGCAACCTCGCCTCCCTTAGGGGTCCCCTTGTCAGCTGCAGAACTGCACAAGACTCTCCCCCTCCTTGATGCCTGAAGGCCAGCGCTCAAGCCCCTTAACTGTTGGGGATTCTGCTGACTGGTCTCCAAGGACAAACAGAGAAGAAAAACCGGGTAGAACAAGGTTAGCTCTGAGGTTTGGGTCCTCTCTCTTCCAGGTGACAGCAGGAAGCCCAGGAAAATGTTTCCTTCAACTTTTATTCCTAGCCACGGTTTCTCCGGACTCACCTCCTGGGTTTAGTTTCTTCAAAACAAAACAAAACAAAACAAAAAAATTTGGCCAAGTAAATTTTAGATATTACTGGCTTTATTCAACGATTCACGAATCTGGCACCATCCAATCTAGCAGATAGAAAGGAGCACTGGGGAGCTGTACAAAAAGAAAGACTTTTATAGGGCAGAAGGGAGCCAAACAAGGAAGCTATACTAGGCAAAAAAAAAAAAAAAAAAAAAAAAGTGGGAAGGTGATTGCGAGATTAGTTTTCCTTTTGGGCATGGCAGGTGAGCTCACTGGTGCTGGTCAGGCAATTCCTGATCATCTGGTTTAAGATTCCATTGCTAGCAAAGCCAAAACTGTAATTAAGTGTCCATTTGGTGACATGGGGCTCAGCATACAGAAGTGACTCCTTTTTGTTCTTCACAAGCTGTAAAGTTGAAGTCTGATTGTAGAATCCGGGCAAAACAATAAGTGCAGACATTGTCTTTTCTTCCTTCCTTCCCTCCTTTTTCTCTCTCTTTTTAAAGATTTATTTATTTATTTGAGAGAGAGAGAGAGAGAGAACACAAGCTGGAGGAGGGGCAAAGGGAGAGGGAGAGAGAGAAGCCTCAGGCAGACTCCCTTCTGAGCAGGGAGCCCAATGGAGGGTTCCATCCCATGACCCTGAGACCATGACCTGAGCCAAAATCAAGAGCCGCACACTCAACCAACTGAGCCACCCAGGCATCCCCAGACATTGTCTTTTCATTTGTCACTGCAATGTGTATGGCCCCTCAGGAGAAGTCGATGAATGAAAATTGACCTGACTCAAAAGATTCAGGTGGCAGGAAATTCAGAATTTTTATACTGATTTTTACTACTGAAATTCTGTATCCTTTAGTAATTAGTAAATTGAACAGTAGTTACATATAACCTCGCAGAGTGCTTAGAGATGGTTTTGCTGTTTCTTTGGTAGACAAAGCAATTGGAACGAGCCTCTCCACTCTCTACAAACCCTGCGTCCCACTGTGCTCTGTCTAGTCCTTCCTGCCTATTTTTGTGTTTTTTTTTTTTCCCTAAGCCATCTCTGCTGCCCGCTTCCCCCACCCACCCACCCAAACCAGTCCTCCTGGGCTCACTCCAGTGCCATGGTTCCATAATATCTTCTCTGACCAATCCACCATCTTTTAAGATATTTAATTTTTAATATGTATTTTCCTTATTTGCCCTTTATCATGTTCCCAATTATTTTCTTTCTTTCTTTCTTGCTTGCTTGCTTGCTTTCACAGAGGGGGAGAGAGAGAGAGCACAAGCAGGGGGAGCGACAGGCACAGGGAGAAGTAGGCTCCCTGCTGAGCAAGGAGCCTGATGCAGGACTCGATCCCAGGACCTTAGGATCATGACCTGAGCTGAAGGCAGATGCTTAAGCGGCTGAGCCACCCAGGCATCCCCCAATTATTTTCAATCACAGTTCTATCCGTGCCCCATTTCCCCAGATCCACTACAAGCTTAAAGGGGATTTTTGTGTCCTTAAGCCTTGCTTAAGGCTTATACACAGCACACGTACAACTTGCTCAATATTTTGTTCAATTGCAATTAACATGTCAAAGATCACATGTAAATCAGAACTTTTAAAGTAATAGAAGATGTTTGGAAATGGTTCTGGGAACTATTTTTTAAACTTAACTATGTTATTAGTTTATATTAGCCAGGAGAAAATTTGCCTTTGAGCACCTGTACATTGATTCCTCATACCAGTCTGAATTATTACTAATTTCAAAATGATTGTTGAAGATTCACCATAATCAGTCATTGTGTACAGAATATATCAATAACAAATTAATATATTAATCATGCTTAATAAATTAATAATATTCATAAATCGATTAAGTAGTACTCCCCAATGCATGCATCATGGATATGCTTACTGATAACAATGTTGGTAAGATCACTGGATATTTTGTGGGGTGTAAGTAATTTAATGTGCTTTTAAAATGTTATCTGCTTCTTTTTGTTTTGTCGTGTTGTGTTTCACGATAGGCCTGTACAACTCACCCTACAGCGCTCAGTCACATCCTGCGGCAAAGACCCAGACCTACAGACCCCTCTCCAAAAGTCACTCGGACAATGGCACTGATGTCTTTAAGGATGCCTCCTCCCCTGTCCCTCCCCCACATGTTCCTCCTCCGGTCCCACCACTTCGGCCAAGAGATCGATCTTCAACAGAAAAGTAAGACATTTCCCCCCGAAGTGGCTTATCTTCAGTTTAGTATAAAAGTAAGACCATCTGGCAGGAGACTCTAGCAGGAGACTTGGTGCTCACGTTACGGAGATGCTAAGCGCAGAACCTCCGAGAGCGCATGCGCCCTCTTGACCTCCTCTGGTGCGACTGTGGCAAACAGAATCTTGATTCATGATCTCATAATCGCCTAGGTTTGAAGTAACATGAGCACAGTCTTTTTGATCAATAAATGTATATAAGAAGACGAATAAGTAGAATTAATTGACACCTACTTCCTTTGACATTGCATGTCAAAGACTCTGGGGTTAATTTTCATTTTCCTCAGATTTGAAATGTTAGGTCTATTAATGATTTACAATTTCCCCTCTGGTACACAACAGTCTCTTTTTGAAAGCAGGCAAGGTTAGTCATAAATAATAAATAAGGCAGTAGTTAGTGCCTATTTGTGACTCATTTCTACCAGCTTTTCAAGATGATACTAATTTTCATTGCTCCACTAAATTTTTTATAGGAACTATTCACACAAAAATAAAAATTTATAAACACACTTTCACCGTGTAATTTTTATTAAAATTATGACTAATCTACTTATAGGTAACCTTTGTTGAGAGCTCACTGTGAGCCGAGTACTATGCTAAGTACTTTCCCTCTATTATGTCATTTAATTCTGAGAATGAACCAATATGTTCTATTTTAAACCCATTTTAGAGAGAAGAAACTGTGGTTTAGAGAATTAAAGTAAATTTCTCAACTCCTACAGCTCATATGTCCAAGCCAGGATTCAAACTCAGCTCTGACTAAAGCCCATGCAATCCTGACAATTAAGGACAATCTAAGAATCATTCAACATTAATACTAATTATTAAGCATCCACCTATCCTATTCATCCCATAAATATTATATTTATCCCACTGTACCATTAAGAGTAACTGATGCATATAGAGGATACAAGATACCATGAAACAGACACACATCACGTGTGAAGAGGTCCTCACTTTAATCTCCTCATGATAAACTGTATGTTTATAAGTGTGACACCCTAAATTTGAGAAATAATTGTCTAGACACAAAATGGCATCTCTGCTATTAAAAAAGAACCAAAATTAACTCAAATTTAAATGTATTACTTGTCCTATGCTTAGTAGAAATAAATTTCTCATTAAGAAATATGATAATCGCTTAGATTTTCTAGCTGGCTTCCATATACACTGTTTCAATAGAAGCCTTCTTTTGCCCCGGCTACCTAGAAAAGCTTTACTTTCAAAGTTCTTCGTTGACCTCCTTTTGAAGGATATTAGTTCAGGAAAAAGAGTTGCTTCCAAGGTCTCTTATGCAAGAGGGTGGCTGTCGGACTCCAGTTTTTCAAGGGTAACACCAAAGGAGGCTCTCCACGGCCACACAGCTTGCTTCTATGGATGGCAGCCCAAGTGACACTTTTGTACTTTTCCCAAACTGTGATGCCACTTGCAGGATAAATAAGATCAGGCATGGCGTGTGCATTACTCCTTGTCACTTTGGATCAAGGATGCCAGGTCACAGAGCGGTGAGCTAAACTCACATAACTCAATGGACCATAACCGTCATTTACTCTGACATGAGTATACACAGCTGTGATTTGTACACCATCCCCAGGGTTTCCAAGGAGAGCACTGGCTGCGTGCATTTCTGTATATCTCTGTGTGAGTTACTGAGCCAGCAGGATCGTGCATGAAAAAAAAAAAAATAGAGGAAAATATAATATGAAATAAAAGAATGGCTTTCCTTAAATCATTTATATAAAATAACATATACATGTAGTGTTTTTTGCAGATTAACTTTCTATACTGAGATACTTTTTAAAAACCTATGCTAAGATTCACTTTGTAAACAGCAAGTGGTTTTATAGTACTGCTTGAAGCATACAGAATTGTTTTTATGTAATTGTTGTTTATTTCTAGGCATGACTGGGATCCTCCAGATAGAAAAGTGGACACAAGAAAATTTCGTTCTGAGCCAAGGAGTATTTTTGAATATGAACCCGGGAAGTCATCCATTCTCCAGCATGAAAGACCAGTAAGCACTTGCACTAAACAGAATGCCGGCTCTCTAGGTTTCGGGGTTCCCAAGCAGACTTGAAGTTTGTATCATTTAGCAATGTTTGTCGCAAAAGTAATTTATGGATTTGGCAGTGTTTAGAAATCAAGTTGATTTTGTATCATGATTCGTGCCTCTTGTCTGAGAATTAGAGATACGCTCTCTAATATATTATCCCTACCAACCAAACAGGGGACCCATTTTCATGGTACTATCGCTGTGCCTCATCACAGCCCTGAGCTTAATTTTTTTTAAATTCATAAATGCAATACTTAATTGCTAGTCTACATTGCTAATGAGAAAAATCATTCATTAGTCTCTCTGATACAAATGGGCCCACAAAGTCCCATCCCTTCCACATCGGTTGCTTAATGTTTCTTTGAATTAAGGGGAAATTTCCCAAATGCCTTTCTTTTAAAAAAAAACAAATTGTTTTAATTGATTCTTATTAAATCTCTCTCAGGTTACCAAGCCTCAAGCTTCCTGACTGTCCATCTAATGGATCAAGATTCTATTTAACTTGGCAGAGGTTTTTCCTAGTTATTTCACCCATGCAAACAAAAAGATACATTAACTTGAAAATAACCACTTGGTTCTTCCAAGTGCGATATAACAAATAGGGTTATTCTTTGGCCCTCTTGGTTTTTATTTTCCCAGTCCCCCTTTCTGAGTCCTCTGCTTTCCCTCCTCGACCCTCAGGATCTCTTTGAAACTATAATTCCTTTGCATCTCTATCAAAATCTGCTTCTAGAGGTCCATTTATAATTTACACTCCTCGTTGCCTTAAAAGAATTTTGGGTGCTGTCAGTGAAGAGGAAAAAGTTTTCTTTGTTCACTCCTTTAAGAGTATCCAAAAAAGCATATTATTACATATAATGCAAGCCCAGCCCTGAAATTTGATTGGAAACCTTTGCCTTACCACACCCAACATGAGCGCCCTTGATTTTGTTTTTGAAACCCTGTATTTATGGTTATGTTCTTGAGAAACATGTTCAAAAACCTTATAATCACATAATTCAAACATAATGTTTATGTAAGCCTTCTTTGCCTTTCTTCAAATAACTCTTATCTTTTAGAGTAACAGAACTTCACCAGAAAAACTGAAATAAAAAAAAAAAGGAGCATCACTTGATTGAAGGCTTACTGCAAACTTTGAACTCGTTTACCAGCTTGTACGATTGCATATCATCCTTTGAAATTTCTAGTCTGAGAATTGAGTGAACCATGACGTTACCATTGCAAAAAACTGAAAGTAGCAAATAATTCTGCAAAATAATGAGCCTCAGATTTAAATGTAAATAATTAAATGATCATTGATGATCTTCCTGACAATTTATAAGAACGCTGTGATTGTACTGAACGCTTTAGTAGCTGTGGTCTCCGGAAACAGGATGGGTTTTAGAAGTTCCCTCACCAGGATATTTCCATTATTGAGTCATTCAGTAACATTTACTGAGCAGCAACTATGTGCCTGATGTCATACTCGGTGCTGGGACACAGTAGTGACCAAGACGCAGTCTCCACCCTGAGGAGCTCTGAATCTTTCATTCAATGAGTATGCAAAGCTAGACTTGTATTCTAAGACGGAGAGAAAGCTCTGGGAGCATGGTATTGCTGGAGATTTGGGTATGGACAGGGCTCTGCAACCACAGGCAAAAAGGAGTGGAAGGAACCAAGAAACCTAGAAAGAAATGAGAATGGGTGTCATGTGGAGAAACAGAAAGAACCAACATTTTTATTCCTCCTAAGCAATTTTGCAGGGGGCCAGCGCTATGCAAAAGGATTTGGGCTAGTCATCTATGTCATTTTGGCCTGGCCTTTTTTTATTCTAGGAACGGCCTATCTTCTTTTTTTCTTGTCACCCTGAATTCATTCTCATTGCCTCCCTAAAGCAGAAAAAAAAAGACAAAAATCTAACTGCGCAGTGGTATTGCAGAGACCACTGTGGTTTCCTTAGGATCCGGGAGCATCTTTAACCCATGAGGTGTAGGAGATGAAGAGCAGATTTGCTAAATGATCGTGGTATAGTAGCAAATGAACAAAACTTGAGGATTTCAAAGGAATGCGCTCTCCTGTCTTTTTACTCCCAGATGGTTTGTGAGCATTCCTTTGCTCTTTTCCTATTTAGTTTTCGTAAATTATACAAAACTCTCGGTAATTTTCTGTTGCTCTTTTGAATTCCTAGATGACCCCATCATCTGCCCAGTCTCTCCAAGTGTCACCCTGGCCTCCCCCCGCTCTCCCAAAGTTCTCAAAGTCCTCCCCCTGCCCCTCCTCTCTGCTGGCCACAGGGTGTCCATTGCCTGTATGACAGGGACAGCTACCCAGTTATCCTCCCTAATGCTCCTTAAGTACCCTGAGAGCAAAACCCAAATTTCTTCATGTAATTTCCAAAAAACCTTGTGGTCTGGCCCCCACTGACCTCTCCGGCCTCATGTCTCTTCCGGCTTTTCCTGCCAACTCGCCATAAGCCAGCTAGACAGACAGCCTTCAATGCCTGCCTTCTGGACTTTTGTACAGGCCCGTTCCTCCGCCGGGAAAGCTCTCTCTCCGTCCCATCTCACCTGTGGCCTTGTCTCTTTTTTCTCCAGGGCACCATGGCTGACACCTGGGAACAGGGATAGGAAGTAAAACTCCCTTACTGTGTGCCTATAGCAATGGGCATTTCCTCCTTACACCCTGAATTCTAACGGCCCATTGACTTGTCTGTGTCCCTCATTAGATGTTAAGCACCTTGAAGGCGGGGACCGTGCCTAGTGCACGCATTGTATCCCCAGCACCCAGCACAATGCCTGGCACATGGCAGGTGTTCAGTGAATAGCCATCGAACTAATAACTGAATGAATGACTATAGGTTTTACCCTTGTGATTAGTGGGTAAAACTGGTGAGGGTTGATCCCTGTTCTGTGGCTCATCTGTAAAGTCTATACTTTCCTAGCAACAAACGGCAATGTGGGTGTCCATCAAGGTACACAAAGGGGATTTGACACATGGCTCTTAGTAACTGTGATTCACTAATCCCCTGATTCCCTGAAATACACAGTGGGCAGAGGGGGCCATACAGCTTGAATAAAAGTCCTCCCCCAGACTCTGGCCAAAGGGATCCCCTTCTTCCTTAGGAATCAATGGAATAAGTGTTTCTGGTTTTAGCAGGAAAGTAAAGGTCAGTGCAGTTTCTTGAAGGCTGTAGATGTTCATTTGACTGTAAATTTGAAAACATTGATTAAGGGGGCTAATCTTTGATCTACAAAAGTACTTCGCAATTACCAGGAATTTATCTTTAATGGACTTGAACCACATGTAGTCCGTAAAGCAATCACACAAACTCTCTGCTGAGATTATATTAATAAAAACTTTACATCCCATCTGGATTGGATATATTTATAGGTGAGCCAAATTAAATTACATTAAATTAAATCAAATCAAATTAAGCACATATTCAGGATCTCTCTGCATGTGGTAAAATGAAAACAATAGGAAGACATTACCTTTCTTTACAGTAACTAAGCCAGCACATAATGATAAAAGCAGAAAGAAATAATCACCAAAAACAGAGCTGAAATGCAATTTAAACCCGCAGTGAACTTACACTTCCTTATCAATGATGATCGTCAAAGCTTAAAGTATAAAAATTCGGGGAGTTTCATCTGGTGGTTTCAATCCAGCTGACAATACATGTAGCATTTACTGTGGAACCAGAATAAATATAAAACATGGTGGTGAATACCATTAAAGCTTTAAAATCTAATGAGCATAAATTTTTAAGAACTAAGTTATGTGAACACTTCTTTTTGTTTGGAACCACATATAGAAATTATATGCCTACAATGAGAATATGGAGAAGAGTAGAATTTCTGTAACCTCAAAAGCAACTAAATGCTTTGAAATTGTAGAAAACATAAAAACTTTAAGAACGGCTCACCCTTGGTTGTCTTTAAAAAGGAATCCGTCCGATTTATAGTTTTAGATTTTCTTAAACGCTTCCTCTTGCACTGAAACACATTTGTTTTCGGCACAGATTTGCTAGGTTTTTCAAAGTAAGAAGAGAACAAAAAAGGTTAGAAAAATGTGCAACAGTGTATCTGCTTTTTTGGTTGTTTTTATGAGCAATTAGAGTAACACATGATCAGGCTTCCTAAGTTTCCCAGTGTTCACATTGGTGTCAAACAACTCAAAGGAACTTTCAAGTTTTGCATGGGAAGTGTTGATTTAGTGAGATTCAGAGTGTGTATATATGACTGCTGACGGACCATGTGTCTATCTACCACTGACTTTTGTGAGGTTTCTGTGTACCTTAGCAGGGATCTAGATTGCTACGTAATACATATCATTGTTGCATAACTAAGGCGATTCAATAGGTCAACCACAGTGAAAAGAAAATTCTAGTTCTGCCGTTTGCATCTCTCTACCATAAAAGCTATACTCAAATGTATGCCTCTCATTAAGTTCCAACATTATAGATAATTATCAATGATCATTGTTTGGGGCATTCTCTCTAATGGATGGATTCTAGATGACACTAGAATCTGAGACTATACATTAAATTTTTAACCTAAAAAAATCATAATTAAAAACTGTCCTTCAAAGTTATGGTGCAAGATGGTAGATAGTCTTCCTTTTCCACATTCTATCAGAGAAATATACTTCTATACATCAGGATTTCGTATATCTGTTTGTTATGTATTTTCTTAAGGTGAAAGTCAAAATGAAGTTGTAACCACTGGTAAATATATTTAATTTTTTAGTAAATTTGCTGCCCTCTGCTGTTCAAAATATTTTTTAAACAATTTGTTTGAGAGAAATTTCTCTCTCCCTTTAGCAAAACAAAATGCTAAATGTGAAACCAGAATCATAAAATCAAGAATTGGTAATATTATTAAGTTTATAATATTAAAAGCAAGGAGATTTGAAAGAACCAAAGATTCATTTTCTTGTGGAAGAAGTACTACGTCTCTATAGACAGAACAAAAACTACTAGAAAATTCTTTCCAATGTCAGGGTGCTTAGGTGGCTCAGTCCGTTAAGTGGCTGCCTTTGGCTCGGTCATGTTCTCAGGGTTCTGGGATTGAGTCTAACTTCAGCGGTGAGTCTGCTCCCTCTGCCCCTCCCCCCAGCTTGTGCGTGCTTTCTGTAATACATAAACAAAAATCTTTGAAAAAAATTTAAAAAGAAAAAAAAATTCCCTCTAATGTCAATTACTCTAAAAATTCAGCTCCAGTAGAACTACTCCATAAAATATTCATATCCTATAGCCATTATCTAAATGATAACAGGAGGAAAACTGCATTTTAGCTAAGATCAAAATCTCAGTTAGTACTTTGCACTATTGAATCAATTGTAAATTGAATCAAGTTTTCTGCAACATTTACCATAGTAATTACAGGATATTCTCCACAACATTATGATAGTAAAGCAAAATAAGATTTTATTTTTTATTAACATATAATATATTATTAACCCCAGGGGTACAGGTCTGTGAATCGCCAGGTTTACACATTTCACAGCACCCACCATAGCACATACCCTCCCCAATGTCCATAACCCCACCCCCCTTTCCCTACCCCCCTCCCCCCAGCAACCCTCAGTTTGTTTTGTGAGATTAAGAGTCTCTTACTGTTTGTCTCCCTCCCGATCCCATCCTGTTTCAGTTTTCCTTCCCTACCCGCCAAACCCCGCTGCATTGCCTCTCAAATTCTTCGTACCAGGGAGATCATATGATAATTTTCTTTCTCTGACTGACTTATTTCGCTCAGCATAATACCCTCTAGTTCCATCTACGTCGTTGCAAAAGGCAAGATTTCATTTCTTTTGATGGCTGCATAGTATTCCACTGTATATGCAAAATAAGATTTTAAAAGAAGGAAAAGAACAATCTCAATGCCAGAATGCCATTGTGAGTTGTTTTTGTTGTTGTTGTTTTGTTTTTTTTTTTGTTTTGTTTTGTTTTTGGTAAATGTGTGTGTTTTCTTCCTGTGTTCATCCAAACACAGGCTTCACGATATCATTACAAATACTGTAGAAACACACGATCGAATTCGGCTTTTATCACTCACCATTTCACATAAACATCCCCCAGAATTAGTCAAGGTCTTTATCATTATGATCATCACATATTTTGGATAACTTAGGCCCTTTCACTATTTTGTTATGATGCCTCAAATTTTCCTATCGCTGTCTGTAGCTACCATTATAATCTCCTATTATAAAATATTGAAATAAAAAGCTCATCTCTAAAAATACTCTGGATATAATTGATTCTTGCACACAGACTCTATCCTATTAACAAAACGATTGGGAATTCAAAAAGGCAATAAAACACTTGGACAAGCTAATGTCAAAATAATGGGTTTTGTTTGAATAGGGACTGCTATCTCAAAACCCTCAATAGTATGAAGATTATGTCCTCTCCTGGCCAAGGTGAATGGCTTTTAGGGAACTGAGATATATATTTTTTTTTCCTGACTTAAAATATCACTGTCCAACTGCACCATGTTTAATTAGTGTCATGCAATAATGGTTAAAGAAGTAATAACCCATATGTGGTACTTTAAGCATCTTCATTTAATATTAAGTCAATAGTATGAATCAGTCTGATCAGGCGTATATTACGTAAAAGCATTCAGGATATTGTTGGATAAAGTAAATGCTCCATGTCTGGATTTTCCATTACTAAAGCAATTGTATGTCCTTTCTCAAGCTGTTTATATTAACACTTCTAGTTTTCACAATACTCAGAAACCACCGGAGGGGAGCAAGTCAACTATGAAAATTGGCTTTTTCCCTGAATTACAGTGTCAACCAAACCAGAGTGCGACTCTCCCCACACTGAGCCAGCTACAGTAGTGTGAAAACCCAACCACCTCCAGATCCATTTCTCCAGCTGAAGGTAGACAGGAGAAGGAGATTCTTTGGGTGGTAGCTTATAAAATGTCATCATGCCTCACTTTCTAGGAGGCTCCTTGTCTTCACATCTTTTCAGGGGTCCAGACCATTCTCTAAGTTATCTGGGTCTCCCCAGGGACACCTTACTTTTCTGAAACATTTCCTCCTGCTAACTGGTGTCCTCTTCGTTCCATCAAGAACCTCCATCTAACGAATCAGTGTTTCCTTCACCCCTCTTTCTTACAGCCCCCTCTCCCAACAACTCTGACACCTGTTCCAAAAGAACCCGGCCGGAAGCCTCTTTCTGTTTCAAGAGAGGGAGAAGTAACGGGTAGCCCCTCCCCTCCGCCCAGGACTGGCCTCCCCATACCAAGCCCGTGCACTCCGACTCTTTCCCCCACCTTGGTGAGCTCCTTCCTTCATTACCTTTTCTAATGCCCTTCGAGAAAATCAGGGGTAGCCCTTGCTTTCCAGAGGCTAAGGGGACAACCTGACCCTAGCTACTTACCACCACTCCACCTTGCTGCCCCTTACTTTCTTAACTAGACCCCAGGTTCTTCATGCCAGTCGACCCCTAACAGCCTCCCAGCACCTTTCACTCCTCCCCCCTACATCTCTTCCCACCTTCTCCCTCCCCCTCTCCGCCACGCTCTCCATATACCTGCACCCAAGCCAGCCTTACATGCTGGGATCAATGAGGGCAGGGGCAGTGGAGTGACTCACCCAGAGGAGCTACTTGGTGACTAAGTTGAGTCTATTTTAACTTTAATTGGCTAACGTTAGCCTATTTCTGGGATGCTATCCGTGTTCCTTCTGGCCTTCACAGCGTTTTTCATATTTCTGCAAATTCAAAAAAGACAGAGATGGACAGAGGAAGTGACTAGGGGCCTAGGTGATGCCATCGAAGCTCATCTTCATATCCTAATTTTACTCATTTTACTTTACATCCTTTGTTCTCTCCTGCTAAGATTTGTTGGATGAGAGTTGGTGCATGTTTGCGTGCAAATGCGCGTGCGTGTTTTTCATACCACACGGCGTTTCCCTCACTCAGCTCAGTGTGCCTTTTCCTTCCCTTTTTCCTTCACATCTGCTCCAGACTGATCGCATAAATCCAGATGACATAGATTTAGAAAATGAGCCCTGGTATAAATTCTTTTCAGAACTGGAGTTTGGACGCCCGGTAAGTGAGGCTAGACTATTAATATAAGAAAATTAGGGGAATGTTGTTTGATTTATGAAAAATACCATTACCAGAAGAGATAGGTGTCATTTACAAAACGAAAGTCAAATATGTTCTGTTTAGACAAATTGGGTATGGCTGAGCCCTCATCCGTTTCTGTACCAAATGGTTAACCCTGCTCAGACCCTTCCTATGTGCTTTGTCTCTACCATGCCTCATGCATTAGGAAGATCACATCTAAGCAAATTCATAACACTGAGATAGTTTCTGTCCTAGAATATTCAGGCAATTGTTAGAGGTTTATTGAAGATTTATATTTGTTTAGAGTCCATTTTGTTCTAGTTCAATCAGAAGAAATATAGTGACATTTATGAAAATAATTGCTATTATTATAGCTCCCATTTGCTGAAGAACTACCTAGCACTGGCGAGTGCTGGGTTCTGAGCTCATCATCTCAGCTCATCATCTCAGTTCTCTGGAGGCTCTTCCAATAAGAAGAAACCAGAGACCAGAGAGGTCAAGTACTTTGCACAGGCTAGCAAGTGGTAGAGTCAGAAGTTAAAACCCCAGGCTTATTGAACACACCAAAAATCTCTGGCCAATTTCCTTCCGTACTATACTGTCAGTATAGAAATACCTCTATAAAATATCTCATTTACTCTTAGGGATATAAGAAAAGAGAAAAATAAAGAAATCCTGTGGACCTTGATTTCTAGTTTCATGTTAGTGAAACATCTTGGCCCCAGACCCCCACCAAAGGTGGGCCTAACGAGAATTGCTTAGTGTACTTGGGATAAAGAGTCAACTCCAGCCCTAAATGACAATTTCCTTTATTAAAAGTTCCATTGGGGATCTCCATCTACCAATAGCTATACGTTTTGATAGGTGTCATTTATGAATTTTTTTTAAAGTCTTACTGATGTTCCTGAATTTTAAATTTTTAAAGAACAGAACAGTTCCACTTACAGAACTTTATTGAAGATCAGAGAGTATGATCTTTCTTTTACCATATCAGATACTGATTTATATACTCATAAACTGACCATATATATATTGGTTACTCAGTGGTTATAGTTGTCCCTGTCATCCATTAAAATGCAAAGGACAGAGGGGCGCCTGAGTGGCTCAGTGGGTTAAAATGCAAAGGACACTTGGTTAGGTTTCTTATCTTATTGAACTGGATCAAAAGTGACTGTAAATGAATATAAACCAAAGAATTTTTCCTAGACCTTTTATACCTAATAGGAAAAGCATTTTCTCTCATTTTTCCCCTTATTTCTACAAGTATTCATATAAATGCATTTTATTTTAGAGAAAAAAATCCTCTAGCTTTATTTTATATGTACTGATATTACTGAATACATGGTTTGTAGGGACTAGATGAATTTCTGTTCTGAGCCTAAACTATCAGCATTTTTCTATAATCATTCTCGGCCCCACATGGAAACTCACCAGCATGCTCTCTACCTGTGCCTTTAATGTTTCTTTAATATAACTTGGCTTCCTTTGTGGCTAGAGACCATGAGTGCTCATGTTGATGTGACCAAATGAGTTTATAAATATACTAATCCCATCACTAGTGATTTTGCCCAGTGCTTGAGAATATTTACAAACACTGCACTCTTCCTCCTAGGCCACCCCCGTTTGGCTTCATTCATGCGTTCTTTATGTGTGTCTGATGCTGTCAGCACTCAGTTTCTAACTGTTGTCACCTTTTCCACATGTCCATTCCTTGCTGCCATTGACTCTCCTCCATTCCATCTCTACACCTTCTGCTTATGTGGTGCATCTACACCCAGCCCCCTAAAAAGGCTCTGGACTATGTTCGAGATCATTCTTCTGGTGTTTCCAATGAGGTAAAAACAAATTATTCTCTTTTTCAGATGTCTCTCTTAGGAGCTGATACTGTGATTCTGAACCATCCGTGTTGTAACAACTCACCACAGTGTCTAAGCTGTTTTGGAAAAATCTATCTTTGCATCATTGGGTCGTATCCAGCATCATTGCTTAGACATTAATCATTCCAAAGTTGTGGTTGGCTCTTTCTGAAACGTAGGTGAAGAATCATTCCAGCCGTCAATTTCCGTTGAACTATTCAACACAGTCCTGGTGTCCAGGAGTGTGACAGTTAAAAAAAATCAAAAGTGCACGCTTAGTGCTTGTATCAAGCATCTGTTTTGATTAGACGGTCAAAGACAACACAGAGCCATTTTGCCATCACGCTTGGAGGTGCAGAATGACAGTTAGGTTCTTAATTACATGTTTATGGCCCACATATTCTTAAAATTTATGTAAGTCTTTTCATTTTCCTAAATACGATTTGTGGATTTTAGCACCAGCTAGGATCAAGAATAGACTTGACAAACAACTGGGACGTATGTCCCGATTTCCCAGTTCCACATCCTTGACAGGTATTACTAATCCTTCTCAATGCTACCATCCAGGCAGCTACTGTAATGAGTTATAACTGGCAGATGAGATGAAACGCGTTTGCTGTCTCTGTTTTAGAATCCTCACGGCAATCCGCTAGGTAAAAAAATGTATGCCAGGCAGTGCCACATTTTATTTGGTTGCGTCAAAGAGAGTCTGAAAAAGGAAGAAAAAAATCCAGAGTCAAAGCTTTTTATCCTGATTTCTGCAAAGAAAAAAATGAAATGATTTTGGAAGGCAGATTTAAGACTTACTGGTTGACCTAAGCAAAAGTGACAATTTTGCTAAACATCAGCCTCCCTGTGGTAACTATTAGAAGCAGCTAGAATTGGAGCAGAGTATATAAACTGGTTTTACACAGTGGTTTCTCTGTGGTCCTAAGTATATTCAAAATCTATATTAATGATAAATAACATCGTCATCGTCTTAATAAATCGTCTTAATAAATATTATCGTCTTAATAAATAACTTATCGTCATCAAAAAGTCTTAACTGGGTTAAATACGTGCAACTAGAAAATAAAAGTAGGAAGACACCAATGCCTCAGAGAGTACTCTGGACACGCAGTGGTTGTGGGCACAATCTCAGCAGGAAATCTCCACCCCCTGAAGCTTCAATCTGCGATTCTGAACTAGGCATCAGAGCGCATGCTCAGACAGAGAAGTAATCAAAATATTTATATATTCAATAAAAAGCAAAATAGGATACTCAAGAACATTCTAGACTGCAGTCATTCCTAAAGGCTTATAACCCTAAAGACCATCAAATATAACAAGCAATTCTGTTTTGTATGTTATGTTACCTTCACAACTGAGGAAAGGCATTTCCACCTACGAAGGGAATGAGAATTTACTTTGGAATTCAGTCTGGTCAGGTATTTTTCTGATATGTTGGTCAGATAGTTCTAGAATGTTTTTAAGGTGGATCATTGAGAATGGGCAGAAAATTTTGAGATTACCAAGTCCAACTCAGTCATTTTTAAGTCAAGAAAAGTAGAGCCCAATGATTTTTTAAAATTATGTCCAAGATCACAAGGTCAGATGACAGCAAGTTAAAAATAAAACACAGATCTCATAGCCTTCACTTCCATGCCATTCCCTTTCTACCACAATTCTTAACACATCCAAGAGATGTATGTAGAATTCAAGACTTTAAGAAACAAGTTATTTACTTGATACTATTCCGTGTTAACTATTTTTGTGAAAAAAGTTCCCATAATTAACATTACACGATAACTCTTGGGCTAAAGATAGCAGAAACTTAACTCTGCATTCTACATGTGATGGTACTGGCAAAAAAAAGTCACATAAAAAAGCACTTTGCTGGTGGTTAAACTAATTTGCCGTTATGTCTTTGGAACTGAGAAGGACTATTGTATGATTCTGTAGCATATTAATTTCCCATTATGGTGTTTCAGTGTGTACAAAAATATTCTGATAAGGTACTGGAGTCTATCTTCAATATCCTTATGTAAAACATTTCTGGTAAAATCTGTAATTGATTACACATTACCTTAACTACCATTTATCAAGTGCCTAGCGTATGCCATGAATAACATACTTTCAAACCCATAAAACTGAGAAACTGGCATTAAAGGAGAACAATTAAGGACTTTTAAGCAAAGTTTAATCATATGATCACTTAGCAGAGTGAGTCAGTGTCCATACTGTATTAAAATGAACTTCATTTAGGTATGTTAAAATATGGTAATATATAAACTCAGTAGATCACAATAGGTAAAAGAGGTTACCTCTTTTCTGGAGACGATTTCCATTTCAGAATGAGTATCATTCACATAATTATCATCAAGTTTCTCTCTTAGTCGTCTATCTAGACCTTTTACTATTTCCTTGCAATTTAATATTGAACTTTTTCCTTTGACCTTACATAAAAATCACAAAATTGGTTTCAGTTTATTTTGGATTGTGGAAACCAGCACAAGGAGACACCATTGTAGTTTCTTTGCCTACATCTAAATCACCATTGATTTGTCAATAAGAGCTGTCACTGCCTAGTCTGTGTTTTATCCCACATTACAATTTTGTTTAGGCTCATTCCAAGCTGGCCATTCAAAGTCACTGATCACTCTGGGGTGATTACGGACGTTCTGCAATCGACACTTCTTGACAACCAGCTACGGTTTGTCATTGGGTTGTCCACGAAGGTCGTGATCCACACAAGCCGCAAGGCTCTGAGGCCCTTTGCTGTTGCTCTTCCACAAACATATAGAATTAATATTTCTACACCAGAATATAATTTGTTTACTTGTTTGCTTTCCTTCTTATTTAGTATTCATTTTTTTCACCTTTCCAGGGTCCAATCCAGAGTTCAGCAAGCTAAGTCATCATGTACATTCATCAGATTAGTGGACTGAATTTTTTTCTTCTAATTTTATATTCGCTGAGAACCTAGGAATCTAAATGTTTTCTAAGAATTACAAATATTAGAATATGCTTTTTCTGTCTAGAAGGAAGGGAGGATGTTCTCTAGCAGAAAGGTGCTTTTGTTTGCTTCTGGGCAAGGTTCCATTCTCACTCAGTAAGATGGAATTAAATAAAAATATTAATTAACAATCAATTTTAGAGTTACGCATAAGAGGGCTTGTCAGACTGATTTACATAAAGAATCTACATAAAGAATGTTAATATTCTAATTGGTTAATTGGTGCTAATTTATAAGTAGAAAATAAAGTTATGGAAATAGTTTTTAAAGTGTGGCTTAATTTCCACCAAGTGGGTTTGTAATACTCTGGTAAAATATTTCTATGTGATGGGAACTTTAGATGAAATCTGTCAAATCCTGCTCTTTTGGGCTGACATTTTTAAACTTCCATAGGGAAGCACATTTTCAAGCTAGAACTTCAGTTCTTCATCAGACCAAAGTTTGGGATAAATAATTGACTATCAAATATGCCCCAAAGCAAGACAATATATATATATATACATATATATATATACATATATATATATGTATATATATATATATACACAATATCATAATATTATTTATATATAATAATATTATATATATAATATCACACATATATACTTGTATATACATTTCCCTGTACATTCTAGACATCACCCCACAACTACTTTCGCTCATCTTGCATTGTCATTTCAAATACTCAAGAACTCAATACAGATCTCTCTTGCCTTAGATATTTCAATGTTTATTCTGGTAGATGGTCGTGGGGAGTGAAAAAGTCCTATCTAATATTTTTGCCTAATATCTATTTCACTGTACTCTTCAGTGCAGTACAATTGAGTATGAAAATGGTGTGTACAATAAGCATTTGGAATTATGTATCAATTTGTATTTTCTATTTTTCTTTATTCCTACAATTGAGAGTTGATGTTCTCATGAAAATTTTAAAAATCTACCTCTTTTTTTAAAAAAGGTTACATTTTGGTTTATTAATCATTTATTTTAAATCGACCCTGAACTTAACTATTTTGAAAGATGCCAGTCTGCCCCTGATTTAAATACCAGGCAGTTTAGTTTAATTTCAAACCAAATTCTGTGGTATTATTAAGATGCCATGCCTGTGTTGACAGAGGAAAGATGTCTCAAGTTCTGCTTAAATGTTATATTCTAAAGAGAATACCAGGCAACATAACGGAAAAATTATAAAGAAGGTTTATGTTGTATAAGGGCTGAATGATGATTACAAATATTTTTTTAAACGTCAAACCATTCCTTGATGCAGAAAATTTCTATTTACAGTCTATTTCCTATATGAAGGAGTGCTTAACGACTTTTCTTTTCTCTACCAGGCAATGTTTGGGCTGTGGATAATTTGAGTTAGGCAGAAAAATACAGTGTGGTATATCAAAAGAGAAAGTGGATAGAAAGAAAGTAGAAATCAGGTTACATGTTTTCTCTTTGAAAGACATTTTTATGATCAAGATAAATGGGATTTTTCATCTCAGCTTTTATAATACTCTTTTTTAGGATACCTAGTTTAATGTCCAAGGACAAATGAAATTTTGCCCTGGTAAAATTTTCATGGAACTATTTTTCTATCTTAACAGGCCTCCCTGTATCAGTCCTCTATAGACAGAAGCCTGGAAAGACCTACTAGGTAAGAATGTCATTGCAGCGTGCAACCAGAATATTATATACCAGTGATCTCTCTTTTAATAGTAATGCTACTCAGCAAAATAATAACGAGGGTTATGTCATCACTCATTATTATATGGAGCACCATACTTTATGAAGTTGTTTCATTTTGTTTTTACGTCATTTCATATGTTTATAAAAATTAAATGAAATAATTCTGGATTCCTTTACTGAGAAATTCTTCCCTTCCCTGTCTCCTCTAAGCTCAGTTTTCTTTTCTTTGAATGGGAATTATAAAATCTAATTTTCAATATTATTAGGTGACGCTTATGATAGTATATTTGAAAAATGTATAAATTACTAGAGAATTTCTAAATTATGTTCTATATATTACATGCTCACCACATAAATCAGAAACATTGTTACTACAATAAATGGGGTCTTATTATATACTAGACATTCTAAGTACATAAACATATTCGATCCTTAAGATACCACAGTGAGCTAAGTGCTATCCTCCCCACTTTATCTCTGAATAAACTAAAATTAGGCCTTATGACTTACCAAGTTCACACCATGGGCAAGGAGCAGAGACAAACTAGAATTGAACCAGAATAATCTGGAACCACTAGTCCTAACTGTTCTAGAAGTCTGCCAAGATAAGTTCTGATGGTTGGCTTTAAATATCACACTTACTTCCTAGCACTGCAGAAATTCATTCACAGTTCAATAGCAATGGTGATTAATACAAACTCTCAGCCACATTGTACATCAACAACAAGCCGTAGGGAAACCGTGAGGTAAGAGAAATTTGTCTCACCAGATGTCTTCCTTTTCAGAGTCTTTTCCTCCCCTGTGGCATGTTGTGGGAACTCCTTCTTTAGAGAGAAAAGATACGTGGCACAAACCACAACACTGTATTGTCGGTCACAACATCTTGCACTAAAAGGAGTTTTTTTAATTTCAAAACATTATTATAGTCCAAGAGACAAGGCAGAGGATCATAGGGGAAGACAGGAAAAAACAAAACAAGAGGAAACCACAGAGGCAGACAAACCATAAGAGACTCTTAATCTCAGGAAACAAACTGAGGGTTGCCAGAGGGGAAGGGTCGGGGGGGATGGGGTGACTGGATGATGGACTTTGTTTCATAGTGTATAAGACTGATGAATCACAGACCTGTACTCCTGAAACAAATCATACCTTATGTATTAATAATAAAAATATGCAAAAAAATTAAACATACTTAAGGTCAGTACTTTCAAGGAAATAAAAATAAAATAAAAATAAAACATGATTATAAACACATAGCCACACACACCCCAAAAAAACCAGCACATGGATATTTATAACAGCTTTATTCATAACTGCCAAAACTTGACGTGACCAGAATACTGTCCGGTAGGTTAGTTGAGATAGAAATTTGTGCATCCATATGAAGGAACAGTTTTCAGCAATAAAGAGAAAGGAGCTAGCACGCCGCCAAAAGACACAGAGAAATCTTAAAATCAGGAACTTCGGTGGGAAACAGCCTTAACATAAACTACGGACTTTAATTACATTTAGTAACAATGAGTCAAGATGGTTCATCAGCTGTCACAAACACATCACAGGAGCAGACAATGTCACGATGGGAGAATATGTGTGCACGAGGAAAGGGAGCTTAGGAGAACTCTCTGTACTTTCCAATCGATTTTTCTGTAAACTTAACACTTCTCTAAAAAAAAAAAAAAAAGACAGCCTATGAATTTTTTTATAGAGAGGATTATAAAGAAATAGTGTTTAGTAGCAAGGAATGCATTCTTAAAACTGCTGTTTGGGGGGAAGTGAGGGAAGAGACGTTCTGTCGCTAACGCTTCCCATCAGTCCTTCTGAGTCACAGGGGAACCTCCTCCAACACCAGCCTAAACCAAGCCAATTCCTTCTTTTAGTTCTGCGAGCATGGCCAGTGACTTTAGGAAAAGGAGGAAGAGCGAGCCTGTGGTGGGGCAGCCCAGGGGCTTGGATCCAAGTGCGAGCAGGACCAGCCCGGGGCGAGCGGACCTCCCGGGACCAGGCGGCCCCGTGACAAAGTCTTTCATCAGTTCTTCTCCTCCTTCCCCCTCAAGAGCAAAAGGTGAGCGACCATAGATTGACATGTAAGCAATTTACTAGCTTAACTTTAATCGAGGGTACCGTGTGAGGGCTGGTCCAAGATAACCATTCAGAAAGAGTTAACATTTAAATACAGCATCTTGAATACAATTTGGTTTCAAAACAGTAATTTATCTTTTTTACACAGACTAGGTCAAGTTGGCGGGCCATTTGATGGCTCCATCTAGCCTAAAGACGCTTTCTTCTTCCAAATAATCCACTTGTGGGTTTTTCTTGAACAAATTCGAAGGATCTAACTTACTGTCGGGCTATTAAAAGATTACATTTATAAATATTTGCATACTGTCAAAAATGTTCTAGTATTACTACAGCCAGCAAAGTTAATCACATTTCTAGACTAGGAATTAGAAGTAGCAACCAAGAACGTTGTTGCCTAAAACACTTTGATTTGGGTGTGTTTTTTTTTTATTTAGTTCTAGATAAAAATGTGTCTGACCAATTAAAATTGTTTCTTTAGTAATCTGTTCTATATTTTGGTGAACATTTATATAGACAGTAGAATATCTGTGTTCCACATGGAACATTGTGTTTGATTCAGAACATTCCACCAGTAAGACCTAACTGGTTTCAAGCCATACTTAGAAAAGTTGAGATAACACCAAGTCATTTTTCCATATGGCCTGTCTCCTCTCTGTAAATTAGATGAGCTGTGTTGAGAGAGGGCAAGTCTCTCCTCCAGGTCTCTGAAAGACCGTTCAGTGCATTATTGCTGGGCTAACCAGAACATTCCCAAGATGGAGACTGAGGCTTGAACTGACGTCTACAAGTATCTGAGGCCATACCACATTTGGGGTCCCACAATCTCCCCCAGTCTCCTAGGCTTGAAACAAAATACCAAAGGAATTTGAAGTGTGTGACGAACTTGAGCTCTAACAGAGGTTTCCATAATACAGCACAGACTCAGCTACCCTTACCAAACGTAAGCGCTTAAAGTGTGCCATGTGGTGATTAAAGCTAAGCAGTAGCTGGTCTATGGGCAGAAGACAGGCAGGTCTGGACAACTGGACTCTGGGTGGGTGGGAGGCACTAGCCATCTTCCCAGTAAAACTGTGCATATTATCTGGAACGTTCAGAAGGAGTGAGCCCCTCTCATGACACCTTTCATCAAATTCACTGAGATGCTTGGATCAGATTCTACTCATTTTTGCAAATGAATGCCTTAAGAAAATAAATAATTCATGAAATACCACTGATTCATTACACTTGGATAGCACCCAAAAGTTAAAAGGATTCTGATTAATTTAGGTAATTGTTTTTATCCCAGGGAGTATTAAGTCAACTTCTTTTCCCAGATATTACATATCTACTCAATGTGCTAATCTGCTTTTGAAAAATGTGGGTAAGATTGTAAGGCAGGAATCAATACAGATATTTTCCTTCATGAGGTTCCCTTCTGAGAAGGAAATTTCCCATTAGATGTACTTTGGTCATTTGTTTATTAGTGAACTCGGCACAGCAAAAGAGTCTTTCCAAACATCTTCTAAATTGAGGTCAGTTTTAGCTCTCTATTACCAAATTGCAAATTATTTAAAAAAAATCTCCCTGTAAAAAAGCAAGATGTGTTTACCTCTGAAGGAAGTTTTATATTATATCCCCTTACCTTGCCTCATAAGAGGTTAAAAGTGGAGCAATTAAAGAGGTAAATTCATTTATTTAAAGATGTTCCACTTGTGTTTTTTCCCTTGGAAACATATTAGCAGCAACAGTGCACAACATCTTGGTTTTGCAAATTTTGAAAATTTATATCACCCTTTTTGCATCTAATGCCCATGAAAAATTATTTGGTACAGTTATGGGACTGGCACTTCAAAGCAAATTTATAAATTACTCTTATTCTCTGTCGTTATGAATCAACTGAGACTCAAATCCTGACCCTATTAAGTTGATTAAATCGGTAGCACTTTTGGCCTTAATTGTTCAAACTTGAAATGACGACCCGGGCATGCTATAGATTAGCTTTCAAGGTTCGCCGTGTTTGCCGGAAGATGTGTGAACACCATAAAAATAGGTAGATTTGCTACATTACCTTTTATACAGTGTTTTGTTGACTCTCATATCTGCAAAGCTACCTTCATTGAGAAAGTATTACCTTGCTTTAGAATCTGGCTTTTTTCTCTAGAGTTGAAGCTACATGTTTAACAGTCGGTGTCTAGATCAAACCATGCTAACTTCTTTCTCTTTGCTGTGCTTGCTGTCTGTTGCTAAGTGACACGCTCTCCTCTTTGTGAACCTTTTAACTTCTCCAAATGTCTCTCTTCCACCACGCTGCCCTGGATTAAAAGGTGGGGATGATACATGTCCGTCCCTTTACAGTTACTCAGGGCTCAACGGCAACCCCTCCAATGAGTTAGATTACTGTAATGCTTACAGACAGCATTTGGACGTCCCTCGTGACTCACAGAGGGCCATTACTTTCAAGAACGGCTGGCAGATGGCCCGACAGAATGCAGAGGTCTGGAGCAGCACTGAGGAAACGGTGTCCCCCAAAATCAAATCCCGCAGCTGTGACGATCTCCTAAACGATGACTGCGATAGCTTCCCCGACCCCAAGACCAAGTCAGAGAGTATGGGTTCTCTGTTATGTGAAGAGGACTCCAAGGACAGCTGCTCTATAGCGTGGGCCTCCCCCTACATCCAGGAGGGTCGGAGTAACGGCAGGTCAAGGTTCCGGCACAGGTCAGCCCACAACGCCCCGGGGTTCCTCAAAATGTACAGGAAAATGCATCGCATTAACCGCAAGGATTTGATGGCGTCCGAGGTGATCTGCTCCGTCAAGTCGAGGATAATGCAGTACGAGAAGGAGCAGCAGCACAAGGGCTTGCTGCACGGATGGAGCCAGTCCTCCACGGAGGAGGTGCCCAGGGACATGGTCCCCACCCGCATTTCTGAATTCGAAAAGCTGATTCAAAAGTCCAAGTCCATGCCCAATTTAGGAGACGAAATGTTATCTCCCATCAGCCTAGAAGCTCAACAAAATGGTTTATGTCCCAAGAGGCGATTTTCCATTGAGTCTTTGCTGGAGGAAGAAGGTCAGAGCAGACACGCTTCGCATATGCAGCGGAGCTACGAGCCCCAAGCCCTGGTACCGATTCATATCGAGGTCACCAGTGACGAGCAGCCCAGAGCGCACGTGGAGTTCTCCGATAGCGACCAGGACGGCGTCGTGTCTGACCACAGTGATTACATCCACGTTGAAGGATCGTCCTTCTGCAGTGAGAGCGACTTCGATCACTTTTCTTTCACGTCCTCTGAAAGCTTCTACGGGTCCAGCCACCATCACCACCATCACCACCATCACCATCACCGACACCTGATCAGCTCCTGCAAAGGCAGATGCCCGGCCTCCTACACCCGGTTCACCACGATGCTGAAACACGAAAGAGCCAAACACGAGAACACCGAAGAGCCCAGAAGACAAGAAATGGACCCTGGGCTCTCGAAGCTTGCATTTCTGGTCAGTCCCGTGCCTTTCCGGAGGAAAAAAAATTCGACGCCCAAAAAACAGACTGAAAAGGCAAAATGTAAAGCTTCTGTATTTGAGGCCCTGGACTCTGCCCTTAAAGACATTTGTGACCAGATTAAAGCCGAAAAGAGGAGGGGAAGTCTGCCAGACAACAGCATCCTGCACCGTCTCATCAGTGAGCTTCTGCCGGATATCCCCGAAAGGAACTCGTCACTTAGAGCTCTGAGAAGGAGCCCCATGCACCAGCCTTTCCACCCACTGCCTCAAGACGGTGCTATGCATCGTCCGTTGTACCAGAACGATTGTGGGAGAATGCCTCACAGTGCCTCTTTCCAAGACGTGGACACCACCACCGCCAACTACCGTCACCAAGACCATGACAGTGCACGGAGTCTCCAAGGTGGATGAGCTTTTCTTTCTTTTTCCTTGTGGTTCAGACACCCGCCATCCAGTTCTCTCACCTTCCATTCCTACATCTCATCATTCCTAAGCCGGGAGACCACCTGGCATTGTTATGTGTTTTTTGAAGCAAATGCTTGTTGTGCAAACGGGTCTTACTAGATCGCGTCATTTGTCCATGTGCTATCCGGGCTCCATGTGTGGCTTAAAGTGATCACTAATTCACAAAAATTTACTCATTCAAAATCAAAAGGGAAAACCATCTCGTAGCTTAATGTTAGGGCTGCAACCACTTACATCAAAACACCAAATTAAACTTATTTTACCAATTTAAGAGGGTTCCAAGACAGAGACCATGATTGAGTATCAGTATCCTTAAGAGACTGACAACTCTTTTTTTGTGGTAAAGTGAATCAAAACCAGTAACTTAACAAATAGCTTTTTCCTTGATTTTTACGTTAACTTTATAAAGTTATATTCAATAAATAATTTGCTTACATGCAATGTAAAGGTACTACATCAAAACACTGAGGAAGCAAAATTGAAGTATGTCATGTAGTAATTGATGGTCAATGAGAAAAGAATAGGATTTGTTTAATGACTTTCTTCATTTAAAGGACATAATGGGATAGAAGTTTTGTGAATGCATCTTTAAGCTATATATACAGAAATCTCATCTCCATCACTCAGTGTATTTCATTTTCTCTGTCTTTCCATATCTTAATTTATTTGTTTTCTATTTCCGCTAAAAGAATCTTATATTGACATTTGAATTAGACCATGTAGGTAAAAAGTGACTCCCAAGTCCATTGTCATAGATGAATTATCCCCTTGAAGTGGCAACACAAGGACAAATAACAGTTCAAATGCAGAGGACTTTTTTGAGATTTTGGGGGGTGTTTGGGCATTTTTCATACAATCTTTATACAATTCTTTTGGTTAATTCCTAAAGTACATCCGTTTACTATGTAAATTTTAAGAAGCTGGAAAGAATATTCCATGCTGAAATTTGGATTATCAATAGTCTTCTATGCACGGAACACTGCAAAGTGCTTTACAAATGTCATCTAAATAACACCAGCCTGAACCTAGGTGATAGATGTCATGATAAGCATTGTCTTATAGTTCAGACCCAGGGAAAGCAAGATTTGACCAAAGTCACTTAGGGAGTAGGCAGGAGAAAAGAGATTCAAATTCCTAGTAATTCAGATTTTATAGTCTAGAATATAATCTCTATAGTTAAAAAAATCAAATTTCATATTAATGTAGTATGTTAACTGCCATTGCACACATTTGCTTATTTTATTAGTGTTTATCTTTGCTTTCATTTATACTGTACAACATGCTTCAAAAATAATAAACCAGAATTTTTTAAATCAATGCCTACAGTTTGAAATTTTTACCTATTGAGATTGAGATGTCATAGTTTAAGTTTTTAATTAATTAGCTACCTTTTCCCAATATTGGACAATTCCAGTTATTCAGTTAGGTAGATGAATAATAATCATCCCTTCTAAATTTTATGCACAGGTAGAGTACATTATTGAAACATGATTTGAGGGAGCTTCGAGAAGCATTTAATGAAATAAAATATTTACTTTCCAACTTTGTTTAGCCCAGTTGAAAAATAGTTTATATTCCAAGGATGAGCAAAAGTAATTTACAATTTAATGATCGGTATGAGAGCCCTATGATCGTAAAAGTATATGATTTAAAACGGAAAATAAATGGCACGTAATCCTCTCTCACTCTTGAAAATAACTGATTAAGTTTTACCTGAAATATTTGTGGCCATGCTACCTTATTAAACCTAAAGACTTTGGAATTCACAACTAATAAAGAGTTAGACCTTTATCCTTATGTTGTCGCATAACTGATATCCCACCTGCTTTTAAGCAGACAATTCTTCCTTATAGTCAAAGCTGTCAAAATCTTTAAACAATGCTTTCCTTTTATGAATTGGCATTTTAAATTCCTTTATGGCTGTATTTATTTTACTTTTAATGCTTCTTGTTAACCAATATAACTAAATTTATTAAAGGCCAAAAGAAAGAATTTACTAATTTTGACCCAGGTATACTGGTAGAATTCTTTAACAGAGATTACTGGGGTACTTTTAGCCTCTAGTTACATTTCCACATATCAATGTGTAAAGTATGAGACCATTAAGAGATACTTGTAATCACAATTTTGTAATATAACTATTTATACTTTGTTTTAAGGTGAACAGAAACAATTCAGTATTTCATAAGCAGTTTGGCAACCAACATGATACTGTCTGTTTAGAGAATTTTTATCCCTTTGTTTCTTGGAATAAAAAATACTTTCTGATAAGGTACTTGAGCAAAAGGGATGGCAGAAGATACAAAGTTTTTAACCCTTTAAATGACATCTTCGATTTAACACCTTAGATTTAATGAGGGGTGCAGCAAGAAGGGCGGGGGGAAGGGACACATCCATAGTTCTGCCATCACTGTACTTTCTTTTTTTATTTTTTCTTTTTCATTACTGCATTCTTAAATTGTTCCACAAAATGTTTTAGTTTTTGTAAACTGTTGCTATTTTCAAATTGTCCATCTTCTATCGGTCCCATAGAGCAAAAGGAAAAGAAAGTATTAAGTCTTTGAGATGGGAAATCCCCAGGACTATGAATTGTCTACAACGAGTGCTGCAGCATAAATACATCAACAATGTAACAATTATATGTGTGATTAGAACACTTCTGCCACCTCGGATATTTGTCCCTTTTGAAATGTGCTGGTTTTGTGTCTTTTTTCGCAACTTTGTAATGACCTATGAGTTTTATACCCATGTCTTCCATTGTGGTGTCTCTCGAAATCTGAAGGAGAAAATAGTTGCCACCAGGGAAATGGCAAAAAGGGTCAGCTTTTAATTAAGTGGATACTCACTCCGGCCCCGTCCTCTCCCACAGACCACGAGTCCCCTAGAAGTTATGCATCCACCATGACTGACCTGGGGAGAAGCGCACCTCGGGAAAGAAGAGGAACTCCGGAAAAAGAGGTGGTGTGTTTAGTGCTACTTGAGTCTTTTTTCTGCAGCGTATTTGGCAAAGCACTTGTCAGCCGCGAGGCTTCTCTGAGTCTTGAACTGACACCCATGCATGAACAACGGAGCTCTGCGAGAGTCTCGAGCTGGGTTGCCCCACAGAGGAAGATTTCCCTGTACAAATGTCCCCACTGATGTAGGGGAGAGCCCTAGGTCATCTGTGTTGCAAAGCCATACAAATTGGACATAACGATTTTTGCTGGCCTGCTTTTATTGGAGAACATCTCTGAAAAATCGAGGCTCCTAGGAATGGCCTAGCTCTTTGTCCGTGGCCCTGGCTCAGGGCCGGAGCTCTGGTGCGTGCTCTCTTGGAGCTGTTTGATGGCAGCTGAAAGCAAGTCTCAGACCAGCAGTCAATCCAGGAGAATCACTAGGCTGTGTCTCCTATAGTCTAGAGCCTGTGGGACCCCAGAGAAGTCAAGAATGTTCCAGGTTGCCTGAAGTTCACAGAATCATGAGGAAAGAGAGTGGGGAGGAGGGATTACTGGGAAGTGGAGAAGGAAGATCTGGAGTGGCTAGCTGTGGGGAATAGGGTGATTGAAGGAGAGTGTGTATCACGCCTTGTCATGACCAAAAGGCTGGTTTACCATGTGCTCAAGATGATCCAGTCTGTGCTTTGGGTCACTAACTAGCTTCCCAGTGATAACTGGGCTAAGATTTCTTTGCTACTATGTTGATAATTGTTTAGTAAAAGGGATTGATGGTCTCCTTCGTAACTCTTCCCAGTCTTTTCATTATGATTCTGAAGGAGTTATGTCGATACGTAGAACCTAGAGCAACTAACCCTCGGCATTATCCCGGGAAAAGCCAGATTCATCCCTGGGACAGAACCCTTGGCAGAGCCCTATTTATCTTCCTTAGTTTCTAAGATGAAATATGATATTCAGTGGTTATGATGAAAAAGTCATCTACTATGTTCCTGTTATCACTTAAATACCTAAATGAAGGACTAATTGGTTGATTGATAAATTGCATAAAGGATTTACATATGTTTCATCATTCTTTGTGATTTAATTTCCCTTTGATTCACATGAAATTACTTTCTTGAAAAAAAAATCCAAATTGTGAGTGCTAATTGTTTACCTTCCCTTTCAGAAATTGCCTGCAAAAGCTGTTTATGATTTTAAAGCTCAGACATCTAAGTAAGTAAGATAAGTGTTGCATTATACAACTTAGGGTGGCTTAAATACTTCAGTAATATCTAAGAGGTAAATATTGCAGTGAGATGTATCACAAATAAGGTCTAAGTCCCAATTGAGCAGTTGGCTGTAATTAGTGTTTCCTTCACAATTAACTGGGATGGGGTTGATTTTATTTTCATCTGAAGTTTAATTGACAAACATTGAGTTTTAAATGACATTCAACATGTTAGAGCACCATGAGTTCAAAAGGATAGGAAAACAAAAGTGATATTAAGAATCTTTGTTTCTAGAATTTTAGTGTCAAGAATGAAATAAAAGTAAAATGTTGGTGAGTAAACACTACCTGAGAGAATTTGATAACATTTATTTATCCAACCATATCCAGGATAGTTTGCAGGGTAGAAGAGTAGAACAGTGAACAAAGATTCCCATAGTCAAACCTCCATGTCTTAACACTTTAACATTGAGATTCTGAGCAAAATTTTCACCTCTGGTCTTTTTTTTTTTTTTTAAGATTTTTATTTATTTATTTGACAGACAGAGATCACAAGTAGGCAGAGAGAGGAGGAAGCAGGCTCCCCGCAGAGCAGAGAGCCCGACGCAGGGCTCAATCCCAGGACCCTGGGATCACGACCTGAGCCGAAAGCAGAGGCTTTAACCCACTGAGCCACCCAGGCGCCCCTCACCTCTGGTCTTTTGATGTTGGTGTTTTCATACTCCTGTGGGGCAGTATTTTTTTTTTTTTTTTTTGGCCTTTTGTACTTGGGAACTTGTTAATCAGATGGTCATGTGTTAGTACTAAGCACATAAAGAGGCTTAAATAGGAGGGAACCTTCCAGATTTGTCGTGGCCCATGTGTACAGACCTGATTTCAGAAACTCTGATCTCCATTAGAATTCAAGATATTGAAACAGTTGAATATTGGCATTAAATTATCTTGTGTTGTTCAGACAGAATATTTATAATAATAAAATATTTTATTCATAAAAATGTATATTAATATTATATTAATCAATTAATAGTTCTAGAAACTGTCTCTGCTATAAGACATACAAAAAATAAAATCACTCAGACGTGGGTAATACTGCTGAGATGGTGAATGAACTAAATAGGAAAATGCTATCTAGAAATTAAGATGGCTTAAAACTAGTGTTTAAAAAAATCCTGAAGAAAAGCTTACCTACCCTTTTTCTTTTCTTTTTTTTTTTTTTTTTTTGATGACATAAGTAACATCTGCTTTGTTTGTACTACGCTCTAGTAGCTATGACCATGCTCTTTGGATACAGTGTGACGATTTGTATGATACATGCCAATTTTACAAAATAATGACTTAGAACATGTAAATTTCATTTCTTCCTTGTGACAAGAAATCAGAATGTATGAAACCCTGAGGAATGACAGGGCACATAACACAGGAAAGGTATCCACCCAGGGCCCTCAGTTTTTTAAGAAGGCTTAATAAAAAACAGGCTTTGGGAGAAAGATGATGTATAGTGCTGAGGGAAGTGTTTGGGGTGTTCACTGTGTCCCTGGATTTTGTTTGCTCCAAGTGCCAAGCCTTCTGCCGTCCTCCAAGGCCCTGCCCTCATTGCAGAAGCTCTGAGTTAGCAAAGGTTCAAGGCTGGCAAATGGCGCACAGCCTTTCTGAATGGTTGTCTATGCCACCCCCCACCTTTCACGAAAATCTTTCGACACCTGCAAAATCGAATTGCATAAGCCTTCAGAGCAGTCGATCCAATAACCACCCATGGAAGCCAACCCATATTTTTTGTAAAAAACAAAAACAGAAACAAAAAACGTTTCCCACATACCATGAGTAAGCTGGTCTGATGGCTGCTTAACCATATTCCTCTGGTTCCGTTCTCAGGAAATGTAAAGAGCAGTCAGTCCCCAGTGTAGTCGCCCTATTTGACACAGAAATTGAGGTTATGGATGACTTGTGCAGCTTTAAAAGGCTCGCACCCCCAGAAGCACTGAATGTCCTGGAAATGCTGTTAATTAATAGCTAGATGTGAGTGCTTTTCGTGCCTAACATAAACAAGAGACCGATAGATGTATCTGTTTTAAATAAATAGGTTTTAAAAGCTATTTTTCCTTTCCCTAATGCAAAATGTTTAATTTACAAAAACGCAGCTCAGTAACTCACCCAATGTAATCTCTCAATTGTAAAATAGGAAAAAGAGATAAAATGTCATTTCCAAAGGTTGTCAATGGCCTCGATTCAGAAGGTTTAGGGGAGGGAGGAATCAACCTTTACCATAATGGGGCTCAGAAAATCTAGGTCTGAGATGAGAGACACAGTTTTGAAAACTGTTAAGTGAGATTTCTGTCCTTTATCTAGAAGCCTTCAAAATTTTAAACACAAACCTTTAAAAATAGATCTGATTTCTTTTCACATTGAAAAGAAAAAGTTTTCTCTAATGGACATTTAAAAACAAAAAGCTAAGCTTCCTAGTCTCCTTTCCAGACACAAAACACACCTGGTGCTAAGAAAGTTGTTGGACTGTAAACATGATCCTGGGATCATGACCCGAGCCAAAGGCAGAGGCTTTAACCCACTGAGCCACCCAGGTGCCCCTGCACTTTTAGTGTGAATATTTTAGCACTTCTAATTGCTCAATCATTCTTTTAATATGCAACATCTTTTTTCCAATTAATTCTTTTAATCAATAAGAAATATTCTACATCTGACATCTACCTGTCTCTTCTTTATCTATTCGGCATCAATAAACAACCCAACTCCACGTTCTGAATGAAACAATGCAGAAGATCCAAGAGTGGGAAGGCCGATGTCTAGGAAAGTGGGGCTCTTGGGAAAAGATGGGAAATAAGTGTCTTCCAACAAAACATAATTATGGAGACAAAACAACAAACAGACACAATTCCCTGGGTAACGAAGCCGTAAAAAACAGACGCAGTGAGGGTGAGCAGGCAGGTGTGAATTCTCCAAAATAATCAATGTCTTTAGAACTTAAAATTACATTATCCACATTTACCGGCTTAGGAAAAAGCAGGTAAATAAGCTTCTTCTTTGAAAGAGCCCAGATGGAAAACCATAGTTACCATCTTGAAAATATTTTTATTTTTTTAAAAACAAGGTGCACCATGTGTGGCTCAGTCAGTTAAACGTCCGCCTTCAGCTCAGGTCATGGTCCCGGGTCCTGGGATCCAGCCCTGCATCAGGCTTCTTGCTCAGTGGGAAGCCTGCTTCTCCCTCTACTTCTGCCTGCCACTCCCCCTGCTTGTGCTCTCTCTATAGATATCAAATAAATAAAATCTTTAAAAGAAAAAGATCTAGGGGTGCCTGCGTGGCTTAGTCTATTGATTATCTCAGGGCGCTGGGACTGAGCCCCACATCCAGGCTCTGCGCTCAGTGGGGAGTCTGCTTCTCTGCCTCTCTCCCCCCAACTCATGTGCACTCTCTTTCTCCAGTAAATAAATAAATCTTGTTAAAAAAGGTACAAAGTAGGCAACAAGCAATCTGTGTATGTCTTTACACTCAAAACATGTTTCTCTCTGTGCTCCACTAAAGAACAAAAGATCTTTCTCTTTACGCAAAACACATTCCTCATCAAAACATTCCACTTAAATGCCTGACAACCAGCTTCAAGGACCCATAAATAACAATTTTCTGGTGATGGTCCTTGTGTCTACAGCTCAGTATTGATTTTCCTTATTGTAAGCTTTAGCACATCAAAAGGAGACAGGAAGAGAGACGTCAGTTACCCCGCTAACGAGCCGACCGGCTTCAGGAAAAATGAAATCAGTGCAGACCTCATCTACCATTACCAAACTTCACTGCTCCTCCACGATAACCTCCTGATGACACAGCAGTTGCCTGTCCCAGCCTTTAAATCTCATATGCCCGTGATTTATATCCAATGTGATGTTTACACTTGTTCTCTTCTGAAATCACTTCTGATGTTGTAATGTGATCAGTGAATTCTAAGAGTTTGCAAGGAAAATCCTTACGTACCTAGGCTCGGCAGATTATTTAATAGGGACAGTATATTTCTCAGCCAAATGCCAATCGAGAGAGAGTGTTGATCTCACCAGTCATTGCTCTACTTCGGGGGAAAACCCACTGAAACCTGTCTCTTCCAGGGAGCTGTCATTTAAGAAAGGAGATACTGTCTACATCCTCAGGAAAATAGATCAAAATTGGTATGAGGGAGAGCACCACGGCAGAGTGGGCATTTTCCCAATCTCCTACGTCGAGGTAGGTCCTTTCCTTTCCCTCTTCCGTGGTCGTTGCTTCCAGATTCACCACAGATCAAGACTAAGTCCCTGTTTTCCGTCGCAGAAACTCATACCTCCCGAAAAAGCACAGCCTGCAAGACCCCCTCCGCCAGCGCAGCCTGGAGAAATCGGAGAAGCTTTGGCCAAATATAATTTCAGCGCTGACACAAATGTGGAGCTATCGCTGAGAAAGGTACCCCGGCTGTTTTCTCCAACAGCGCCTTTTGAAAGGCTCTTATTTTCAAAACTAAAACTAAAATAGGTTACCTTTTTCTTAGACATTTTTGTGCTTCCCCCACGTGCTACAAAGGACTCTATAAGACCGCCCCCAGGTGCCGTTACCCAGGCTCCTGTGTCCTTCCAGATGAGGTCCCCTGCAGGACACAAAGCTTCTCGCAGCGACCTTCCCTCCCGGGCTTAGCAGGGCAGGCTCCGACTCCTCTCTGAGGGGCGCCTGGGGCTGAATCTCCCAGACCTCTCTCTGTGGAAACATCAAAAGGAAAAGAACACTTTCATGCACCTCGAAATATTGTTGCCCTGCTGCTTTATTATTCAAATTTTTTTTCAAAAATACTGTTCCCACATTTAATTTTATCTTGGCATGAAGGAACGGTCCTCACATAATGCAGGTACTTCTCGCGCCGGAGCCTTTCGGAGAAGTCATTTGCGCAGTGCTCCTGCCTTGATCAGCACCCTCTGGGCCTCAGGACCGACCCAAATTCCACTAGCAACTTACCCAGTTCTAGGAGCTCTTCTGAAGAATGTCAGGAAGAGCCCCTTGACTTGAAGCAACTTTACACAGTGAAGAAAGAGCAAATGAACGATTTTCATTCTGTGAAGCTTAGCCGTCATGTTCGTGTGCTGGCAGCAAGCACAGGTCTGCGCAGAGGAAAGGCTGGATGGAGAGTCACCCGCATGGTGGTTCTAGAACCTCATTGTCCATCAGGGCAGTCCTTAGCCAGGAGCAAGGAAGAGAAGCCCCACTGTTCTTATCCTGGCAGAGCCTCCTCCTGCTCTCCCCTCTGCGCTCTGGTCCAATCAATTCTTGTCCCCCTATCCAGCCTGCAACACAGCTTCTCACGATCCCAACCAGCTTCTATTTCCAAGTAAAAGAGAATCTTCTATCCATGCGATTTATAGCTCCAGCAGGAGCCTAGCCTCAGTGGGGTGTGACCGAGAAAAATCAGTACAGATTTTAAGAGTGGAAAGATTTGCTTTTCTTCAGTGTGTCCTGCCCAGTGCCAGTGTGGGATAGGCTCTAGGAAGACTTGCGCCTTGAGCGTCCCCTGAAGGAGGTCACCCTACTGCGCTGAAGCTTTGACTCTGTCCTCCTCTAGGCCCCATCAGCAGCCCAGACTTCCGTACCACCTGCTGGACGCGGCTGCGGAGTTACTGCCATTTAACCACAATTTGCTTATTTATTTCAGAGCCACACGTGGTTTCAAGTCGAAATTTCAGCTGAGTTTTGTGTCATTGGCACGATCGCTGCCAGTAGTAGCAATGGTAACCGTAGAAAGTTCTATTATTACTAAAGCCAGGGTTTCTGTGAAAATGTCTAATGACCACCTTGGCGTTGTCCCCAACCAGCGAGAATGGACAACGTTGCTACACCATCTTAACGCAAAGCAGGTGGAGGTCAGTCCTGGCTGTGGAGGGGACTATCTTTGCCCCGTCCTGCTAGCCATACTCTTTGCTGCTATTTACCAGGTGTAGATCGAGGAAGAAAGACAGTGTGCCCTTCAACATCATCCCTTCCAGAGGTTGAGTTCCGCAGTCCATTTCAGACACACTAGCAGAGCGCGCTGAGCTGCACTTCCTGCAGAAGAAGGACATTCCCTTGAATCCGTCAGTGATAGGATAACGTTACTGTCAGTGAGATTTTCCCTGTTAAACTAGTCTGCTAGGAAACGGATTCTTAAACTAGTTAAACTAGTTTTAAACTAGTTAAACTAGTCTTAAGGAAACGGATTCGGGTCCTTCCACATGGTACCAGTGTAAGAACATGTGTAAGCCCATTCCCATTAACTAGGCATCCCTAGGGAAGATTCTCATGTCATGAACAAATGATGAAATTGCCTGTATGTAGATGATCTGTGATTAGGAGTGAACTCAGTTTATTTGTGTTCTCCTTACAAAAACAAACAAACAACAACAACAACTAGGGGTATCAGACTTTTCCCAAATGGAAAACTACTGTTTATCAGACAACCATGATAATTACACTTTTTTGTTGTTGTTATCACGTCTCTATTTATAACCCATTTTCCTAATATTCATTACAGGGAGATAGAGTTATTCTTCTTAAAAGAGTTGATCAAAACTGGTATGAAGGTAAAATTCCAGGAACCAGCAGACAAGGCATCTTCCCTGTTTCCTATGTAGAAGTTATCAAGAAGAATCCAACCGCAGGTGCTGACGATTACCCCGACCCTCCAATCCCCCACAGCTACTCTAGTGATAGAATCCACAGCTTAAGTTCCAATAAGGTAAGAAGACATTCTAGCATATTGGTATAATACTTGGGAGCCCGAAGTAAGATTGTCAATATGTGACGTTTGGCATTAGACTAGAACATCAAATCTATTGCAAAGCACAAAATGTATATGTTATATTTCTAAGAGTGCGTGCCATGTCAAGTCAATATAGTTTCTTCTACTGAGGGGCGCTAGCACAAAGGTTTAATGCTGGATTTTTATAATTTTATTTTTCGAATTAAAATACTGAAGGAGAAAACGTTAGTATCACAATTATCTCATACGATATATACATGTGTACATGCACATGTATCTGCTTTTTGAAAATTTTTCTGAAGCTTGATTTTATTTTTATAGGTGCATCTTTTACATAGATTTGAATAGGAATAAGTCATATATATAAGTATATGTAGATAGATAGATCTCAAAATGGTCTCAAGGCATGGTAATTAAGTTGACAAAATTCTATAAAAGTCTTGGTTTTTTTTTAATACAGAAAAAGAGAGAGGAAAAAAATTTAATTAAGGTTTGTAAGTCGGTTTGCTTATTAGTTGGAATGAACATGTCATTGGTTATTAAGTTTAGGGTGATTTTGTGTCAGAACTACTGTCTCTCTTGAGCTATTAGCTGAAGATCATTATCTTTCTCAATATCTTTCTCAAAAAGGGACTTTGCTTCCTGAACTGGTTAATTAGAAAAGGCTATTTTCCTACTTTTCTTACTCACAGTGTGAATTTTTCCTTCATTTTCTATGGAATTATAATATGTTGTATTCTTCTCATGGATGGTATTTAGGGATTTCTTTCTCCTTCTCATTAACTTTCAAGTGTAAAACTTAAAATTACCAAGGAACTGTTCCACTTCCCAGCATTTTGAACATTTTATTTTGCACAATTTATTAACCAATTTGACTGGGACATAGAAAATAAACCATTTAGAGCTAACAAAATAACATCAGGGTATCAAACATTATTCAAGTGTGAAGTCATCACGTCCCAGTACAAAAAAGCATCCCAGGTGACCCAAAGTACTCCTTGACAAGGAGCCTAGAAGGATTTTACATATGTAAATGATCGAAGAGTTTACCCTCTCAAGAGAAGCATTCTCTTTTAAAAGGGCATTTTATTTATTCTACTCCTCTTTGAAGACTAGGTTTCAGCTGCTGGGTAATTGCTCTCAATCCTTTATCACTGGATAATATCATTGGGTAATAGAACAGTTTGGTACTCTCTGATTTTGTCTAATTATAAAGTTTTTCAGAAGCTCCTTCAGTATGTGTATTTCACTACCAGAGGTTAGTTCTAGAGATCCAACGTCCTTGCTTCACAGTTCCTACTGATAAAAAGAAAAGATCAGAATCTTCATCCATATATCTGTCTTAATTACCCTTCAGTCATCTCAAAAGAACTACCAGCTAAATTTCAAAGAGGCCATACCTTCAAAGAAAATTTTATAAGAAAGAATAAGCATGCATCTACAAAGCCTTATTTAACATGTAAGAAATTCTTCCATAATGTCCTAACTAATACTGGCAATGTAATATTATAGATCGCAGCATTTTAATCTTGATTGTGAATGATTTAAATGTATTTTCAGTTTCCTAGGTTTTTTTTCTTAGAACACCAGATTTTACATTTTATAAATAGAGAGATTTCACTAATAACTAATTAGTGTTTATTCTCAACTGCTGGGAAGAAAACATGTTGAAAAGCTCATGTCTATAATTTGAAAAAAAAAATACTTAATGGTTTCATCCCATCTGGTAATCTATGCTATGATATCACTGGCTTAATGAAGGAAACTTCTCAGGAGTGTTGAACTGAATCATTTTCAGAAAAGGAACTATAGTATTATATATCCTAGTTTCTAACTGATATTTGCAAATAGAGAAGGAACTCATTGACTCTTCAATCACTCTTTGACACACTCAAATCACATTTCTCAACATACTATCTTTATGTGAGGGGAGATTCAAATGTTGACACTATTTCTGTGTTGAGTGTAGTGGAGTCCAACTCTAAGGAGAAAAGATAATTTCTTGATTTTCGTATTATAGGTATATTTATGTTATATAGGCAACTCAGATACTTGGTTTCACTGTTGGCAGAATCAAATCCATTGTCAAGCTAAGCACTTTGAACCTGTTAGCATACGTATTGCCCACCACAGTCCGATAAAAGGAGCAGGCAGTGACTGTGATAGTGGCAGTCCTGACAAGAGTGGGATTTAAACGTCTTTCTTCCTCATCCACATAATATTCCTGAGCATGAGAAAAAAGGGAAAGTGAAAAGTCATAATCCTGAATTTTTACATATTTCACAGATTTTCAAATTCTTTTATGGCATTATATAACAAAGAGCATAAAATAGAACACTGGCTAGTAAGAGAACTCCTCTAAGCTATCAAAGGAGACTTAGGTAATTTCTGTCTTATTAAAAATTGAACACAGACAGGACTTGCTAGGAGTGGCTGTCTATCTACTAACAGACCACAGTGTAGTATCACTTTCTATCAGGTACTCAGCAGCCTTTAGTCCCAAATCTTCCGGTAGAACACTCACATGAGCTTTGTGACTCTTTGCCTCATTTATCCCACCCCCTGCTGACAGGAAATCATATTTCCTTTAAAAAAAATAGCTAGATAAATTCTATTAATGCCCCATTCCTCTTATAACACACAGAAGTCAAAATTACGTGGCCCTAGGACCAAGAGTGCTGAGTACATGAGTCAAGTCTCATCCTAAACAACCAACTAGAAACTAATGCATCTCCAAAATCTTCCTTGAAGATTTTTTTCTTTCCAAACCCAAACCGTCTACCTAGAGAGAATGAAAGTAAAATGCCATCCATGTCTAGCATTCTTTCTAGTTCAGCAACAATAGATAAATGTCTTAGAATATTCCTAGGCGGAGCTTCTAGAACTATTTTTCAGGAATTTCCACTAAGATTCTGTTTTGTTCAATATGTCCGAAATCTAGTGATAATATTAAGATACACAGTAGTATATTTTTGCCTCAGGAGATTAAGTTTCATAAATTATATTCCACAGGTTTACATAAAGGAATGGGAGTCCTAGCAGAAGTTAACTCCCATTAAAATCATATGTCCCTTTTCTATGTAAACTTTTACTTTGGATTTTTTAAACTTTAAAGTAGAAGTTACCATAAGTCAAGTTGTGTTCTGATGATGAGTTTCTGTTCTTGAAAACTATTTTTCAGAATTTATTCATTTGGAATGTGTTCATGCGTAATGATGTAAAAATATCTTATACCATATGTATAATTACCTTGCAAACATAAGTGAGAAAATTATGGAAGTTCCAAAGTTTTGGCACCATTTCGGGAAGAAAGAACACTAAACAAATTCAAGGGATAAGAAAAGGTTTCATTATTGAAAACTTCATTTAACAGTAACATTATTGAAACCTTCATTTAACAGTAACATTATTGAAAACTTCATTTAACAGTAACATTATTGAAACCTTTCATTTTACAGTGACATTATTTCAGAGAAACACTAAGTCAGTATCTGAACCCTAGTTTAAAAGAGCTAATCTATTAAATAAAATCACTTGCGGTTTCACGGTCTGACCTTGTGATCTCTACAATAGCTTATCTTATCCTGACACCTAAGATCTCTTACCAAATACTAGGAGAGTTTCCGAGTTCAGATAACCTTCTAGTTAACATGCTAATGATTTCATTTAAAGTCAGCAAAACATCTTTGAGTCGAAACTGTCACATAAAATATTTTTATATGTATGACCATACCTTTCCTGCATTTCTCTGTCTCTGTGTTTTGATGTATTATTATTATTATTACTTTCTTGGTTTCTTTTTAACGCCATAATCCCTGCTCATTTCTAAGTTGGCTTCCAGGGAACCAGCCCCTGCTCCCATGCACAAAGCTTCACCTGGCTCAGATAAAACAGCCCCTGGGTGGCTGTCCCTGACAGCCACGTGTCCACCGGCAAATCCTTTGACCCCAACGCCACCTCCTTTTCTGGACAGCTTCTTGGATGAATTAGAGAAGCTTGGTGCTTTCACCTTATCAGCTGACCAAGGCAAACCAAGTATCCTAGAGGAGATCCTTGAAATCAAGGAGGAGCCCTCAGTACTCCTCCCGCTGCCTCCAGCTTCTGGACCTGCCAAGCCAGCTTCCTCTCTGCTACCTTTCCCCGGCTCAGAGGTGACCTTGGCTGCACTCCAGCCTTATGAGGCCAAACCACTGCAGGATTCCAGAAAGACAACTCAGAACAAGTTTGCCTATCTGACAAAAATGGGAAAGGGCTTTGGAGGCCCTGAGAAAGTACCTAAAGTTCTAGGTGATAAGTTTGTGGCCTCTGCACACACGAATTTGGGTCCCTTGCCCCAATGTCTCCCTGTCATTGGAGAGGAAGATGAGGATATCTGTGAGGGGTTTATGTCAGGCATCCAAAGAGGGCCAGAATCTCAGGAACCAGGGGCCCTGTGGTGTGCCCATGATGGCCCAGAGGCCACACCAAGCCTGCACATTGAAGAGGAGGAAGAGGAGAGGAAACCCGCCTGCTTAAAATATCCTGTAGCCACCCCCACAGATCCTAGGACCCCTAAGGAAGACAGCAATGCAGCGAAGACCAGTAATGAGGTATTTTAATCTTGCCTAATTACTGAAGAACTAACCAGTCTTACTATATTTAGATAGTACAGTTAATCACATTAATAAACATCAATTTTAGCACTGCCCTACAAGGCATCCTCTTAAGAAACACAAGCACTGCCTAAGCTGGGGGGTGGAGGAATGGATGGAAACACACCAGATTTTAGTAAGATGACATAAATATATGATATAATTCCAGTATTTATTTGTGACTACAAATTCATATTTAAACAGTCTATAATGTATAGTCTTCCTGATTTTTGTTACTAACCGTGATAGCTACAGAGTTGAGCTCTTACTCTCAAACACTGTTCTAAGAACTCTTCATCTTTACTTTTCATAACTCAAAGAGGTGGTTATATTAGTAACCCCACTTTAGAGATGAGGACATTGATACACGGAGATGAGTCCAATTCCAAAGGCAATTTGCAAAAAAAGGAGAGAAAGAGAGAAGGAGGAAACAAAAAAGTACTCCTGTGCCCTTTTAACTCCCTGAAGAAATAATTTCTTCAAGTTGGTGGCTACATAAGACTACTGATGCATTTCCATCTTACAAACAAAGACTCTTGGGCAATGATTTTAATTAGTAGAGAAGGAAAACACCTTAAATCTTTAGCCTGTAAATTTTTCTCTTACAACAAAAACAAAAGCAAAACTTGATCTCGCAAATATATCACCGGTAAATTAAAAAGAAAATTTGATTACTGGCAAAGACTGAAATTATGAAACAAAAAGAATATTTTATATCATGTTACTGTGCAAGTCACTTCCCCCCATGGATCCTTTATTTAAACATCTTAGAAAATGAAAATAATTTTCCAAAAATCCCATAGTTTTCTATGAAGACCTTACCAGGAACACATATAGAGGTGCAAGTGACCTATACTACAGGGTGTTCTTGAGCTTAAATAAAGATCAGCACCCACGAGGACCCTCGACACCCATGGAACCCTGAGGCTTGGCTAAGTTCCTCACCCAGAAGAGAAAAGTTCACCTGAACAGAGAACCCAGTCCCACCTGCACTTGTATAAAATAAACACACTACTGAATACAAGAGATCATTCACTACAGGAAGTCAAACATGTTTCTAGGTCAGTTATTTAAATAACTCATTTTCCCTCCAACGTAATCAATAGTATGAGGCAATTAGATAGGTGGCTTTGTTCCCAGGAGCCTGTTGCGGGCAGGCAGGGGGAGGTTTCACAGTGGTTCCCATCAGGCACCCACAGGCACACGTCCCACAGGCACACGTCATCGCTCCCACTCCCCTAGCTTTGCAGCAAACTCTCTAGAAATCACGATCTACTTTACCAGCAAGTTACAAAGAGTCATCGCTTTTCATTGTTTCTCCTTCATGTTTAGAAGGAGCCATCCTGTAAATAGAAAGTTGTAGAATCTGGGGGTTCCTGTCTCCAGCTACCCACCTCAGAAAAATGATGCCACCCACTGGGAATTCTGAATCAAATTCTATAGAAAAAGTTAGTGCTTTTCAAGCAAGAACTTGTCATAAATGTCAGTTGCCAGGGCATTTGGTAACGTTAACATTATTCAAGGTTGGGGGATAATCTCCAGAGACCAGGTAACCTTGTTCTGGATACAAGCCGTAATCACATCTTGTCTTTCCTCAATCTTTAAGCTGCCTTCACTTTCTCCGGGAGATGGAAAGTCTACACCTTTTCCCAGCTGTCTCCTTCCCTCCCTTCCTGTTCATTCTCCCTCCACCTCTGTCTCTGACCTGAACTCCACATTTTCTCAGACTCCCCAGCCCTACTCCCCTCCCCTCCTCCCCAAATACCCTTACCAACAGGAGATAAATTCACCAAAACTAAAGGTAACTGCATCCTGAGTGTGGTTTTTTGCATGTCTTTAAATGAATTTTGTTCATTAGCTGTATTTAGATTTGTGCCATCTTACAAGTTCTAAAACGCCATGGAAATATCGGTTGCTAACTTTTAACATCATTGGCATGGCCTCTGTCCAAACCTTTAAAAGACACACTTACACAGCGGCTATACCCAGGTTGAGGAGTAAAACAAACAAAAATGTATATATAAGAATAAAAAGTAATCACTAGATTTTTTTGGGTGGGTAGGGGAGAAGCATCCCATTCAAAGACATCGACTCTGTGCTTGTCATCCTCTGTCCCTTCTCAGCGGGCTCATTGCCTCCCACGTGTCCTGCCCATCAGTGGGTTCAGCAGAGCCCGAGGGTAGGAAGATCTTTGGCACTGTCTTGAGTGCCAAGACATTTTTCTTCCACAAAATGGAAGTAGGTTAATGAGGATTGCGGGAATGACACTTTCCTGTTAACAGTTCACAAATCACCCAACTCTGAGTAGTGCAGGCTGGCAGCCCTGCTGGGTTTTTAACTCCCTGTAAGGATACTGTGAAAAAAGATGTCCAACAAAATTAGTGGCTGGCCCTGGAAAGGGATCTAACCACAGCATGAATGAACTCATCACAGGAGAGTTCTGGTTCTACAATCAGAATGATCTTGAAATCTCTTCCTTTAGACAAAAGGTGATAAACGGCAGATAATAACCCATCCTCACCTCCAGTCTTTGGAAATTGAAATGGGAGCCTCTGCAGTTAAGTGAAAACACAAAGGTTGTGGTAGAGTCGAGTTTCTCTGCTAGGAAGCACCAACACCCAACTCCGGAGAAATGCCATCTTGCACAGTTTTCCAAACTCCCATCACCGCCTCCATCCACCCCAATAGTCCAGTAATGTGAATTCATCTTACCTATGAAAGGAATTTTTTGAAAAAGTGAAATAGTTTAAAGACTAGCTGCTCTCTACCCTTCATGGTTTCATTTTGGCTGGTGTGAAATAATTAAGAAATTTTAATAATAATAATAATACTTCAGATAATATCTAAGACTAAGAATTTGCCTTTCCCCCACTCTTTCTGTGGTTTTCATTTTAAGGCCAAAGTATTTCTTCCTTGCCTTTCCCCTACTTGTTCTTTAGCCCTTAAGCTTTGTTAATACATGACACAGTAAGTTTAAAATTGGACCTCTCTAACTTATTATTCTTTTTTGAAGATTTTGCTTATTTATTTGAGAGACAGAGAGAGAGAACAGGAAGGCAAAGCAGCAGGCAGAGGGAGAGGGAGAAGCAGGCTCCTCCCCTGAGCAGGGAGCCTGACTGGAGGCTCGATCCCAGGACCTTGGGATCATGACCTGAGCTGAACACAGACGTTTAACCAACTGAGCGACCCAGGCACCCCATGAACAACTCTAACTTAGAGAGATGACGATCTCGCCATTGTAGTCTCAAGGACAAAATCAGTATTTACACAGGTTTATTCTCCTGCAAGAACCACGCTCAATCTCATACACACATTAGGTTTCAGTTTGCAGAATGCTATCAGAATGGAGGTATTCACAACAATCATGTTTTCCTAGGACACTTTCATAACTACATCAAATAACTAACTCCAGAAAAATGGAGCATTTTTTCCTCTATTTTATATTACTCGAGAGCAAATGAGCATTATAAATCCGTCACTGAGCTTTTTGAAAACCTTATAAATCTATTTTTTCCATTCATGGGAAGAATATAAGTTGACTGAAGTTATCTGTGCTTGTAAATATAGAAGCAAACTGAATCAGCAGCAACGTTCAGGCCATCATTATAGTTTAACCCCACGTCTGACACTGATAAACTGGGCTGGCCTGAGTCTTCTAAGAAGGCTGCCTGTTTCTTCCATGTCAAGAACGTTACAAGTTACGCTCCTTACAAAGTAACCCTGCACTAAAAGCAAAGACAAAATCAAATTTTAATAATGTTTTAGTAGGTATGGTAGAGTATGCATGAAATCATTAAAATACTTTTATCAACCCCTACTCACCATTGTTTTACTTAGTGCATGCTAACTTAATGCAGTTTTAGTCTATTATTTTCTGAGACAATGTAAGTCTTTCACATACAATCTAAAATCCTTCATAAAAGTAAAATTCACCAACACTTTATAGATGACAGAAGACTGAAATGTACATATAAATGATGAGCGATATATAAATCAGAATTCAATATTTTCTCTAGTCTTTTGAGCATCCTTTTTGTAAATAGTGGTTTTTTCATACTAAAAATTATCATAATTCTCTACTCCTTTTTAAGCTGAACTTCCCCTTCCAGCTAAGAGACTTATGGCGTGTGGACTCAAATTGCAGTGTAAGCTCTTTATGAAAAGACAGAGATACTCTTCTTTGGGTGTCTTCCAAGAAGGGCCCCTAAGGAAGACTGCTCACTCTAAAACCATCCCACCAGAAATTAATCCCCTCGAGCACAGTTCCAACATGGAATTAAGCACTAATTCTTCCTAATATGTCCTATGATCTTTCTGGTTGTTTATCTACATCAAGCCAACAGCTAAATGTTTTTTTCTCTATGAGCCTTAATGTTCATAGAATCCCTGTATTAGCTGAGATTGGGGCAGCTTCCACACCAGAAAATAATTATAGCTTAAACAACGTACAAGTATATTTCTTTTATGCATGAAGGTAGGGCATCTAGGGCTGGTAGGTGACTCCACAGTCATCAGGAAATGCCATTTTATTTTAGCACATCATCTTTCTCAATGAGAAGTTTCCACCGCATGGCCCAAAGTGGCTGCACCAGCTCCAGCAGTCCCTTCCTACTGCATATATCCCATCTGTCAGAACTTATCACATGAGCACATCTTGATACAAGAAAGGTTGAGAAATAGACTTTATTCAGAATGTCCAAGTCCCTGTTAGGATTCTGTTACAGAGGATGGACAAAGAAGAGAATGAATACTGGAGAACATCAAGCATTCTCTGCCATAACCCCTAAGGAAAAATACTTAATGCATTTCTTATCTAGAGACTGCAGATGTGAGGTCAATTATTACTATTATAAAAAACATTCCTCAGTGAGAGTTAACAAAACCACACACTTTTCTTTAAAAAAAGTCTTTTAGTCCTACTGAAATTCCCGTAAGCATATCAAATATTTGCCTAACAGTTTGGACAAGTAGTAGATCTTGTCTACTCCTGGAAAGAAAATAAAGCATACTCACACAAGAAAGGTTAGTTGGTTCACTGTCATATTAAAAATCTTCCTTTGAAAGAATGCCAAGATAGTCACAAGATGGAGTCAGGACAATATTCAGTATTTCATGATATTTTACCATTTTTTCCAGAAAAGCCATGTTTTCTCCTGATGTGTTTTGTTAGAAAATGTGCCCCTGACCAATGATTGAGACTTTTTATGAAACTCGGTGGGTATTAAGAGATATTTCCCTCTATCTTACCTTGCATCTGGTCGAATAAGCACAAAGGAAATAGGTCAGATCTGAGGCTGTCTTGAACCCCATTGTTAAACATTCTTGTATGTGTTCTTAGCCATCAACATTGCACTCAAACATCTTCTTGATACCAGCTTTTCTCCGTAAGTCTCTCTCTGCTCTGCCTGTTGAGTTCCTTCTGAAAGCAGCACTTGCCACCTGTGGTGTGAAAACTGTGGGCAGCCGGGAGAGCTGTCTGCAGGCTAACTGGTAAACCCTCCCCGCTCTGCAACCATTTAAGAGTTTGGCATGCTGCGTGAGCATGAAAAAGCAAAACAGGAAAGCTCCTCCTGAAGGCCGTAGAATGAGGACAAGAACTAATTAACTTCTTATGGATTTTCCAGGCTGACTTAAAAAGCGAGATATTTGTCTTGGGTAAGCCTCCACGTAGCCCAGTGATGTCTAGGAGATCCTGCGGCTCGCCTGTCAGAGGGCTCAGCAGTTCCCACAGGGTAGGGTCAGAACACCCCCCCCTGGGGCCGGGCACGCTGGCCACCCGTCCTCAGTAGGCTGGCTCTTCCTTCGTTGTCGTTGCTGTGCTTTGCCCCTAAAGTAGAGCTAGAGATACCCCTGAGATGAAGGGACCATGATGATGGGCTGTGAAATCAGATCAATTCGAAAATCCTATCTTGTCTTTGGGCAACGTGTTTCCCTTTTACGTCTGTATGTGTCAGCTTTCTAAACACCAAAAACACAGGATGACACTCTCATCAGACAAGTAAGGGTGTAGTTAGTGTATGTCGTCTTCTCCAGCCATCTCAGGCTTCCATGTTCTCTGTCAGTTGCTGCTTTCCTTCCAGTCACCATTTTTAGTGCAAAGAATAAAGCAGTTGCTGATCGTATATGGGACTCACACACTTCCAGTAATGTTTGCTTCTGTGGCTTTCAGTTTATTTCGATTTTTTTTTTTTTCTTGAATCCATGATCCTTGTTGCAAAAAGTATCTTGTTGCTCTGGCAGTGTGTGCTACATTTGCTCCACCATCCTTTTAAAGCCTAAACCAGAGATTGGAGGGTATTTCGGTACTCCCGTCTTTTGACAGCTCTGATTGAACTTAAAGGTGAAATTACTTTTCCCTGTACCTCCTTAGCTCTGTTCATATAAATGCGTTCCAAATGGGACGATCAGTTCTGAAGAAGGCAGCCAAGGCATTTGGGGATTTCTGTCTCTGCAAAAGTCTGTCTTTTCACCATTTTTATTTGATAAACGCGGGTTTCACCTTACCCGGTCTGCTACGGGACTATGGTTTCCAAATTGCGAAGGGTGCGATTGGTTGTAAAGAGGATTTCCTTTTCCACTTTCAAAAAATGTAGCTCTCTCTCTCTCTCTGTGTTTCTGCCATGTTTGTGCTTTTAGCTGGCATCATGAGCCGTCGCTTTGTTTCTGAGGCAAAGATTTGGGTTGCCATAGAGAAAGAGGAATGTTGATTTGAAGAAATTCTTAGTCTCACTCATAGAAGGGCCTTCCAGAGCCAAAACAAAAAGGAGGATTTTTTTCCACAATTCATATGGCCCGGCCATAAATTTCCCATGGGTCAGTGAGATGCTATGGTTTAGGTCACCTCAAGGTTTTTTTCTTTGCTGGATTTTTACATTATGTACTTATAAGTTCTCTGTGTTCATGGGGAATGTAAATATTCTATATTCCTTAGATTCATGCAAAGTTGTGTGTCATAATTTGAGAAGGAAAAATAAGGCTATTAACATAAACATGGGATTGTTATTAGGAGAATTCTATCGAATTCTGGTGGGCAAGTACTACCACTAACATTTTCTGGAAAAAAATTTGAAGAACTCTAGAAGTGCTTATAAGTCTTTCAAATACTCTTCCACATTAGTACTTAAAGTAACAGTCAATTCTTATTAAGAATTACCAAATACTAAATATAGCTAATTCCCAGAAATGCCTCTGCAGAAGCACGGATAGACAGATGGGTTCTGGACTGACTGCGTCTCCCCATCTGAGCTAGGGAAGTATATGGTTTACTGTAATCAGAGATTCTAGGATATTCCAGACTGGTTCCCTTAGGAGCAGTGGGCTGGTTCTGGCTTCGAATATTAGCATGTATTTAAACTTGTCTCATTTGTATCCACTTTTGATAACCTTAAAAAATAGCTACACTAAAAGGGGGGGGGGATTGTTACATTGTCAAGGGAAAAAAGTTAAATATTTAGGATTCCATGAAAACAACATGGTGCTTCCCTGGGTTTTCTCATTTTTATTGTATTCTTAAGACACATGTAAGTCTGTCTGAATGTCACAAATGTATATGTTATATTGATCACAAAACTGTTAAGAAATTATGAGTAATGAGCAGAGTTAAAATAGAAGCACGGACCCAAAATACTGGTGGCCAAAAAGCGATCCTTTCTCAAAAATTTAAAATGTGGGAAGGGAAGTACATAGTCAGAAAAACAGATGGATATCTATTCCACAACACTCCGTGGTCTTTAAAATACCCTTTCAAAATGAATGCAGGCTGGAGGGACTTTGTAGAGCGGTCCCGAGGTATATTAGCATGTTGCTGCCACTCCTCACCACTTGGGGCAATAGAGTGCAGATTCAGGACCGATCTCTTTTCAAGGTTTGTGCCCTTGGAGTTCTAACAGCGGAGTGGGGGGAAGGCAAAAGATAGTCTCCTAAGATAATTTCCTTGAGTATCCTTAGAGAACATAAACACTCGCCTAAAGGACAAAATGAGGGTGCTGATTTTAACCAACTTAGGCCATCTATTCCATCAGAGTAATTCAAGAAAGTGCCAGTCAAAATTGCAATTGTTTCTTCTTTTTTACTTATTTGTGATATTAAGAAATGATCTTTGAGTTTGGGTTTCCTGATCTGAAAAATGAAGCTGAATGGTTAGTAGGATTGTTTTTACATGACTGGAACACTTGAGAATTAATCAATCCGTGTGAGCTATCTCGGCTCTCTGACAAGAGAGTGGTAAGGTTGATGATGGCACCTATATGTAACAGAAGAAATGTATCTGTGGAAATGTGGTTTCCTCCATGGATTTCCTGAGAGGGACAAGATTTTAATCTCCGTCTTGGCTAACTCTGATTTTAGAGATAATGAAGCTGAGGTGCATATCCAAAGTTACACTGTCAACGCCCACACCAGAAAGACACAAAGATGCCCTCATGAACAGCTATGAGTGCTACTTTTTCATCTATTAACCAAATACACTTAAAATAAATGAATTCAAATACTGTAACTAGTCATCTTTCCTCAAAACTGGTTCCTCTCCAGAGAGTGAATCACTCTCCAGATTCACATGGAGATGATTCCTGTTAAGATAACCTTAGAAAAATTCTAGAAGTCACCATCATCTTAATAAAGTCTATGATAAATCTTGGCCTGAGCATGTGAACAGTATAGAGACCCGGGAAATCAGAGAAGAGGGTGAGGAGTGTGGCTCTCTTAAAGGCTGTAGAGGAAAAGAAAAGATATATTGGGAGGGGTTGATAAAAACAAGAACATTGCTGGCTGGCACACCCAGAAACACGACTCCTTGAAACGTAGACACCTGTGGCATTAATGGAGCCACATAATTCTAGCAACAGCCCGATGTGCATAGTTGTCAAAGTTATGATGTGAGTCAAATTAAAGGACTTAAAAGTAGTAGAATTATAATGATGACAAGGAACAGGTTCTATATGGACTTTCAAAGTAGATTGTTTGGTATCAAAGAACAATCTGATTTTTAAAGTCGTAGTCACATTTTAACATAAGAGATCAATGAAATTAGACCAACTGGTTGTACCAAGCCTTGGACGCCATGATGGAAAAGTCAAACTTTGACTCAACTTAAACATACTAGAATGATTTAAACATGTAGAAAGAGCACAATGGAATATATTTTACAAAACATTTTTCTCTGAAGATAAGAACAGGTGATCATATAATATTTTCTTATTTATAACTGTGCTATGAACTGTAAAGGGTGCTATGATGTTCTGTGAGGACAAGAGCATCTGTCCTGGTATGTGCTTTGAAATACAGCATTTTCCATTTTTTTAAATTACATTTTTATAATCTTTTGAGTGACTAACAGGAGCATTTTCACTATCATGTGGCTTGAACATATAATCTTTGGCAAGAAATTTTACTCCTGGAAATGTGCTTTAAATGATCCAAAGCAAGGAAATAACTCTTTGTATAAAAATATTTATAGCACTTTTGCTCAAGATAGTGAAAAAAGGCTAGACCAACCTCCACTTCTAAAGCAAAAAAGAGGAATGGTTAAGAAATCTAAAAAATATATCCACACTTATGTGAAGGAACATTATTCTGCAGTGATTTAAAATGCAAAAGAAGACTGGAAAAGTATTATAAAATATTAATAGCAGTCAATATACATATATCTTATTCCTGCATGAGCTATTTATGCGTGATTGGACAAGAATTTAAAAAATTTAATAGGGTATAAGCTTATGGTTGACTTGTATTTATTTTACATATATTTATTTTTATTCATTTCTTATTTATATATAACATAGAATTATTCAATATATTTCCATTGAATTAAATGGACAACAAGGCTAGAAAATAGTTCAGTCTTCATAAGTCTTAAAATCGTGTATCTTATTTCAATAATAGATACATTGTCAGTAACTTATATTGACTTAAAGTATTGTACTCTTAAGTCATGCATGTGTTCAATAATTCTTATCCACTCTTTAGTCTGAAGTTTATATATTCCATGCACAGACTGTTGAGTGAAGTTTCTAAGAATAGTGTGAGTAAACTTCCAATAGATTGACGGCTACAAGTTTTAGTAACATAAATATTTAGTCTTATGCTAGAGAGTTTGGATGGGAAGGGAGTGAATAAAGAATTTAGGAAGGAGAGCAGATTATAGACTCAGACTGAAAGAAACCTCAGATTTCCTCATGCATTCTTGAACCAGGGGGATTTCTATGGACAATTTGCAGAGGAAAATTCCCAGCCTGTCAGTAATCCATTCAGAATTCTGGGACCCAGGAATTGGCCCTGGTGTCTACGGACATGGACTTACTAACTAATTCAATAGTCATCAAGAAGAGGATGATTTTGAAATGTGTTATGAAATAATTGTAATGCTTTTCTTTTCCTGAAATAGTAACATTTAGGTAGTCGGTATAAACAATGTCGAGTTTACATATTCAACAAACATATTAACTTTCATTTGTTGCAATATTTATGTGGATATATGGGATGCTAAGGTTTGTCATTTCCAATATTATAAGTATCTATTACAGATACTGGTCTTGATGCTTAGTTTAAAAAGAAAGGAAACTCTTTTGAGAGTTCAGTGCACTGGAAATTTCTACCAGTATTTCTCTTCTAAGGTAAAATGTTACATGTTACCTGGATATTGTTTGTTACATTCTATTTAAAGTTCTCTGTTTTCTCTTTTTAAAAATGCATGTGCTCTCTCCACATTGAGAACAGAGAGTGTTAATTCCAATGTAGCATGGGATGTCTGCCTATCTATATTTTCATCCGTACTGTACGTGAAAATGTCGTCTGTGAAGGAAAAGTAGAATGAATGTGGATACTTTGCTGTTAGACTAAATGTGGCCTATTTTCTGCTTGTTTGAGAAAACGCTGAGGAATAAGGTTGTATGAAGGTGTCCAGACTTCCCATTCTGGTGGTTTGGTGTCTATGTTCTTGCCATATTCCTGGCCTTTGAAAAATCAATGGGACTAAACCCTGACTTTTCCTTAATGCTTGAGCAGACTAGATTGTAGATATATTCAAAACATTTGAACCTTGGTTATTTTGATTTAATGCAAAGCATCCTTCAAAATATTTGAATTATTAATCCTGCAGAACCCCTTTATTTGTTTTTTTTCCTTCCTCTTGGTTTTCTACAATAGGAAATATTAAATGTCAAGAAAAGTACCATGCCATTATCCAAATTATTTTTTACTTAGTACCAGTTTAAACACTGATTACATTGAAAATCATTTCATTTCAGCCACAGCGTCCTGTGTTTACTCATGAAAACATTCAAGGTGGGGGGGAACCGTAAGTATTCTTCTTATCTTCTAAGTTCGAGACTGACCTTGACCCACAAAATAGAGAATCAATGTACTAAAACAGAGGTCTGTTCAGCTTTGCAAATGAGAGAGAACAACCTAACACGAGGCTCTTTGATGAAGAGAAATTACAACGCTCTCCATCTTTCATAACAGAGAGCAGAAGTTCATTTTGAAAAGAAACCTGTGATTTTGGGTAGAAGACTGATTTACACACCCAGAAAAGCCTTCCAATGTTCCAGTGATGCCCAAGACTTATCAATCTGCCTCCCTCTCTGTTCTAGTCAGCATGTGAATTCTAGTTACCACAGCTTGAAAGACACAGAAATGTCCTAACATTGTCTGTACACATATTCGAAGACTAGAAGAATGCCAAAGTAGACCAGAAGTGATAACTTAGTAATGCAATTCCAGAGTTCCATTCTTACACAGGTCTTTGGAAATGGCAGTGTGTTAAGACCTTCAATGTCATTCAGCTTAATGCCTTTCCACACTTTCAAACTCCCTCTCCTTTCTGACCTATAAGTCAATTTAAATTGAAGGTGTCACACATTGTCTTTAAGATTCTCTTTCTGTGTGTGTCTCTTTCCATTCCGTTTTGCCCATCACAGATGTTCAGAGGCTATCTAGTTCCTACTGCCTACTGCCTAGTCTGTAAGTCAGGAGTTAGACCCCTGGGAAGGAGCAAGGAGGGAACTAAACCTTGTCAGGCAGACCCAAGCCCCAGCAGAACCTCCCTCTGGCCCACTGCCCATGTTCTGCTCAGCCAGGGCCTAACCAGTCAGCAAGGCCTGCTGTGGGGCCTGGTGCCTTCTCACCACGGACTCCCTCCTCACTGCTTGGAGACCTGGCCCTGAGCTAACAGCAATGCTCTCAGAAACCATCTCTCACCTCTTACCAAGTGCATCCAGAAAGCGCTCCTCCTTAGGGAAAAGCTTAGGCAAAGAACAGGCTGGAAGTAAGAATCCCTTAAAGTTTCATTTACCTGGGGAAGAAAAAAATCCAATAAGACTTGTAATTCTCAAGTTTGGGCTTGTTTCCTTATTCAAGCAGATGATAGGAACACATCACAAAAAAGTACATTCCAAGCCTGTCCAGGTCTGTTGCATTACCAACACATTGTATTAAGCAGCTTTAAGGAGCATATGAATTGATAGGTATATTGTGTTTTACCGTTTCATGTCCTATAAAGTTAATACTTCCATGTGTGGCCATTTGGGTATCTACCAAACCACAGAGCTCACAGGTGGGAAAAGGCGTGTTTTCAAGGCCCTGCTATGGACATTAGAAAACATTCTGTACTAAATTTCCATCTGATGAGTGGATTATAGGGTGTCACTAAATCCCTTTCATGTAAAAACTGGATTGGAGTACAAATAGGAACATCGTGTTATAAGGTTGCCGCAATTCAGAATTAGGATAAAATATGTTCTCGGAAAAGTTGCAAGTTTATAGAGAGAGCTTTGAGCTTGGCTGAGCATTTCTTATTTAAAAGACAAATTTCTTTTTGAAGGATCTTGTTGCCACCACCATCATTCATCTCACCAACACATCATTCAAAACATTTTAATTGTAATTTAGCTCCATTTCCTGTCGTGCAACACTGATTCTGAAAGCCAACAGAGGCAGGGGGGTTTCCGGAAGATTTGTTTATGTTTCCATGAAACTCCATTTTTTTTCTTTTTTTTGTGGCCTAATTAAACCCGAATGGTAAGTAAATTTTGACAAGCACACTGGCTTTTGTCATACCAAAGTGAAGTAGGAGTTTGTGCCAGTTTGGGGATTTTTTTTTTTTTTTAAGCTCTTGGAACCTTGAGATTCTTCCAGCATCTGGGGTTCAATGGCCTTAAAGAGGCTTTTCTCCATATGAGGTTGGACAAGCGCCTGAGGGAGGGAAGGCCTGGAAAGCCCAGTCAGAGAATCGGTGTTTCCAGAAGTGAGAGCTTTAATGTACATCCATTGAATTAACAGCCCAGGAATCACTGTCTCCCTCATTGGAAAAGGGACCAAGTTGAAATCAACTTCCCCATATGAATATACAAAAGCTACCCCCCCCTTCACCTAAGCAGCCTCAAAATCAAATCCTTAAGGCAAACAACAAAAAAATTTGTCTACTCCAACCCTGGCTGGCCCTATTGCAAACATCCAAATTAAGCAGTATTGGTATTTAACCCCTCCCTGTCTTCTTATTTTATTTTTTCCTTTAACCACGGCTCTGGGAATCTGGCTACTTTTCTCTGTCCTTCACCATAGTCAGAATCCTTTCCCAACAGAAGACATCAGATGCCCAGATTCAAAAGCATATAAATGGCAGAAAAGATTTTCTAGGAAGACAAATATTAAAGGAAAGAAATCTCTAATGTAGTGATTTCCGGGTTTGGTGCCAGCCAGGGTAGATAATGTATTCTAGGAGACGATGTTCTCTCCCAGGCAACTACCCCCACGCCCAACCCCTGCCAGAAGCCAACTTTATCTGGGTCCCCCAATCTGAAAAAGTTCATGGACAGAGAGGGAAGCACGTGGAGACATGTCCCAGATTTATGACATGCTTGAGTTCAAATGATAGGAAAATTTTGTTCCACCAAAATGTGATTTTCTGACTGAATGAAGTAATTAGAAATAAATCATTCTCGTCCCAGCAGTATTCAACATTATCTACTTTCTAAAGTTGACTTAAAAAAAAAATTCAGAATACCCTGAAATGTGGTTCTTATTACCATATATTGGCAGAATTACATAACTGTTAGAAGAAACAGCAAAAACAAATTCACTGATTTTTTTTTTTTTAAATCCCCCTCATGATACTGGTAATATTTTAGTGGTAATATGAAGTTTTCATGTACCTGCATATCAAATGCTTCCTGAGCTGCACAGCTGCTAGAATTTGTGTTTTTACTTTCCAAAATGCCAGTCTCCATTAATATGCATTAAAATACATACTATTTTGTTACCACAAATTCCATTTTACTGATCAGTGTCACCAAAATAAAGGCTCTCGACGAATTCACGCAGAGAAACAAAAGTGGTAGCATCCTATCAGTAATTCCTTTTCATGTAAAATTATTTCCAGGGAGAGTTTCCACATCAAACACAATTTCTCCAGGACCCATTTAAAAAAGAAACTTATATACATAATCTACTGTTTGATATTGACTCAGTCATCACTGAGCGCAGAATTCATCTGCTTGACTTCACAGGTGAATTACATCAGATTTTCAAATTGTAAATCCTCACAAACACTGATTCAAACTATGAAACTAAACTGCTTTAAGGAATTCCTATTGGTGAAAAAAAAATAACTTTCTCTTTTACAGTAATCCCCACATAGCGATTTAGAAGACATGTCTGAAATAGTTTGTACGTCTCCATTTAGAACCATTGAAAATTCAACTTGGAAGTTGCAATTGTTTGCTTTTGATTATGGCCAACTAAAACAATAATCCCTTCTTGTTACATCCCTGAATAATGTACACATCACTTCTATTATATTCTGTGCTATTATTTAATGCCCTCATGGTATCTATCATAGGCAACTGGAATGTAGGTCTGATTTATAAGTGTCAAAATGTTTTAATCCAACTTGTGGGTATTACGACCTTCCACAATTATTCCTCCTTGTAGTTTTAAAATGTTTATCAGAGTGGTCTAAACCCCAAGAAAGCCCAAATATTTCTATTTACATTACATGCTTACCAAAGACTTACACTATCAAGTTTCATGTATTAATAAGGATAGAAATGTTAAAAGTAAAGTGACTATGTACAATCTTCTGTAGTTTCACAAAGGTGTAAAGATTTGTCTTTAAACACATCCATTTGTCCTGTTTAAGGTTTCAGGCTCTGTATAACTATACTCCTAGGAATGAAGATGAGCTGGAGCTCAGAGAAAGTGACGTCATTGATGTGATGGAGAAGTGTGATGATGGATGGTTTGTGGGTATGTGGACACTGCCTTTCAGATGCCTTTGGCCATTTTATAATTTGCTCGTGTTTGCTCATTTGTGATAATCAACCTTCCTTTGTTTTCATGATGCCTCTGATCCTTCACGCATTACATATGCACCGTGTAATCCCGAGGCAACACTGCATCACATTTTTTAAAGTAGGTTCCACACCTAGTATGGAGCCCAATGCGAGGCTTGAACTCACAACCCCGAGATCAAGACCTGAACTGAGATCAAGAATCGGACGCTTAGCCAATTGCCCTGCATTGCATTTATAATATGGTTTTCTGGTATATGTGATTTTCTGATAGTTTTACTTTCAATTCAACTGAGAGAAGAAAGTTGCTTTGGATAGCACCAACCAGGAAAGGCTGAGATCTAAGAACCATAACAACAGTGTTTCCTAGAGAGAAATACTAACACCCTCTTCGGTGGGCAATGTTAGGTGTCAGCAGTGGGGATCTAATTGGAGAAAACAAGATGAAGTCCACAATTCATCTACTTACTAAGTCTGATGTTAAATAACCCTGAAAGTTCAGTGATTCATCTTCATTTTAATTTTTGGTAGAAGTTGAGAGATGTTCTTACCTTCCTAAAAGAAGAATAGGGGGTACCTGGGTGGCTCAGTTGGTTGAGTGCCTGACTTGATTTCGGCTCAGATCATGATCTCAGGGTCATGAGATCAAGACCCACATTAGGCTCCCTGCTCAGCGGGAGTCTGCTCGTGGAGTCTCTCTCTCCCTCTCTCTTGGCCCCTCCCCCCACTAATGCACACACACTCTCTCTCTCTCTAAAAAAAATAAGGCTTAAAAAAAAATAAGAGTAGAGCTCTGCTGAGAAAACATTTGTAGACAAGATCATATAATGGGGCGCACAGGAAAGAGGGAACAAAGAAATAAAGGCACAGGAGGACAAGAGAAGATAAAATGAAGGAAAGAGAGCTTTCTATAGACAGGCCATCCGTGGGGAAAACGATGAAAGTACGGAGGTCACATCCGCAGCCACAAGCCTCTGCTTCTGTTCATAGAACTCTCCCGTCCCACGTGATCTCCCATGACATAATAAAACTGGAGGGTGACAGTGTCCCCCCGTAATGCCATTAATATTACACCCTGTTGAAGAGGGTGTCAGACTCCCGGCTCACCGAACAGAGCCTTGCTGCTGGGCCATCCTGTCATGCTGCCAGCCTCGACGTCCTCCCGAGAGTGTTCCACTCCTCCCTCTTGTCTGGCTTCCTTGGCGATGGAGCATCGTCCCACTTAATATCATGACATTAAAATCCACCTCCTTGCAGCGTGGTCTTTCCCTTCCGGCTGAGAGGCTGAGCGTTTCTGTTTAACCTGGGTGTGGGTGGGAGGGCAGCCTTCCAGGTGGAGAAACAATGAAGGCATCAGGCAATTCAGATGAAACTGCTCCCTTTGTCTTCCTACCGTGTTCAGGTGAGCGCTTTCTTTTCCAAACGCAAGGTTTGCTTGCTTCATGACGGCTTGTAAGCAAAGAGTGTTCTAGCCCACATATATAAATCGATATTTCATCGTTATTCATTCCATTTATTGCTTCTATTTTCAGGAACCTCAAGAAGAACCAAATTCTTTGGTACTTTTCCCGGAAACTATGTCAAGAGGCTGTGATTCTCTGTCTCCCTACATTTCAAGTCCCATTTCAGCACCACATCTGCAGACCCTTGCCTGAAAGAGCCCCCTCAGCGCCCCCCTCCCCCCGCTACTGTCCTGCCTTCTGGTCTCCTCTAGAAGTCCCCCAGCCCTCCCCACCTCTACCTGCCGCCAAACCACCAGCAAAGGGACTGCCGCTCTCCAGCCCTGGGGAGGCTGGGGGCTTGCTTCTGCGTGAACGTGCGTAGTCCTGATTTCTGCTCTAAAGTTGGAAAAGTCGCTATGCGAGATAAGAGAGAAGATCGTTAGAGTTAGAAAGGGAGAAGTATTTGAGGAAAAAAAAAAAAAAAGAAAGAAATATCTGAAGAATCTCTCTAGTCCACTTTGAAAGGCATTCTCCCCTCAGGCAACCAGAGATTGTTTATTCCTAAATGCTGTGGTTTGTGTTTTCACATTCTTAGCTTGGCAGTGTACTTTCCTTTCACGAGTTTGCCTAGTGTCCTGGTTTACACGACATGAGAAACTGTCCTTCGGCTATTGTTTGCCTGCACTTACAATTGTAATACGCACAGTGATTACAAAACATAAAGCAAGCGTAGGAAAGTCAATTCGGATGAGTGTGATTTTATTGACTGAATGTGAGTTTTCAAATAGGAGTCTTTTCCTGCAGTTTTTTTTTTCTGTACTTTTTAGAAGTGCAAACCGTAAGTGAATAAGAGCCTTTGGTAATAATCATGAGACTATAAGAGGTTTAGCTAGACTACAAAAAAAAAAAAAAACAACAAAAAACAAAAACCTATTGTGTTGTAAAGTTGCATTGCTATTTTATATTAAAATGTAATAATCAGCATCATGAACAATGAGCTCTTAGTGTTTTATTTATCTGGTAAAATTTTAATAAAAGCAGTGTTAGTGAGAGGTGCAAAGAATTATTCTAACGTAGACACTTGAAAGTATCTGTAAGCAATATTCATAGGTAAGTTTTCACTGTGTGCGCACATACACATTTGAGATTGTACGAGAACAGACAATCCGTATGGTGTGTTGTACATTTTATGGAAATGTAAAGGAATCCCACACGTTATTTTATAGAAATAGAGTACTTCAGAAGCATCACAAGTATTATGGCTGGTTTTAGCAAGGATTACGATCAATACAATTATTTTTACTACGATAGTTATTTTTCTTCTACGGAACTCAGAATCCTGGCAACATTTGAGGACAGGAATATGTTGAGCCTGATTTTCCTGGTGTGTGTGAAATAGTTCCTCGGAATCCATGAGGCACTTTCGGAAGCAATGTTAAATCCTTCAGGTTATGTTTTCTGCCCTGAAGTAGAAATTTACAAAATGGCTTTGGGACCTGAAAGATTTAATGTGGCTAACAGTGCCTGAACTACACATACCTTGAGAACTAGCTTTGTATTTCTTATAACTTTGCATAAGAACTATTCATATCTGGATCTTGAGCATTATAGATTAAACATTTTATGGCATTTCTTCTGTGGACAGTGATTGATCTTTTCACAATGTATGTAGACTCCAGAATTTTGTACATACGTTTGCTCCTTTTTTTGTACAGACTATTTAGTTGTCGAGAAAAACAGAAATTTACTAATTTGGTCTTTATCTTTCACTTTACACTAAGCTAAAACACTTTCCAACAGATTATCCTTTACATATCCCACAGATCACAAGCACGCCTTGATTGTGCAATTGTGTAAGATAGAATTTATGCAAAATTATGAACGTAAAAGATCTTAGCAACCAAACTGAAATGTACTGATTACAGAGGAGTTTCATTCGTTAAAAGGTAAAGAAACATCTTCGAGTAGCCTACCTTGATAACTGTCAAGTTTGCAACCAGCTTTATATCTTAAAGGCTTTGGGTTTGAAATTAAGTCAACTGCATGCACCTTTGCTGATAAATGAGTAATTATCCTTGATGCCATTTATGAGAAAAGATTTCAATATCTGTTGCCTGTCATATTTAAGAAAAATTACTGTTTCTACTCTCTGTATCTGATTTTAAAAGAAAAAAAAATGTTCATACCTGGCTTTCAGGTAATTGACTTTGAATTCTTACAAGCGAAGGTCATTGTGTTTTTCTTGAATAGACACCTAATAAATTTTGCTTGGAAGTATACTTCAGTTTTTCTTTTTGACATTTATCCTTAAGAAAATTGTGTAGTTTACCTCAATTTCTTTGACAAACCAAGAGAAAATGCATTTGTTCTATGTTCTCTTGATACACAAATGGAGAAAAGAGGTATATGCATCATCTCAGAGAAGAAATGTTCTTTAAACCTGCCACTAAGACTTGTTTGCTGAATACTCTGGGGCTGAAAATTACTACTCAGCTAAAACAACACATAATATTTATGCCTCAAAAACAGCTATTTTTTCCAAGAAGAAGTTACTTGCAAGAAGTTATAAGCACTGTCTCAATTCAATCACCTTAAATTTTTAAAAATTCTTGCCCTAAAAAGCTTTATCACCACTGGCATGGCAGTCTCTCATAAGACCCACAAGCTTTCGGGGAATTTTAAATTATGTGCTTTACTCTCACACAAATAGCAAATAACTAGCTTTCCTACTTGGATCCTTTTTTCTTTAAAAAAATTTTTTTATTTAAATTTAATTTAGTTAACATATGGTACACAATTAGTTTCAGGGGTAGAATTTAGTTATTCATCATTTGCATGTAACACCCAGTGCTCATTCCATCACGTGCCCTCCTTAATACCCATCACCTAGGTACCCCATCCCCCAACCTCCCCTCCCCTCCATCAACCTTCAGTTTATTTGCTAGAGTTAAGAGTCTCTTATGGTTTGCCTCCCTCTCTGTTTTTGTCATATTTTATTTTTCCTTCCCTTCCCCTGTGTTCCTGTTTTCTTTCTTAAACTCCACATATGAGTGAAACATATGTTATTTGTCTTTCTCTGGCTGACTTTTTTCACTTAGCTCATTACACTCTAGTTCCATCCACATCGTTGCAAGTGGCTAGATTTCATTCTTTTTGACGGCTGAGTAATATTCCATTATACATTTTTTTATATTCCATTACATACTTATATAAATATATTCCATTCCATTATATATAATTCCATTATATCATTCTGTAAATATATATATGTCTATATATATCTATATATTGTGTACACACACACACACACACACACACCCCTCACATCTTCTTTATCATACTTGGATCCTTTGTAACAGACCTTGGACACTTGTGGCTCTATGTGTTTGCCTCCTCCCACATCTTTGTCTCGCATATTCAGAAACCCGTACATTACTCTGTTGGCAATTCAATTCTCAGAAGTGTTTTTGTCACGTTGCTTCTCCTTAATGCCCACCTTGCTCTCTTCTGTTTCAATGGAAAATTTCCACTGTATATTAGCTTTTCACTAACATGTGTTCCCTTTGTGTGAAGAATATGCTCCAGAATATTCTTTTGCACGTGTTTCCATCAGAGCATTTGTGGGTCATTTAACTAGGTAAATCAGAATCCAGTAAGATCAGGATGCTTGTCTGTGTGTACTCAGGTCACTCCCTGTTGCTCTCCACCAGTGCATCTCTTGCCAAATGATCAGCATTCTAAAAATATAAATCTGGGATTTTAAAGGCACATGCATCAAAATCTAGATTTCCTCTTTTCCTTGAGAATTAATACTTTGTGCTTCTCTGTAAAATCTGCTGAGATGCCACGGCAGCTTCACCGAAGCCCTGAGGTCAGAAACCCCTCTCCACATTAGTGGTTCTCCGAGACTTCTATCACAGCCATCCAAGTACTGATGTGAGGTCCGGAGCAGCAGCCGCCACTGTGTGACCCTCCTGCCAGGCTTTCTTATTGTGGATGTCAGCATTCTGGATGGAATATTGAACTATTGTTTGCTTTAGAGTCATTTGATCCTCAGTAACATATCTTACTCGATTTTATGCCAATACACACTCATCAACATACACCACAAATTACTTCCAGCATCTCATTTAGGCTCTGGAAGCCCCCCCAGTAGGTGAAGTAGGATCTGTTGTTGTGAACCCCACATGGCCAGGCCATGGAAAACACTGTCTGCTTCTCTGCCTTTATCTGCTGTGGCTCACATCTGAGCATTAACTGGCCCAGGTCAGTGGAAGAGTAGCAGCAAGGGACCCTCCCGTATGATAGGCCAAATTTTAATCCATCCGGTAACTACACTCTCGCTAAAAGCTAGCATATATATGTCCATTTCTTATTTGACAGAAAGCAAAAAGAACCTGTTTGAGTAACTGTTTCCATGAACTTTCTCTGCCTGATCTCTCTGTGTAGGTGGTCACTTTGTGTGGTCTGAGCATTTCTTCCTACTGTTTTCCAGATTTTAGCCACAAAAGGAGATATTCTTTAAAGAATCACTCAATCAAAAAGACTAAGTACTCTGACAGTTTCCAAAAGCCTGTTTATTTAAAGATTTAATCATTTCATCCTCCTTTCTGGACTGTAGCCTTCTAACTGTTGTTTATGTATCCGTTATGGTTTCAAATTATTTCCTCATCATGAATGACTAGGTCAGAGTACAAGCAGAGACTGGTGTTATGAATGAATGGTCTACACCAGGGATTGGCAACCTAAGTCCTGTGGACCAAATTCAGCTTGCTACCTCTTTTTTTATGGCTTGCAAATTAGGAATAACCGTGGTTATTACCACCTATTTGGTGGTAGGGAACACTAATTTTGAACCCCAATTAAGTGAGATGTTGTCTCCCCAGAAAAAGAATTCCTTTCTTTTTTTTCACTGGTAGATCTATATTATAAAAACTTTACCCTGATACTGTTATATTTTGAATTTTATCAATTAATTGGTAGAAATTTGCTCTTTTTTGTTATGTGAGTATGTGCATAATATCTTCCATTTTGCCTTGTGCCCCACAAAACCTAAATATTTACTATCTCTGTACAGAAAAAGCCTGTGAACCCCTGGTCTATGCCAATTGCCAGCAACAAACGTGAAAACTGACCAGAGGGAAAGGAATGTTGGACATGGGCTGTATTACCAAGCGGTAACTTACATGTGTTCCACTTCTCCTCAGACAAATCTAAAAGGACATCTGCTTTGGGCCCATTTTATAGGTGAGGAAGTTGAGGCTCCAAAAAGTTGATACAAAATATGGGATGGACATTAAATTCAGAATCTGTTTTATCTATCTCCCGAGCCTGTGCTCTTTCTTCTAGATCATCTAAGCATGGGGCTAAATATCCTGTTGATCAAACCATGCACCCATAGTTAAACAGCTACATCCGCTGACCTCCTTCGTCCCCACCATTCTCACAAACTCTTCTATCACGAGCAGCCAGCGACCCATAACAGGCCCTCGTGGTGCACAGGACAACAAGGGAGAGGTATGTGTTTGGTCCAGCATGATAGTGTTTCCCGGAGGAAAGTTAACTTTGGTTTCTAAAAGCACTCAGTGACCAGAGGATGTAACTTTGATTACCAACGTGCTTTAATTGAGCATAAGCCTGTCCATGCCTTGTGATTCATTATGGCCCTAGAGGCGACTGCTTGGAAGCCAGCTGCACGGCGGGTGGAGTTCTGGGAAGGGCTTGGTATTGTTGAGCCGCTTGGGGACAGACAAGCCCGGCATGCTCTAGGAACACAGTGTGCTTACTGGATGTCTTTTCAATAGCCCAAGTCCCAGGGTACACTAGCCATTCTCTACTGGATGACTTGCTAAGCCTTAGCTCACTGCTAAATTCAGCCACTCAGCTCAGGAAAATTCCATCTGAGCTCATCCACATACATATATCTTGACCCAAAAAACTTTCAGTACAAGACAGAAATCTGCCTAGCAAATCTTCACCTGTTCTTTTGGGGTGTCTTGTTTCATCCTTTTCCCTAAAATACGATGGGTGACTCAGTTGGAGTCCCCGTGTCTTCTAAAAATAAGTGCCATTTCAAACAAAACTCCTGCTGCCATGACCACCACCGGTAGACAAGTGTCAAATCTTGCACTGATTCTACAAGAAGCTTGAGAATGACTTCTTAAAGCACTATTTCCTTTAGGCAACAGACAAACTATAGAAAAAACTAGAAAATACAAATGAGCAAAAAGAAGAAACAAAGAATTACTAACAGGCCCATTTAGGGTAAAGATTATACTTTGGGTGGCTCAGTCAGTTAAGCATCTGCCTTTGGCTCAGGTCATGAGCCCAGGGTCTTGGGATCGAGCACCACATCGGGCTCCCTGCTCAGGAGGGAGCCTGCTTCTCCCTCTGCCCCTCCCCTTTCTTGTGCTTTCTCTCTCTCTCTCTCTCTCTCACACACACAAATAAATAAATAAAAATCTTTAAAATCATTTTTTAAAAAAGATTAAGTTTGAAATATATCCCTCCAGAGCGTTTTCTGCACATGCGTATTGGTATACGTGTAGTATCTAGTATGTAGCCGCAAGTGGGATCATATTTGAATGTAAATACTATTTTATAACCTGCACTTAATATTGAGCAGGCCTCTGAAAAAAAAAAATAGAAATCAGGTTTTCAAGTCAATTGGACATGACCAAAGTTTATAAAAAGAGCAAGGAAAAGTCAAAGTCAATCCCCAGGATTTATGAACATGTAATTAATTCGAAACCAAGAGGCAAGAATTACAGAACTACCACTGAGCTAGAAAATCAGTCACAATCTGAGGAATTACTACAAGAAGGAAAGAAAAGAGCAAGAGGGAAAAGAAAATAATATTTATTATCTCCCTACCATAAGCCATCACATGCTTTATGCATTTTTATAGCTAAGGAGTGACTAAAGGAAGAGAGATATTACATTCAGATATACATGAACTTCAGATCACTGGGATACAGCATCCAAACCATCCTGGGGGTTAGCAAAGTGCACAGGTATTTGAATTGTCTCTGTATTTTCCCTACATCTGGCAATACCAGATCCTTTGGGAGAAAGCAGTCCCTCATCCCAAATTTTGGAAGTAAGAAAAAAACACATATGAAAGTATGTATGGGGGCGCCTGGGTGGCTCAGTCGGTTAAGTGGCTGCCTCTGGCTCAGGTCCTGATTCCACGGTCCTGAGATCGAGTCCCACATCGGGCTCCTTGCTCAGCGGGGAGTCAGGTTCTCCCTCTGCCCCTCCCCCTGCTTGTGCTCTCCCTCATGCTCTCTCTCTGACAAATTGATAAATAAAATCTTTAAAAATTTTTTTAAAAAAAGGAAGTATGGGGACACCTGGGTGGCTCAGTTGGTTAAGCAGCTGCCTTTGGCTCAGGTCATGATCCCAGCGTCCTGGAATCGAGTCCCACATCGGGCTCCTTGCTTGGCGGGGAGCCTGCTTCTCCCTCTGCCTCTGCCTGCCATTCTGTCTGCCTGTGCTCGCTCTCTCTCCCTCTCTCTCTGACAAATAAATAAAATTAAAAAAAAAAAAAAAAAAAAAAAAAAAAAAAAAGGAAGTATGTATGGAGTAAGACAATAGGTGAGATTTGATGAGGTGCAAATCAAAGAAATGCTGACAGAAACATTCATCGGTGAGAGTATTTGGTCTGCCGCTCGAGCCCATTGGGAGCAGAGGACGTCCTCTCCTACAGGGGATCCCACAGACAGTGTAGTTTTGTCAAGAGGTGAGAGGAGTTCAGTTATTAATAAGCTGTTCGTAGGTCTCCTGGTTGGGGAAGAGAGACTCCACCTCCTTCCAGAAGACGTGCAGACCACAGGGAGCTCATGACAAGGCTAGCCTGGGCTCTGAGTGGGAACCTGGACCACGCCATCTCTGGAGGCTTAACTTGGGGCCTCCAGTTGTGTTCCTCTGCTCATTCACACCATCTGCAGTGAGAGTCCCATCTATGTTGCTAGTAAATAAAAGAGTGGGAATATTCTCATCTCTGGTCAGCATCTACAGTGATAGGGACTGTTTAAAAAGAAACCCAGGAGCTCAGTCTTTGGTATGGCTGCATTATGTTCCCCAATCCATACGCTGAAGCCCTCACCACCAGGACATCAGGACGTGACTGTATTTGGAGGTAGGACCTTTAAAGAGGTAATTAAGGTAAAATGAGATCATGTGAGCGATCCCTAATCCAGTATGACTGGTGCTCTTACCTTAAGGGGAGATTCAGACAGAAACGAGCACAGAAAGACCATGTAAAGACACAGAGAGAGAACAGCTACCTACAAGCCAAGGAGAGAGGCTTCCTGAAGACTTGAAACCTACTGATACCTTGATCTTGGACCTGTAGCCCCCAGAAGTGCTGTTTAAGCCACCCGGTCTGTGGTAGCCAAGTATGGCAGCACCATACTTGGAGATGGCCTCTCCTTCTGTGCTCCTCAGTTCTCAGTGGGCGATAAACACAGGACACACATCTCACTCCAGAGGTGATGACTGCAATTCCCCCTCCTCCTAACCCCGTCCTCAATTTGGAATGTGCATATAAAAACAAGATATAACAAAGGATAACTATTGAGTAGTTCTGGCTTAGGCCTTCACAGAAAGAAGAGACCCCCTTCCTCTGGCAAGCACACGTGTGCACACACACAGACACACCCAGAGCCACCTTAACAAAAAATAGCCAGTGGTATAATGCAGGATGAAAATACTAGGTCCCCAGGAGGTAAAACTTTAGCAATACCTTCTTACTCCTTGCTCATTACAGATAAACTTACATTGTCAAGAAAACCCACCATCCACTCACCCTCCAGCAGAGGGCTCTGCCTGAGTCAGGGGCAGTATCCCTCACAGGAAAGGGGTTCCTGTCTCTGATGTGAACTTGCTCCATTATCTTTTTCTCATGGCTGCACATCACGCAGAGCCCGAGTACCTCCAAGGAGTTTGGAAGGTTCAGTAGGAACATACTTTATGGAGTCACAGGTCACTGAACAGCATTTTGCTCTATCTTGAGAATGTAAGACCAGGAGCTGAAGCACCATCTCATTTCAACAAACTTGCTGAAGTCATCTTGGTGGCTAAAACTGTCTGCACAGGGTCTGTTGAGAAGCTACCCAAAGCCTTTTATGTCTCCGCAAGCTCCAGGGACTTCTGGTTTATTCTCTTGTTAGCCTTTCAGAACCCTGGGTCCCTAGGTTTTACGAAGGTGCTGCCATGTTGGCCACCCCCTAAGTGGGGCACACCGCATTTCTAATGATAACTGGACAACTCGGAAAGGGTGAGCTGATGAGGCAAAAAAGAACAGCAACAACAACAAAAAAAAAACAATAAATGGGTGCCTGGATCGTTTCAGATGATACCCTAAGCCCTCAGACTCTTTTGAGGTTTCTGGCTTGCAGTTAATTCCACAAGACCAGGCTATTTGACTTATATTGTGTCATCAGATGTTCTTGATATGATGCTTCAAGAAGTCATCTCAAATACGTACTCAGAAGAGCCTTTAAAGGAAGTGTCAGCAGTCTGCTAGTCTCCCTTCCACAAGGAATGGAGGATGACATTGAAATAGCTCATCAACTCCTATTTGCCATTGAGTATATAAAATATACATATGAATATGCAAACATTTATAAAATGCGTAAATGCATATATTTTAAAATATATATGTATATATCTTTATGGACAGGGTTAAAATACAAAAAGATAGGAACTGACAGCTATTAATATCAGAAGTTGTTAACTGCATAATCATGAAATGTCAGTGTTCTTCCTTAGGGTACAAGTATTAAGGCCATGATGAGTTAGAAGCTCAAGAATTTGTAGATAATACTTATCCCAGAAAAATTCCCTTGGGCAAAATGGCAAGGAATCAGTATGCCTTTTCTAATGACTTAATCGTATCAAGTAAAATTGGCCTCAAAATTACAGTGGTATAAATATTGATGTTATTGGGTCCGTAATGTAATACCAACCAATAGCATATTTTTATTGTCATTGTTCAAAGATATTAGACTATATTTGAGCCAATGCCACTGTTTTTTTCTGCAGATGAGCTTTGATACAGGGAATAGGATTTCAAGACCAAAATTCCACACAAAGTTGGCACGCAAGGCATTCCAGCATGAAGATTCCTGACTGAATGCCATCAACATCTCAACTAAGGGCCCCGGAAGGGGTTGACACTCAAAGCTGTTGACACAGCAAGTAATGACTCTTTCAGATAATGCCACTGGACTCCTCTTGGTGACTCAATGTCAATAAAATATGTCTGATTCAAAACAGAAGAAAGTGCACACACAGACATCAAGATATTTACAACCTGTGTGTGTCACCTTGGATCAGACCAGAAATCTAAGATTTGTTCACTTACAGGGTGGCTGATAGCATAGCCTTCTTCCTAGAATTATTGGCATTTTCCCCTGCTAAGCCATCAGCAAAGAAACATAGCTACTGGCAGACAGATATGAGTTGGAACTAGCAAGTTTATCTTTGATCTACTCCTTAGGAAAAAACACTGATACTATTCATTCAAAGTATTTACAACAAGGCCTCTAAAATCCTCTCTTTTTCTTCTTCTGTCTCCTACTGGAGAAATCTTAAAATGCTCATGAACTCTAAGCTAGTGTTATCTAGACCTCCCACCCATCCAGTATCCCTCAACACACACAGTTATGCCTTTGGTCAGCTGTCAGATGATATGAAAACAAACTCAGCAGACATCTGCCCATGGATTAATGGGTATGGTATTTCTTTCAGTATCAAAGATAAATTGCTAGACAGCTGTATTGAAAACCACAACATACTTCTCAACACTAATGATGCACACATGAGATGACCTATTTCCTAAATGGGGTCATGAGTAATCTTCTTACCTCGGGAGACATTTTTCCCTATACGAAAAGATTTAAAGCAACAAGGGCCACACTGTAAACTTCCAATCCAAACGTGTCTAAGCTTCCTTCTTGACCGTGTATGGGTATTATATATGGATCATTCTGGAATCCAGTTTACAAAAAGAATAAGCATAAAAGAGTGAATGCCTTGGTTTGCTGTCACCAATCCTACAAAACAGAAAAGCATATTTTTCAAATACAGACTCACTTGGGTTTCTAAGGAAGTGGCCCTACACTGGTGATAACTTCATTTAGCTTGTAAAATGGGTACAATTTTTAAAAATCACATAGCATTTATCTGAGAAGTAAATGAGATAAAATATAAAAACAGAATCTAGCATGTAGCTGGCACTAAATAAAGGTGAGTTCCATGACCTTTTCTCCTGTTGAAGCTACCCTTTTGTCTGAGGCTAATTGGCATCAAACGTTTGGATTTACTGTTCAATACTCCTCTTGGCTACACTCCAGAGTTGTAGAAGTGGGGTGTTTCAAGAGGACAATCAGAATATTTATCTGAGAGAGAGAAAGAGAGAGCAGCGGGAGGTATAGATGGAGAGAGAACCCCAAGAAGACTCCCCGCTGAGGGCAGAGCCCAACTCAGGGCTCCATCTCATGACCCCGAGCCGAGATCATGACGTGAACCAAAATTAAGAGTCAGACACTTAACCAACTGAGCCACACTGGTGCCCCTAAAAGTACATTTGAAGCCAGTAAGATTTTCAAAGAAAATGTCATGTCGTATAAAACAGGTGTCATTTTTCATCCTAAGCTAATCAGTTCTAAAGAAGGAAGTGACATCAAAATGGAGATAAAACTAGAAATAGAGAGGGAACAGAGCAGAAAAATTAGATAAAGTGCTACCAGCCATTGGTTCTTTTGATGGTTCCAACACGGAGATCTAGTCTATGGTAGAGGCAGCAGAAACCCTGGTAGGACTGAGGGGTGATAAGATACACAATCAGACCAGAAGGCTGGAGCCTGGCATTATAGAGCTCTGAATTCTGTCCTCATATGATCTGTGACATGAAGAAGTTACTGGAATAGCAAAAATATCTATATCCTCATTGGTGACATGGAGAAAATCAACCAAATCATCAAGATTCTTTCATTTCTACACTACCTATGAAATCTTTATGGAAAATATTTTAGAAAAAAGACCAGAAGACTCTGTGGCAACTGGATATGGATCTCAAAGGAGTGGAAATTCATTAACACTAGTCCTGAGGTTAGCAATCCTGCCCTGGAGTGGGAGTGGGAACTGGGGACGAGAGGTCAGACTGTGAGCTCAGTCTCTACCCACATAGGTCCCGTGAAGAGTACAGCACAAAACAAAGGACACGAAGAGACTCTTTTTTTTAACAGATAAAGACAAAAAAAATGAAAGTACTAAGCATATGAATAACTAAACAACCTTAGAAATAAAAAATAAAATAGGTAAAATAAATAAATAAAATAAATGACCATTTTTCAACTAGCAAATTGGCAACTATGCAAAAGTTTATCTCCATATAGTGTTGGTGGAAATGAATATTCGATAACCTTTTGGACGACAATTTGACAATTCATAACAAAAACTTCAAAATACTATAAATCTATTACCAGCAATGTCATTTCTTTTTTTTTTTTTTTAAGATTTTATTTATTTGACAGACAGAGATCACAAGTAGGAAGAGAGTGGGGGGCAGGAGCAGACTCCCCGCTGAGCAGAGAGCCTGATGCGGGGCTCGATCCCAGTACCCTGGGATCATGACCTGAGCCGAAGGTAGATGCTTAACGACTGAGCCACCCAGGTGCCCAAGCAGTGTCTTTTCTATATATTTATTCTTTGTATTGCAATATATACTTATATGTTATTTCTATATATTCCATATATATATGTATTTACCAGAAATAATTATGAATGTGTTCAAATATTTAGCTGCAAGTGTGCATTGCCATGCTATTTCTTGACATCAATCAATTTTTAAAAGCTTAAATATCTAAAAATAAGAATTGTTAAGTAAATTGTGGCACTTCTTACTATGAAATACCATGCAATCATTTTAAAAGAGTTCATGGAACAATATTTAACGATTCATAAACATATTTGCAATACATTGTTAAGTGAAAAAAAGTTAGAAAACAATATGATCCTGTTTTTGTAAAAACAATATATATTTTTACATATGCACCCATGTACCTAGAAAATAGAAGGGTGCATGTGTGTGTGTGTGTGTGTATACCTAGAATAAATTAAGTTGGCCCTATGAAATTGCCAATTTTATAAGTCAAAAACAGTCAAATAACCATCACTTCATAGGGTTCAACCTAACACACAAATACATAGATGCTGAAATGAGACTAGAAAAATATTCATAAAAATATTGACTATGACCATATCTTAGTGATTATGGTTACCTTTATTTTTCAATTACACACAAGTTAAAATTACAAACAAGTTAAATAAGCCTAAAATAAGTAATTTCTTAGCTTCCAGATCCCCATCATCCAGTTAACAGAAATACATATTATAGATAATTTATGTAATATTTACTTATAATATATTTATGTGTTATGTACATATATAATTAATCTAATATATATAATTATACAGTGTATATATAATTAACCAAATGTGTAATCCTGTTTCAATGTAATCCATTCCAAGGATTTAAGCCTCATATTAGGAAAGAATCACTCATCAGGATAAAAATACTTGATCTTTCAGAACAGCCTCCTCACCCATGCTTCCTTCCCAAGATAGTTCCCAAGTGAATGGGAAGAAAAAGAACTTAACATTCTCATGGTGGTGGGAAAGATCTGGGAGATTTGCACAATGTCTCTACCTCTTCTGGTCTCCAGGGCTGTGTCCTTTATCCCCTGGGTGTCTCCTGGCCTTCGGGGCTGAAATCTGAGGATGCTGTAACGGGTGATGTGATCTCCCTTGGTTTGGTCAGGAATGATCACTTCCTGGCTGACTCAGCCTCACGTTAACCCCTGTAGGCTCCAGACTCCTGACCATCTGCCATGCCCTTCCTGCAGCCTCTGGCCCGGCGAGCACACACACCCAGGCTCTGCTGTGGGGACACCTCACCTTGCCATCGTGTGCACCATCATGGATTCTTCATTTCTCAATTCTACATCCCCATGAGGTAAAGAATGAAGGCAGTCTGGAAAAGCTAAATCCCATCCCTTTCTGCCTGACCCTGCTGCATTGTCCAGCTTATTTGGATGTGGCTAAGTAAGCTACATCGGTCTACATTGCTCTTGAAGTTAATTAGCCTTAAAGCAGAGGCCTCCAGAGAGGAAATCAAGAGACACCCCACTCTTTTCATTCTTTCTCTCCTTCTCCATCTTTCCATCAGTTCCCATACAGAATATGGCCCTGCTTTTCTTTTACGTCCACGATACCCCATGTCCTCCTTCCCCTAATCCAGCTATGTGTACAGGGGTCTCTTCTGTGCGTTGTGAAAAACATTCTGAATGGTGCCCTCAATGCTCAGTTATTATTTTGAGAAAGGGAAGTAGGAAGCGTTTCTTAAGAAATAGCTGCAAGGTAACAGCTTACATCATTCTCATTTTGAATCACATAATATTAATATTGAATATTACCTTCATCTTTATCCCAGCACATCTATGAAAATTTACACTTAAATAAATACTCAGGGCAGAGGAAGTAAAGGTTGCTGACTCAATAAAGCAAATAAGAAAATATTTTATAACTTTATCTCCATTATAAAGTTATTTGAAAAAAAGAGATATACCTAGATAAAACAGGGAAACACTAGGAGAGGGAGAAAAAGGCTTAAACAGACACTTGGAAGCTAAAATATAAAGAAGGGAATTCAGAAAAACCAATGTAAAATACAGAGAAGGTTTGGGCGATAAAAATGAAAATGTCCTGTATATTTTTATTTGTAATATTTACTGTTTCCCTATACACTCAAGTTGCCTCAAAGAGACCTAGTTATGGTACACACAATCTTTCCTGCCTTGGGCATTAAACTTTCAGAAGAGCAAGATAAATAATCAAGACACCAAGTCCATAGTTCATTTCTCTACCATCTTGTTTCAGAAAGGATTTCAGGTAACTAACAGGGATAACTCAACACTACAGGAAAAATGATTAGGGAGCTTCAAGAAAAGAATGATTCTTCTTTTAAAAGGCACTTAAAGATGTGAAGTTTCTCCTTCACACAGACTAAATAGAATTTGAAGAGAAAGAAATGTTGGAAATGAAATAGCTTAGTGAGGAAGATAAACCAGGTGTGGAAGGAAATGAGGGCTCAAGGGAGCCACGGTGAGAGTGTGTGGGGGAAGGAACCTGGGTGGCTTGAAGCTTTAGGGAGATGACCGTGGGGGCTTTAGGGGAAGCAAGACGGAAGCCGAGAAGCCAGCAGCCATCTTGATCCAGGTTGGGACATACTTGAGCGAAGGATTACAAAAATACAGTAAGCAAAACTTGACCACTGATTGGATGTAGGGGTTGAAGGAGAGGGTTGGAATCCATGAGCACTATGGGGCTTCAAGCAAACCAACCAGAGGAATGATAAAAACATGACAAGAAACAGCCCACTTTCAGTCTTGCTCTTAAAACAGAATGACAACAATTTATTTTCCGCGTATGTGTTTTCTGTTTAGCAATATAAGTAGACCAAAAGTAAAGAGGGGAAATTTTAAAAACTCAAAAATTTGTACTGAGTAATAGGTATATTTAATGGCAGTAAGAAGTCCAAAGCATATGTTTTCAACCAGTATTCTGATATAGAACATACATCTATCTTATCTTCAAAGGGCGAACAAAATAAAAAAACAAAAACACTTAACCAAAAGTATCTGAACTTAACACGTCATCTCAATTGAGTTCATATATGTTGTAGATCGCTTTATTTTTGCATTGTTATCTAAGAAGTAGTTTTTGCTTCAAGTGGTAGTTGAGTTGCATTCTGATCCCCAATTAAGTTTTTTATGAAGTTTATTATTTTGGCAAAACAATATAAAGGACGTTTGGAAGACCAATGTTTGGTTGGCAGTTCCCATATGGAAGGGACGTTACTCATACCACTGCTCAGATATGTGAAGAAAACTCACAGCTTCCTTATTTTCTTTTATTAACCATCTTTTCCATTTATTTTTTGTTGAGATAAAATTCACATACCATATACCTTTAAAGTGTACAATCGAGTGCTTTTTTAGTATATTCACAAAGTCGTACAACCATCACCACTATCTAATTCCTGGACATTATTGTCACTCCAGAAAGAAACATCACACCGCTTAGCCGTCGCTTCCCACTCTCCATTCCCCTCGGTCCCCGGCAAACTCTAATCCACTTTCTGTCTCTCTGCATATGCCCATTTTAGATATTTTATATCAGCTGAATCATGTACTATATGATCAACCAAACCGCCCCTATGAATTCCAACCCCAATGGGGGGCAGTAAAAATTTACTTTAGCTCAAATTTCACAATCGGTAGTATCTCAGGTGTTTCTAGTTTAAGGCAATTTTAATTTTGGTAAAGACTGAGGAAGCTTCTGGTACACTTGCTAACAGATTTTTTTCTCCCCTTTCTTGCTCCTTCCCAAGTTGATCTGGGCCCAGAGGAAAATTTATGAGTCCTCTAAGCCATGGTGAGAGGGTGGACTGCCCTTCTGAGCTGGCCTTATGCTGGGCTCTGGATCAGTGCCCCCTCAAGACAACTGGTCCCAACAGGACTCTTGGCAGATGACGGCTTCTCTTGCTGCTGACACCTGAGTCCTACACCGCCTTTTGTCAATCCAGACCACTACCCATGACAGCCTCCTCTTGCCAAGCTCCGGACTTCTGCCAGCTCACAGTCCTCTCAGCACCTCTGCGTCCACTCTAAGGGTGAACCTGGGCCTTTTTTCCCCATTGTCCACCCTGTACCTCTCATAGAATCTAACATATAGTAAATATTCAACAATACTTTTTGAATGGGTGAATAAATCCTTCAAAATTCAGCCAAAATATCTCCTCTGTAAACCTTTCCTCAGTACACCGACATTTACCCAACCCCAACTGCTTGCTCTATGCTCTCATAACAAGTGAATCTTGCTGCCAGTCGCGCATTTAAAGCTACGTGATAACCCACTGTACACGTGTCATCTCTCATACGTGATAAATCCCAGCTCTCCCTCACTGTCCGGGTGAGCAGCTTCTCAAGGCCTCCCTTAGACCTCCATCACATGAACAATATTATTAATCAATCAATTGGCAAATTTTAATTAATGAGTGTTAATCAGCATTCCCTCATTAATTAGTAAACATTAAAAGTCATTTAAACTTTGTTATTTCCAATTAGCTAGATTTCTTTTTTAAAATAATAATGTGTGGAGGGGGAGGAGTCAAGATGGCGGAGAAGTAGCAGGCTGAGACTACTTCAGGTAGCGGGAGATCAGCTAGATAGCTTATCTAAAGATTGCAAACACCTACAAATCCAACGGGAGATCGAAGAGAAGAAGAACTGCAACTCTAGAAACAGAAAATCAACCACTTTCTGAAAGTTTATCTAATATATATATATTTTTTTCCTTTTTATATATTTTTCTTTATTGGTTTTCTTTTTTTAATTGTTTCTTCCTTTTTTTTTTTTCTTTTTTTTTTTTTTTCTTTTTCTTCTTTCTGAACCTCTTTTTATCCCCTTTCTCCCCCTCATGATTTGGGATCTCTTCTGATTTGGCTAAAGCATATTTTCCTGGGGTTGTTGCCACCCTTTTAGTATTTTACTTGCTCCTTCATCTACTCTTATCTGGACAAAATGACAAGGCGGAAAAATTCACCACAAAAAAAAGAACAAGAGGCAGTACCAAAGGCTAGGGACCTAATCAATACAGACGTTGGTAATATGTCAGATCTAGAGTTCAGAATGACGATTCTCAAGGTTCTAGCCGGGCTCGAAAAAGGCATGGAAGATATTAGAGAAACCCTCTCCGGAGAGATAAAAGCCCTTTCTGGAGAAATAAAAGAACTAAAATCTAACCAAGTTGAAATCAAAAAAGCTATTAATGAGGTGCAATCAAAAATGGAGGCTCTCACTGCTAGGATAAATGAGGCAGAAGAAAGAATTAGTGATATAGAAGACCAAATGACAGAGAATAAAGAAGCTGAGCAAAAGAGGGACAAACAGCTACTGGACCATGAGGGGAGAATTCGAGAGATAAGTGACACCATAAGACGAAACAACATTAGAATAATTGGGATTCCAGAAGAAGAGGAAACAGAGAGGGGAGCAGAAGGTATATTGGAGAGAATTATTGGAGAGAATTTCCCCAATATGGCAAAGGGAACAAGCATCAAAATCCAGGAGATTCAGAGAACCCCCCTCAAAATCAATAAGAATAGGTCCACACCCCGTCACCTAATAGTAAAATTTACAAGTCTTAGTGACAAAGAGAAGATCCTGAAAGCAGCCCGGGAAAAGAAGTCTGTAATGTACAATGGTAAAAATATTAGATTGGCAGCAGACTTATCCACAGAGACCTGGCAGGCCAGAAAGAGCTGGCATGATATATTCAGAGCACTAAACGAGAAAAACATGCAGCCAAGAATACTATATCCAGCTAGGCTATCATTGAAAATAGAAGGAGAGATTAAAAGCTTCCAGGACAAACAAAAACTGAAAGAATTTGCAAATACCAAACCAGCTCTACAGGAAATATTGAAAGGGGTCCTCTAAGCAAAGAGAGACCCTGAAAGTAGTAGATCAGAAAGGAACAGAGACAATATACAATAACAGTCACCTTACAGGCAATACAATGGCACTAAATTCATATCTCTCAATACTTACCCTGAATGTTAATGGGCTAAATGCCCCAATCAAAAGACACAGGGTATCAGAATGGATAAAAAAACAAAACCCATCTATATGTTGCCTACAAGAAACTCATCTTAAACCCGAAGACACCTCCAGATTTAAAGTGAGGGGGTGGAAAAGAATTTACCATGCTAATGGACATCAGAAAAAAGCAGGAGTGGCAATCCTTATAACAGATCAATTAGATTTTAAGCCAAAGACTATAATAAGAGATGAGGAAGGACACTATATCATACTCAAAGGATCTGTCCAACAAGAAGATCTAACAATTTTAAATATCTATGCCCCTAACGTGGGAGCAGCCAACTATATAAACCAATTAATAACAAAATCAAAGAAACACATCGATAATAATACAATAATCGTAGGGGACTTTAACACTCCCCTCACTGAAATGGACAGATCATCCAAGCAAAAGATCAACAAGGAAATCAAGGCCTTAAATGACACACTGGACCAGATGGACATCACAGATATATTCAGAACATTTCATCCCAAAGCAACAGAATACACATTCTTCTCTAGTGCACATGGAACATTCTCCAGAATAGATCATATTCTCGGTCCTAAATCAGGTCTCAACCGTTATCAAAAGATTGGAATCATTCCCTGCATATTTTCAGACCACAATGCTCTGAAGCTAGAACTCAATCACAAGAGGAAATTTGGAAAGAACCCAAATACATGGAGACTAAACAGCATCCTTCTAAAGAATGAATGGGTCAACCAGGAAATTAAAGAAGAGTTGAAAAAATTCATGGAAACAAATGATAATGAAAACACAACGGTTCAAAATCTGTGGGACACAAAAAAGGCAGTCCTGAGAGGAAAATATATAGCGGTACAAGCCTTTCTCAAGAAACAAGAAAGGTCTCAGGTACACAACCTAACCCTACACCTAAAGGAGCTGGAGAAAGAACAAGAAAGAAACCCTAAACCCAGCAGGAGAAGAGAAATCATAAAGATCAGAGCAGAAATCAATGAAATAGAAACCAAAAAAACAATAGAACAAATCAACGAAACTAGGAGCTGGTTCTTTGAAAGAATTAATAAGATTGATAAACCCCTGGCCAGACTTATCAAAAAGAAAAGAGAAAGGACCCAAATAAATAAAATCATGAATGAAAGAGGAGAGATCACAACTAACACCAAAGAAATACAGACAATTATAAGAACATACTATGAGCAACTCTACGCCAACAAATTTGACAATCTGGAAGAAACGGATGCATTCCTAGAGACATATAAACTACCACAACTGAACCAGGAAGAAAGAGAAAGCCTGAACAGACCCATAACCAGTAAGGAGATTGAAACAGTCATCAAAAATCTCCAAACAAACAAAAGCCCAGGGCCAGATGGCTTCCCGGGGGAATTCTACCAAACATTTAAAGAAGAACTAATTCCTATTCTCCTGAAACTGTTCCAAAAAATAGAAATGGAAGGAAAACTTCCAAACTCATTTTATGAGGCCAGCATCACCTTGATCCCCAAACCAGACAAGGATCCCATCAAAAAAGAGAACTACAGACCAATATCCTTGATGAATACAGATGCAAAAATTCTCGCCAAAATACTAGCCAATAGGATTCAACAGTACATTAAAAGGATTATTCACCACGACCAAGTGGGATTTATTCCAGGGCTGCAAGGTTGGTTCAACATCCGCAAATCAATCAATGTGATACAACACATTAATAAAAGAAAGAACAAGAACCATATGATACTCTCCATAGATGCTGAAAAAGCATTTGACAAAGTACAGCATCCCTTCCTGATCAAAACTCTTCAAAGTGTAGGGATAGAGGGCACATACCTCAATATTATCAAAGCCATCTATGAAAAACCCACCGCAAATATCATTCTCAATGGAGAAAAACTGAAAGCTTTTCCGCTAAGGTCGGGAACACGGCAGGGATGTCCGTTATCACCACTGCTATTCAACATAGTACTAGAAGTCCTAGCTTCAGCAATCAGACAACAAAAGGAAATTAAAGGCATCCAAATCGGCAAAGAAGAAGTCAAACTATCACTCTTCGCAGATGATATGATACTATATGTGGAAAACCCAAAAGACTCCACTCCAAAACTGCTAGAACTTGTACAGGAATTCAGTAAAGTGTCAGGATATAAAATCAATGCCCAGAAATCAGTTGCATTTCTCTACACCAACAACAAGACAGAAGAAAGAGAAATTAAGGAGTCCATCCCATTTACAATTGCACCCAAAACTATAAGATACCTAGGAATAAATCTAACCAAAGAGACTAAGAATCTATACACAGAAAACTATAAAGTACTCATGAAAGAAATTGAGGAAGACACAAAGAAATGGAAAAATGTTCCATGCTCCTGGATTGGAAGAATAAATATTGTGAAAATGTCTATGCTACCTAAAGCAATCTACACATTTAATGCAATTCCTATCAAAGTACCATCCATTTTTTTCAAAGAAATGGAACAAATAATCCTAAAATTTATATGGAACCAGAAAAGACCTCGAATAGCCAAAGCAATATTGAAAAAGAAAGCCAAAGTTGGTGGCATCACAATTCCGGACTTCAAGCTCTATTACAAAGCTGTCATCATCAAGACAGCATGGTACTGGCACAAAAACAGACACATAGATCAATGGAACAGAATAGAGAGCCCAGAAATAGACCCTCAACTCTATGGTCAACTAATCTTCGACAAAGCAGGAAAGAATGTCCAATGGAAAAAAGACAGCCTCTTCAATAAATGGTGTTGGGAAAATTGGACAGCCACATGCAGAAAAATGAAATTGGATCATTTCCTTACACCACACACGAAAATAGACTCAAAATGGATGAAGGATCTCAATGTGAGAAAGGAATCCATCAAAATCCTTGAGGAGAACACAGGCAGCAACCTCTTCGACCTCAGCCGCAGCAACATCTTCCTAGGAACATCGCCAAAGGCAAGGGAAGCAAGGGAAAAAATGAATTATTGGGATTTTATCAAGATCAAAAGCTTTTGCACAGCAAAGGAAACAGTTAACAAAACCAAAAGACAACTGACAGAATGGGATAAGATATTTGCAAATGACATATCAGATAAAGGGCTAGTGTCCAAAATCTATAAAGAACTTAGCAAACTCAACACCCAAAGAACAAATAATCCAATCAAGAAATGGGCAGAGGACATGAACAGACATTTCTGCAAAGAAGACATCCAGATGGCCAACAGACACATGAAAAAGTGCTCCATATCACTCGGCATCAGGGAAACACAAATCAAAACCACAATGAGATACCACCTCACACCAGTCAGAATGGCTAAAATTAACAAGTCAGGAAATGACAGATGCTGGCGAGGATGCGGAGAAAGGGGAACCCTCCTACACTGTTGGTGGGAATGCAAGCTGGTGCAACCACTCTGGAAAACAGCATGGAGGTTCCTCAAAATGTTGAAAATAGAACTACCCTATGACCCAGCAATTGCACTGCTGGGTATTTACCCTAAAGATACAAACGTAGTGATCCGAAGGGGCACGTGCACCCGAATGTTTATAGCAGCAATGTCTACAATAGCCAAAGTATGGAAAGAACCTAGATGTCCATCAACAGACGAATGGATAAAGAAGATGTGGTATATATACACAATGGAATACTATGCAGCCATCAAAAGAAATGAAATCTTGCCATTTGCGACGACGTGGATGGAAGTAGAGGGTATCATGCTTAGCGAAATAAGTCAATCGGAGAAAGACAACTATCATATGATCTCCCTGATATGAGGGAGAGGAGATGCAACATGGGGGGTTAAGGGTGTAGGAGAAGAATAAATGAAACAAGATGGGATTGGGAGGGAGACAAACCATAAGTGACTCTTAATCTCACAAAACAAACTGAGGGTTAATGGGGGGAGGGGGTTGGGGGGGTGGGATTATGGACATTGGGGAGGTATGTGCTATGGTGAGTGCTGTGAAGTGTGTAAACCTGGCGATTCACAGACCTGTACCCCTGGGGATAAAAAGATATTATATGTTTAAAAAAAAATAAAACTTAAATAAAAAAATAAAAAATAAAAAAAATAAAATAAAATAAAATAATAATGTGTGGGGACCTGGGTGGCTCAGTGGGTTAAAGCCTCTGCCTTTGGCTCAGGTCATGATCCCAGGATCCTGGGATCGAGCCCTGCATCGGGCTCTCTGCTCAGTGGGGAGCCTGCTTCCCCCTCTCTCTCTCTGCCTGCCTCTCTGCCTACTTGTGATCTCTGTCTGTCAAATAAATAAATAAGTAAAATCTTTTTTAAAATAAATAAATAAATAAATAAATATAATAATGTGTAAATTTTACCAATAACATAATACAAGTGAGTATAAACAGGAAGCAAGGTCTCCATTTCCCCTTTTAAGTAGGTTCCTGTTTATAGAAATTTACTGTTTTGAGCATTTTGCTCTTCAAATTTGTTTCATTTTTAAATTTTTCCCCCTCAAGTTTGTTTTTATTTTTATTTTTTATTTGTCTTTTTGAAAGAGAAAGAATGCATGCATGCACATGCAAGGGCATGCACAGGAAGCAGGGAGTAAGGAGAGAGAGAGAGAGAAAATCTTAAGCAGGCTCCTCACTCAACACGGAGCCCAACTCGGGGCTTGAACTCACAACCATGAGATCATGACCTGAGCCAAAATCGAGTTGGCGGCTTGACCAACTGAGCCACCCAGGCACCCCTCAAGTTTGTTTTTAAATAGGTAGATATTGTGCAATCACTGGAGTTAGTAGAAGAGAAAATTTACAATAGAAGTTTCTAGTAAATGGCAGAGCTGTGGTCTGACTCCAGGCAACTTGGTTCATTCAGAACAAGTGCTTACAACTCTCAGCAAAAGGAATTAAAGGCAGAGAGAAGCACCTTTGCAGAATCACCTGTAGAAGGATGGATCGGTGGCTAGAGGCTTGTGGGCGGGCAGTCTGAATTTGACCCTGAAAGCCAGGACAAGCCCTGCTTCCTCAGTTTTATGTTGACCTTTAGGTATCTCAGCTCTTCAATGGGATTGAAATCTCTCCCACAGGAACTTAAATTTTTCTTCACTGATGAGGGGTTGATGCCCTGATGCCATGTACTTAGGGATCATTTCTGACATGGTTTGGACACCAGATTAAATAAATCCAATTAAAACAGAAAATGTGGAGTAGTGGTACTCAACGGAAAAGTTCAGATTTTTACTGTGTCTTGAATAGAAAAAAAAAAATTTAACCTTAAACCTTTGCCATTCTTTTCACATCGAAGTTCCACATGTTTTTTTCAAAGTCATTTCCGGATTCTACACATATGATGCTCCCTTAGGGGAAGTGGAGGAGAAAGGAAGGGAAGCAAGCCAGGCATTCTCCCTACTAACTCAGTGAGAAAGCTTTCTCGGGGCAGTCTCCCCAGAGACAGGAGAGCTGTTGATCAGCTGTTGAGGGATGGGGAATCAAGTCCGAGACTTTGAGAACCACTGGCAACCAGATAGAGACAATACCGTACAGCCGTTGTGAGCCCTGGTTCCTAATGGCGCTTTCTGGATTCAGACCCAAGTTCCACCACTTAGTGCATATTTTAGACAAGTTATTCACACCCTCTTTCCTCGTAAGTTGAGATTATAATAGTATCTGCCTACTGGGGCTGTGCTGAGGACGAAATGAGTTGATACAGTGTAGAGAACATTACAAGAGTGCCCCACCGTTGTCGCCAGCATCAGCCATTGCTAACTCTAACCTCTCAACATTATCCCTGAGTAAAGACTAAATGCCCATCCTATTCCCACTAGACCTTTTCAATGAGCATCTTGTCACGGCCCTCTATTTCATCCCAGACATCTGTTTCTTTGATGCTGGAATTATGAAATGAAGGACTCAAATACCCAATTATATATTTGTATTAGACAGAAATCCACCTTTGTCTTCTCTTTGCATAATGTTTTTCTAATTTCTAGCCCAACTGACATCATCCCGCTCTAGGACAACACTACCAGAATGGAGTAAATCCCCTCAAAGAGCCAAGGAAGGTGAACGTGAATGCAGATCCTCCTGGCTTCCCTTTGTCAGTGTGTGATACCTCCAGCCTCTGACCCAAAGCTAAAAGAATCCTGTTCTGAAAATAGATACAAGTCCTATGGAGATTTGGCTCCCGCTAAGCAAAAGCTTCTTTAAGAAAGAAAAGACTATGCCATTTTACAATCTTCTCAACGCCGATTTCTGGAAATGAGTCTGTCATTGAAAGCATGAGGCAAACACCTTTTTAAATGATTTCAAGCAATCTGTGGAAGCACGATGCCAGCCAGCGCTCTCAAAGACCTCATTGTGAGCGCTTATGCTCGGAGGCTGTTAATTGTTGGCCTCCTTCCATCCACCTCCTGCAAACGCAACACCATATTTGTCTCTCAGCTGTCACTATTTGTCAGGGGCCTATAAACAGAGAAGATGCTTTCTTAGCAACCACTGTGAGCAAGTAGAACCCTGCCTTCCCCTCCCCCCTCAGAAAACCGAGCCTGAAATGAAGGAAGAAAACAGAAAGAACCTTCCAAAGTGATTCGTGAAAGTCAGAATGACACACCGACATGGAAAGTTTCCAATCTGCTGGCTGCCTTTGGCCTGGGGGAGAGAAAAGAACTATGGAGAAGCTTCCAGAAGCCAGCAGCCAGCAGATTAAAAGGCGACTAGAAATGATCTCACCACCATTTGCAGACGTCTGGTCACACGGCTATCTGCAAGATAACCGAGAATAATCCAGTTACGTTGCTCGATTTCACTTCCTCAGCGAATGCTGTGGGCCTCATCTTGCTATTTTTAGTCTTCGGGGTTAGACGCTCTGGGAAGCCATCGCCAAGGCAGCCCAAGCATTACATGTTCATCCAGAACAGGTAAAAGTTCTGGAAATCGACATCAACAACAACAACAAAAAAGCAGCTGGAGATCAAAGCATTCTAGAGAGTCTGGAAAGAAGGGGCAGTGGGAAGACAGACTGTTTTGGATGACAGCTGTAGCAGCCTCTGATGGCTGTTTGGGTTCGGACAACTACCGAAAATCGTATGGTTAAAGAAAGCATGAACCGTGACCCTATAAGCAAATGCTGCAGGGTATCTGTGGGAGCACCCCTGGCCATTGAAGCATTCAGGGAAGTTTAAAATGTTTCTGGAGTTAAATCAGTTCACTCTTGCCAGCGTGAGAACAGCCAGTTTGGAAAACAGGACTTGTAGGCATGGAAACAGCAGGCATCTTGGTAATGAAACTCATCACAGGGTTTACTGGAGAAAAACTGTGGAAGATCCTCAAGAGGGAAAGACAGATTTGGTCCAGTTCTGGGAGGCCGGACAGTATGAAATCTACACAGAGGATAACTAGAATAAGCTTCAGTGATTAAGTGGAAAGAATTAAACTTTTGTAAGCCCTGATCTTTCAAGGGCTGCTTATCTGCAAGTATCAGTACTAATTTTGCTGAAAATGTTGCTAAAATTAGCTAATTTTGCTAAAAATGAAAAGAGTTAAAAGTAAAAGACACTCAGAAGAACCTTTCTTCAATTCTATATTCCCATTATGCTATTGAAGACACGTGACAAGAGATTGTTCAGAACTGAGCTCTCACAAATATTGTTTCAAAACTGGAAAGCATGAGGGGCACCTGGGTGGTTCAGTCGGTTAAGCATCCGACTCTTGGTCTGGGCTCTGGTATGACCTCAGGGTCCTGGGATCGAACCCCACATGGGGCTCAAGCACATAGTCTGCTTAAGATTCTCTCTCTCCTTCTACGCCGTCCCCCCACCCACACATGCTCGCTCTTGCTCTCTCTCTAAAATAAATAAAATCTTTTAGAAAAACCTGGGAAACGTGAAAGTACTGCAACTCAGTATTCACTGAGTGCCAGTTTTCACATCATGTTTTTGATCATCCCATTAACCCTTTAGTAAAATTGTTAACTGCTGTGTGACAGATGAGGAAACTGAAGCCGGAGGAGTTGAGTTTGGTTAGACCCAGAGCCAGGCTTCTGATCTCATGCCAGGACTCATCCATCCCATCCCCGTCTCCTCCATCCTGCACACGCTGTGATTTAAGTAAGAATGCTGTGACACATCCAGGCATAACAGCTCCCATCGGTGGTACTGTTGTTCCCCCACCAAATGCCACGACAGGATTAGGCAGAGGTTATAGTGGGTATTTTTCGTGTAAAAATGGGAAACTTTATTGTATACTGTTTTCACATTTTTAAAAAGTTCTTAAAAACACAAATAAAAAAATAAAAATAAAAAGCTCTTTTCCTTGGTCACAAGTGTTTCCCTTCTCTTTTCTCTTCCTGTCTTCTTCTTCTTTTCTCCTCTCTCTCCACTTTTACCCACTCACCCTACATTAGAGCCCCACACATTCTTATATACCATCACCATGTCTGGGGGAGTTCTCGAGAACTGAAGACCCCCCCAAAGTACTCACTAGGGCAGATGGCACTTCACCCTGCCCATGTCCTCCTACCCACCTAGGACTTCTACCCCTTTCCCCCATTCCAGCTGCTCTATGGCCTGCTAACTGAATAGTAAGGCAGAAAAAAATGAGTCAAGGCTACTGCCAGCTTCTTAGGATCTTGGTCTCTTAGGAGGCCCTGTTTACATGGCTGGAGGAACAGTAGAAAGTGGACAACTGAGAAGAAAGCACACTAGAGGTTAGCAGATGTGGTGAGGCCCAATTTGGCTACCCAGCCTTTGAAATCTAGAGGTAGAGCTATGGTTTGAGGACATCAATATGACTACATATAATTGGAACTACTGTGGAAATCACCATACTCCAACCTATTTCCCCCTCTCCCACATTCAGTTTTTAATCACTTTTTTTCCTTCTCTATTCCCCCCAATCATAATTTAGAGAGTTAAGAAACAAAAAATTCTTCCTGTCAGAATACTAAAGGTGATGTATTTTGTAAACATCAACTACAGTGGGTTAAAAGGTCCCTTGGTGACTTAAAGAATATGGATTTTCTTTCCTAAGTATCCAATTTAATGTAACATAAGAAAATAAAAGAAAGAGAGAGGTCTCGAAACTTTTGGTTACTAAAAAACAAAAATTCTCTAGGATTATTTGTAATAAACATAACTGTACACATATGCAACTGCTAATTTACATGAAGCTACATGTTAAGAAAATGCACATATACTGATGATGTATATCATCAAATGTTGGAAGGACGTGGAGGAACCAGAACTTTCATACACTGCTCATAGGAATGCAAAATGGTACAACCACTGAGAAAAAACCATCTGACTGTCTCTTAAAAGGTTAAATATACACCTTCCATAGGATCCAATCTAAACCTAGGTATTCACCCAAAAGGAGTGAAAATGTAAGTTCACACAAAGAGTTAAACAGAAATTTTCACACAGCAGGTTGATTCATAATAACCTAAAACTGTAATAACCCAAATATTCATCAACAGATATGGATAAACAACCTGTGGGATATCCCTAGGATAGAGTACTGCTGAGCGTGAAAAATTAAGTTAGGGGAGGAGTTTGAGTAGACAACTGTCTGGTCACTCCGTCATAGTGTACATGCTGAAAGACAAATGGCGTTACATGGTAATGGAAAGAGATGTGTCACCAAGAACTATAGGTTTGGGACCCAGGAGTTTTGTATGGGATGTTCTTGACTGAACATGAGCATGAGGGTCCCCCAGGAATAGAAACTCTATTCAGTGCTCTTGGTGACCCACGAGGAGGCAGAGATGCTGGTGACCGGGAGACCTGAAGGTGCAAAGCCAGGTTTATAGGGTCAGAAGTGCTCACATCTGGCTCCGAGGCTCCTTCTTCCCAGAAATCCTATGGGCCTACCTGACGTGCAAATATGCCACCTAAGTACCACTGTCCTTCTAGGAGGAAAACAGAAGCAGATGTGCTCTCGTCACCTGCATCCGGACTGCCTGCAGGCTGAAAGGAACCACAAAAGAGCAAACTGTGCAGATTGGTCCTATGGTGCTGAGATTCAGCATCTGAGGGAAAGAGACCCAAACCCACTGCAACATCAACAACACTGGAAAGCCTGGAGCCTATCCCGCTCCACGTTCTCCCAAATGCCAGAGGCCTGCTGGCATTTCCATCTGGTTGACTCCTTCCTGCAGCACATTAATGGCCAACAGGGAAGAAGTGTCCCGAACCAGGAGACCCGAACCAGGGAACAGAGCCACAGTCACTTCCATGCCTAGCATCGCTACTGACTTCCCAAGGAATCTTATCTAAGTGCAAAGTCACATATATCAATTGATTTTTTTAATAGGGCATACTTGGAGTTTATGACTTTATTCTTGACTTAATCACACGTACAGTCTGTGCTTAGCTAGCCAACTAGGGGAGAAAAGGAATGCATGTACTTTCCAGTTTGAAAAGGAATGTGTACTTCGTGCACTTTAGTCTTATTCATCATGTCTGCTCAGTTTTAAGCTTTTTGAACCATAATATGGGTTTAAATAAAGTAAAAAGGAAATTGGATTCCATCAGTCAATACACTAAAACACAACCAAAATTGGATGTCATAAGGTTATAGCGTTTCATCACTTGTAAGTAGTATTGTCTGTGGGGGCCTCTTCTGAGAAACTATGTATATAATGCTTCATTTCCTACAAAGAAGTTCATCATCTGGCTTCCCCACAAATTGAAAAATTACATAGTGAGTGAGGAAAAAGAGAAAACTATTGTAATCTTATTAACTAATGTTAAGGAGAAATTTATTATAGAAAAATATTCTTCCATCTAATACTAGTCAGAAAATGAATTGATTTTGAAACTTTCTATTTTTCTTAAAGAAAAAAGTCTGACTTTAGGGTAACTATAGTTTTCAGGCCATGTAATCATGCTTTTACTCAAATCAAAATTCAGAGCTAATATACTTATCAGGAATAACTAAAAGAAAATGTCTGAAACATAGTTTTTTTTTTTCCTTTTCACTAGAAATTTTTCACTTCTCAGATCAGAAAAGATAGTTTTTCTCATCTTTCCCTCTTAATGTGTATTAAATAGAGTTTTTTGATTCATTCGAGGAATTACAGCATTTAGCAATGAGGGAGCTAGGAACTGGGCAAAGAGCCCGGGAAGCTAGAATAGAGCTCAAGAACTGGAAGATTCAGGTGCCTGGGTGTGTTGGACAGAATCCTAAGATGGTTCCCAAGATTAACACCACTGGTGTACACATCTTGTATAACCCCTCCCCTTGAATGTGGAGAGACTGTGAGTCTGGTAGGATAGTCGCTCCTTGATAACATTGTTCTAGAAGACACCACAGTAGAAAAGTGGAATGAGATCCCCTCTGTTGGCTTTGAGCAGAGGACCAAGTTAAGTCATGCCTGGACTTCCGACCTACAGAAATTGTGAAATAATAGATTTGTTTGTCTTAAGCCACAAAGTTTGTGGTCATTGTAATTCAGCAATAAGAAAGTAATATACTGGGTTACCTTCTTGCCCCTCAGGGATAAAAAGGTGGCAATTCCCACCATTCTGGTAATAAATAGCCCACACCTTTTCTTCTCAGCCTTTTGGCTCCTCTTACTCATGGCTCCCTTTTGGTTTCTTCAGGAGTCTCCCACTTCATGTCTATGTGTTGTTTCTATTTACGTTCTCACCAGTAAGTAAATGCCTCTCTCTGTCTCATAGAAACTGGGCAGAAAAATAGATATCCTTATAAGAAACTTAACTTAGTGAAGTACCGTCAAAATGTCATCTTCCCAACAATGCTTTGAGGGGAGTGTCATTATTATTCTTAGTTTTGTAATAAATCAAGGAGTTAGGTGACATGAGTGGGGAAGCCAGCCTCAAACCCAAGACATCCTGCACTGTCTTTTGCTTTTTTTCTCCTCCTCTGCACTGCTGCCAGCTTGAAATAACAGGAGGTTCTCCTGAATGCCACACAGGTAGTGAAGCCTCTACCCTGGCCTGGGAAGCACTGACCATACACATTCGATTCTTTCCTCTTGAGACAAACCAAGGACAAACCATTCTGAAGCCATCACCAACTTATCTAATTATGCTGCTCTTGTTTCCCCCAAGTAAAACCTGAATTGGGAAGGCCTTAGTGCAAACATGCTGGCTTTATGACCTTGGGCAGATTAGTTACGTCTATGAGCTTCAGTTTTCAGCTACGAAATGGAGCTATAGCAGCAAGCTGTAGCTTACTCCTAGGGCTGCCAGATAGAAGCTCACAAAATGGTACTTGTGTGGTGAGGGCAGTAGTTATTCACCAAGGGGCAACTCCCATGTCTTATAACTCTACAGCTTGACATCTGAGTAGGGCTCAGATGAATATGTTACTTAATTACCTCACAGACTAATTTGAATGGATGTCCATACTAGTGGAGGAGTTTCCACCAAAAAAAAAAAAAAAAAAAAAAAAAGAACTGGCTCTTCCTTCTTATGGGAACTAATTTCTGAAGTATTTAAAAGTATTCAAAGTCTCTGCAGAAGCATACTAGAAATGGATTTATTCAAGACATATGGCAATCCTGCTGTTTGGATCTCTCTGAATGGGCCAGATCATCACCAGCAGAGAATTGCCAGAAGGTTCCATATCATATGTTAACTACATAGAATCAATGAGTAGAAAAAAGGTTAAGGCAAGAGCATGGACTTCAGGATTCCATATACTCAGGGGTCCCCTGAGTTAGTATTTACCTTATTGTGTCCTGGCCTCCTCATAAGTAAAATGAGGATATTAATGATGTTTTTGTGGTGTTATGGAGAGTACTAAATGAGTTCATATACATCCACAGTGCTTATAACCGTGTCTGGAATGTGATATGCACTCAGTAAATTTTAAAGTCTGTATATTTAACCACAGTTATTGAGTTCCTACTATGTGCCCAGCACGATGCTAAGCATTGTGAATATGATGATGAGAATGGAGGAAGGAAAAGATGAATGTTTATTGAGTCTTTATGAACAAATCACTCTGACAGATGTTTTACATTATCTTGGTTTTTTTTTAACTAGTAACCTTATTAGATAGATATTATTTGCCCTATTTTATAAATGAAGAACATGGGTAAAGAGAGATTAACCATGTTCACAGAGCTAGTAAGTAGTAAAGCAGGGATTTAAAGCCAAGACTAGGGGGCGCCTGGGGAGCTCAATGGGTTAAGCCTCTGCCTTCCGCTCAGGTCATGATCTCAGGGTTCTGGGATAAAGCCCTGCATTGGGCTCTCTGCTCAGCAGAGATCCTGCTTCCACCCCCCCGCCTCTGCCTACTCATGATATTTCTCTCTCTGTCAAATAAATAAACAAATTTTTAAAAAATAAATAAATAAAGCCAAGACTAGGCTCAATCCTGCTTTTGCTATAAATAAGACACAATCCCTGTCCTTAAGGAATGAACAATTTATAGAGGAAATCTGCACGTAAATGAGGAAATATGAGAAGATAAGGGCCAAAGTTGAGTTACATACAAAGTGGAGGTATTTACCTACAGGAGTAATTCCTCAGGGTACAGAAGGATGTGAAGGATGAATAAGATTTCTCCAAGAGAATAAGGGCACTCAGGGGTGGAAGAGGACAGGAGGGAGATAGTCATAGATTCAGAAGCACAAAAAAAGTGCGTGAGGTATTACTGGACCAGCAAAGAGAGTGACCAAGAATACTGTCCCATAAAAGGGAACTTGGGTGGGAGTCCAGCCATCTTCTCACACAGTGTGGTGCTCCTCGCAGGGACTCCGACGTCGGCCAGCAGCTCTTGTGGTAAGCACCAAGCTGCTCTGCATCACGGCCTTTCTTCCAGCAGCCCAAACCTCGGTCTACTACACACCCAAGCTTCGTTCCATCTTTAAAGGGCTTCTGCTTCCCTCCTTGTTCCTTGGTGCCCATTGCAGTTTTTGTTACTGCACGGACACTCTTCTCATTGTGTCTGGATTGTTCCACAAGAGCGACCTACAGCCCGCTCTGTCAGTTTCATCGGCTTTGGATTTTTTTCCATCATTTCCACCTGCTTAAGAACATACACTTTCCCAAATTTTTTTTTAGCCTTGCCTCCATTCCAGGCAAAATTAATCCTTCTGCTCTGTTACCAGGCTACTTTCTACAGACCTCTTTAAAACCATTATGTTGTACGGCTGTTCGTGTGTCTTTTCCCTAATGGGAATTCCTTCAGGCACCAGTCTTGTTCATCCCCAATGTCTAGTCCAGTGCCAAACACATAAACATTTGATAAATAAATGAATAAGCAAATTAGGGAATGACAACCCAAAGGCCCTTGCCAGATGTTTAAGAGCCTCCATCAGATGGAGCGTCCAACCTAGCCAACGTTTCCTTCCAACAACCTTAACAAGAACATGTAAGGCCAATCTTATCTTTACTCAGTCTTTCCCCTACTTCCCCCTACTACTACAACCATTATCCAAGCTTCTCATTGGCTCTTTCTTTACCTGCTTTTTTCTACCTACATAGTTTTTCTAATGTTTATTACCAACCTATAAAGCTAAATCCTCTTTTCCAACTAAGATGAAACATTTCCTTCGTTTTCTGCAGGATATTCAAGTATCCTGCCCTGACTATTTCTCACCCCTGCAATTTTCTTTTTTTTCAGAATTGTCTTTAACTTTTGGAACTGCTAACCCTCATTCTACATGTGTGTTCCCCACAGGTTATTTTATACAAGCACATCTTGTCTTCTCAAGGTCAGAGAATGTCACTTCTTACTTAATTTTTATCTGCCATTATGCAATGTTAGACACACCAAAGTTTATTAAACACATAAGCGAGAAGCTGGTAGATTCATAATGGCTACTTAAGGACTAATCCAATACAATATTATCCAGAATGTTTCTAGTAGTGATACTAAATTACTATTTCTATGACACATGGACAGGGAATTTTATGAGGGACCAGGCTAATATATCCTCTGGTACAAGAACTGAGACATAACTGACCTTTACCACATGTAAGGATTTTCAGGGGATATGATGGGACATAGCTAGATCCAAGGCTGTGCAATTGTTCCATGACTGGATTTTGCTGGCTTGAGAGGTCCAAGTTTGATCCTCTAGCACATAGGCTCTGAGTCTATAGGTTTCATCTGCACTCCCGGGTCCAGGTCACAAGGTACACGTTCTGCAGCCTTCATTCCGATCCCTGCAGCTTTGACAGATAGCCACACCACTTCTATCTAAACTTTCTCATCTGAAGTGAGTAGATCCATCTTTGCCAGAAGAGGCTTTCACCCTAAACCAAATAGGGCAGCTGTTTGCCAAACTCGGAGATGACGTTTGATCGTAATGACCAACATGGAGCTGAGCCACTGAGGAGTAAATAACAGGATGGAAAATAGTGATGCTCAATTTCCAGAGTTACCAGCCACCGTGGATTTGTAAGGGATCCATCCTTGGCCCCGGCCGGTAGGGCTTCAGTAAAACTCATCCTCGCTTACATTCTTTTTACATTTGTGGGAGGAATATAAACGGAATGGTTACTTTTACAAAAGCTTCTCTTCATGCAAAATTAAGCTGGAAATCTTGAAATTAAGGGAACTTAAAAAAAAATCTTAATATGACTAGAAGAAAGATGGAAAGAAAACAGAAAAAAAAAGGAGTGCTTTATAATTTTCCTTTCTTGGTTATTCATTGGTTTCCTCTAAACAACTAACATTTCAATACATCAAAATTTAAGCAGAATAGCTGGCCCAGAGTAATGAAATCTCGTTCCCAGGTCGTTCTAAACTGGGATAAAAAGCAGGTCACAATTAAAGGCTGCAATCTACAAAACTGGTTCTGCCCTGACAATTCTATAGGCCCTCCAACTTCCCTTGAATTCCCCAATTCTCCTCTACCTCCCCAGGAGTATCTCTCAGGCGCTCCACCGTGCTTCCTTGCACGGTCCAGCTCCAACAACTGTTTATTCTGAAAGTGGCAGTGTATGCCAATGAAACATGATGCAGTCACAATCACCAGCGCTCAGAGAAGCTGCCATCGCTTCTGCCTATGCCCACTGAAATCACTGATCCCAAGAGAAGAGTTCCCAAGGGAGTGGGCAGTGAGACTACACTGATGTGCTCCCTCTCAGAGGCAATGTTACTGCGGCTAATGTCTACCATCTCCGGCAGCCAGCCACGCCTGGTGTTGAGGAAGCTACTGAGTAAGGAAGTGGCCCTCTTAAAATACCAGTTGCTGGCCCCAGGGTAACCAAAGTCTGCTTTAATCGCATAGATAGCTTCATGAAATCACTCCTCGCTTTAGGGCTTAGAAATACATTGATATGGCCAATCTGGAATGATAACGACTGGATATACTCCTCCACTGTTAAAGCATCCATTGGACTCTTCCCTTAGGATCAATTACTTCAAAAGCGGTTACTTCTCATTTAAATATCCAGTTAGTACCTGGTGGGCTCACTAGTCCTTCACTCATGCCCAGATAATGTTGAATTCCAAGGCATGCCATCTGCAGATACCTGCTTTCTTTTATTGAGAGTATTTACTTCAAACACAATGAGAACTGGTCTTATCTTTATTCAAGCCAAGTGGTAAAGAAACCTAGAAATTCAATACCTGAATGCAAAAAGCATAGGTTATCTACTCTATTTGAACGACTTGATTGCTTTGTTTTTCTTCGTTTTCTTTGTTTGTGTCCCTAGAAGTAACCCCATGATCTTCTTTAAATAAATTAAAACCTCTGTCCTAATCCTGAGAGACAGCCCATTAAAACCATAATAGAAGGGACGCCTGGGTGGCTCAGTGGGTAAAAGCCTCTGCCTTCGCCTCAGGTCATGATCCCAGGGTCCTGGGATCGAGCTCCGCATGGGGCTCTCCACTCAGCAGGGAGCCTGCCTCTCTCTCTCTCTCTCTCTCTCTCTGCCTGCCTCTGCCTACTTGTGATCTCTGTCTGTCAAATAAATAAATAAAATCTTTAAAAAAAAAATAATAGAAGATGGTAAGAAACCTAACATCAATAAAAGAAGTTCCCCTGTTCCTGATAATTTGTTTAAAACTGCAGTAATCAATTGAATTTCCTAACTGGGTATAACAACATAAATATCTTCAGACTCTCTAGACACTTCTGTCAAAAACACAGCTTCTCTAATTTGAGGGCCTCAGCGAAAGACTCATAAGAAGACCTACCCCTGAGGATTCTAAAGGTAGACACGTCTCTGGCTTCTACATCACAGCTGGACGACCAGGCAATATTAAAGCTCCTAGACAGACTAATTCTGTGTCTTCTATTTTAAACTGTTCTGTAAAATGAAATTGGACATGCTTGCAATTCTAGGAATGCCTGCTAGGCCTCCCACCAACCTCTTGAGTCAATCACCATCTCATCCACCTTTAAAAAATATTTAGCTGAAAAGATATCTTGCTTCCAAGGAAGCCCTGTGTTATTCAAAGGACATTGTAAGTTGGGCAGGGGGCTAAATTTAACCCATGAGAAGAAGAGATAACAGAGCATTTTCCTAGGACAAAAGAGCATATCTCCACTAGATAGAGTCACACATGGCACATGAATGGCACGCAGTCTTTATTTCATTTCTCCATGACACCCATAGATACAAATTTTTCTTTCCAATCTTAGCTTCTTTTAAATATCATGCTGCCAGATAAATGTACAATTTATTATTTATGTTTTACTTGCCAACTAGCATAATGTTCAAACTATTTTGCTTATATTTTTAGGCAGCATACTATCTTGAGAAATATGTCACTAACATTTTTCAAGATATCTGAGACATCTCAAAATAGGTTTTAAATCCTTTCACAGTCTAATTTTTAGGAAGTTTGTAACCTGTAGCAGGTCAATTTTCTACCTGAAGAATGGAAATTCTAATAATGCAAATCAAAGAATTCAACTGCTATCTTAAGAAGCAGGCTTCAACTCATTTTATGCTCTCAGACCACAGCACTGAGACTAGCCAAACACCAAAAGGATGCAGGTCCCTAGTTATAGGGAAACTAGATGAGAACATATGCACACAACAGCAAAACCCATAACCATTGGTAGAAAACTCCCCAAGGTCCATAGCCTCTTGACGGGCATTCATTTTTGCATCTGAAGAAATGTATAATTTATATCTACCTTTTCCAATTTGCTGAGGAGAGAGATGACCCCCAAGAACATTGCTACCTTTCACTATCCTACGAACTGAAAACACACACCAGCTTCCTGTCCCCAGATGATTTTCAGGCAATCAGTGCCAAGAAGCTATCACTCCATGACTGCAGGAATTTAGAAAACCTTCAGAGAAGAGTACAAATTCCAATTGAGTCTCACAGTCATGAGTTTATCAAAACATGAAAGAACTCTAGTTGCCTCACTAGATATATTCTGTAGGCTGAATACTTATATGTGAATTCTGGATCCAATCTCTTCCATGATTTAAGTTTACTTTTTTTTTTATTGTGGCAAGAACACTTAGAATGAGATCCACTCTCTTAACAAATTTTTAAGCCAACATCATTGTTAAATCACATGTTGAATAGCAGATCCCTAGAACTTATCCATCTTGTAAAACTAAAGTTTTATATCCATTGAAGAACAGTACCTCATTTCCTCCTCCCCACAGCCCCTGGCAATAACCATTCTACTCTGTTTCTATGAGTTTTATTATTGTCAATACCTCATATAAATGGAATTATGTAGCATTTGTCCTTCTATTACTAGTTTAGTTCACTTAGCATCATGTCCCCCAGGTTCATCCAAGTTGTCACATATGGCAGGATTTCCTTCTTTTTAAAGGCTAAATAACGTTTTGTTGCATGTATATACCACATTTTCTTTATCCATTCAGCTGCCAATGGACATTCAGATTGTTTCCGTAACTAGGCTATTACAAATAACCCTGCAGTGAACATGGAAGTGCATGTAGCTCCTTGAGATCCTGATTTTATTGATTTTAGACATATATTCAGAAGGCAGATTGTTGGATCATATAGTAGTTCTATTTTTAATTTTTGGAGGAACTACCATACTACTTTCCATAAAGGCTGCACCATCTTACCTTCTCACCAATAGTGCACAATGGTTCCAGTTTCTCCACATTTTCTCCAACATTCATATATATATATATATATGTATATATACGAATATATATATATATACATATATGTGAATGTATATATACATTCACATATAGGAATATATAGTTATATAGTCAAATAGTTATATAGTCAAATAGTTGACATTATATATATACATATATACATATATGAATGTATATATATATATTATATACATATAATGTATATGAGTTATATATATCATATATATCATATATATAATTCATATATGTGAATATGAATTATATATATAATGTCAACTATTTGATAGTAAGTCAACCTTTGATGGCAAGGAAGATCTGGAGGCTCTCTTACACTCTCTGACTCTCTTATAAAGAAAGGTGAAGAAGGAACATTAAATTTCTGCTGAAGCTGAAGAAAATAAAAATTTCTGTTTATTAGCTCCAACTATGGGTCAAACATCTTATCAGACATGGGAAATGAAAAGCAATTAAGATGGGCCTCACCTTTAAGAAGCGTAATGTCTTTAGAAGCTATGAATGCAGTAGTATGATATACTATGTGTATTTGGAATACACTCGCATTGTCTCTCCCAGAAAGGACACTCCATAAGTGACTGCAGTAACGTTATGAACTGAAGAGTGGTCCACCCCCCACTGCCCTGCCCCATGCTTATATGCTGAAGTGTGAACCCCTAATGTGACTGTATTTGAGGTAAGGAAGTAATTAAGGTTAAATGAGGTTATAAAGGTGGGACCCTGATCTGATAGGATTGTTGTCCTTATAAGTGAATACATCAGAAAGCCCGTTCACTCTCCAAGGCAACTGAGGAAAGGCCACCTGAGCACATGGAAGAAGGGCAACTGTCTCCAACCCAAGGGGATAGCACCAGACATCAACCCTGTTGGAACCTTGATTTTAGGTTTCCCAGTCTCCAGGATTGTGAGAAAAAAAATTTCTGTTCTTTAAGACACCCGGTCTGTGGTATTGTGTTATCTAAAATCATTCTGTTACAGTAGCCCAAACTAATACACATGGCATAACACATACCATTTTAACCATTTTCAAATATACAATTCAGTGGCGTTGAGTGCATTCAACATGTTGTACAACCACCACCACTGTCTAGGTTCAGGATCTTTTCATGACCCCCAAAGGAAATCCCATTAAATAGTCTCTCCCCATCTTCCACACCCTAAGCCCCTATCAACAACTAATCCGTTTTATGTCTCTGTGGATTTGCCTATTCTGGACTTTCATGTAAATGAAATCATACAATATGTGACCTTTTGTGTCTGGCTTTCTTTACTCAGCATATTTTCAAGGCTCATCGATATTATAGCATTTATCAGTACTGTCTTCCTTTTTAAAACTGAATAATATTCCATTGTATGGATATATCATATTTTGTTTATTCATCCATTAGTTGGTGGACATCTGGGTTGTTTCTATCTTTTGGCTATTTAAATATAAATAGCTATAAATATTATATTTATTAATATAATACATAATATATAATATAATAAATAGTATATTAAATTATTTGTATATTATTAATATATTATATTAAATTATATAACTATATAATATATAATATATAATATAATAATATAATATTATATATTATATTAAATATAAATGACTATAAATATTCATGTACAAGTTTTTGTTTGAACACCAGTTTTCAATTATCTGGGGTATACTTAGGAGTGAAATTGCTGCATCATATGGTAAGTCTGTGAAGTAACTTACTGAGGAACTGTCAAGCTATTTTCCACAGTGGCTGCACCATTTTTATGTTCCCACCAGCAGCATATGAGGTTTCCAATTTTTCTACATCCAGCCAACACTGTTATTTTAGAATAATCTTTTTAAAATATGAACCTGATCAGATCACTCCTCTGTTTAAAATAAAAACTAGGGGTGCCTGGGTGGCTCAAATGGTTAAGTGTCTGCCTTCAGCTCAGGTCATGATCTCCAGGTCCTGGGATTAGGGATTAAGCCCCACATCAGGCTCCCAGCTCAGTGGGGAGTCTGCTTCTCCCTCTCTCTCTGCCCCTCCCCCTGCTTGTGCTTTCTCTCCTCTCTCAAATGAATAAATAAAAATCTTTAAAAAAAATTTTTTAAATAAATAAAATAAAATAAAAACTTACAACTCTCTCCCTCAATGTCTGAACTATAGCCACATTGGGCTTCTTACTATCCCTTGAAAATGCCCAGGGCATTCCTGACTCAGATCCTTTACACATGCTGTCCCGAGACCTGATGACTGTTCCTGCCCAGCAGAGATCTTTTTTCAAATAGCCATCCTCAGGAGAGCCTTCCCAGAGAACCCCATCTAAAGAAGTCCCACACCTTCATATACACCTTCTAGTATTTGCTATCTCATAACTTTGGTTCATTGACTTCATAGCCTCCAAAACCATCTGCAATTCATTGTCTGCTTTACACTATCTTTTCCAAGGAGAATGTGAGTTTCATTAGAGCAGGACCTTTGTCATGTTCATGTTCATCACTGCTATGTCACGGTGTCATGGTGTCTGATACAGAATAAATACTTCACAAATATTTGTTGAATAAATTACTTAGTACATGAATGAAGAGATGAATTCTAGGCCAAAGAAGCAACACTGTCAAAGACTCATCCACACTAAGCAGTTCAGTGAGTTCCGTTGGGCACAAGAAGTGTTACTTGGCTGGAAAAAATGGTGTCTGGTCAGGAATATGGAAGTCGAGGCCAGAGTTTAAACTCTGGTTAAGGCAGAGTAGCTAGGCCCTGTGGCTAAGCTAAGGAGTTGACATTTATTCTGGAAGCTACTGGAGAGTCCTTGAAGAATTTTAAACAGCTAAATAAGGGATATGATTACTCTTAGATTTTAGAAAAGATCACTTCAGCAGCAGTCTGCAGAGTGAATTGGAGGTCATGAAACCAAGGACAAGGAAAGAAGTGAGGAGAGTTTGCTAGTCATCCCAGGAAGAATGTGAGATGCCTGAACTAAAGGAAGAGACCTAGGGACAGGGGTTTTGATACCAGAGCTAGCAACGTGCTGAAGCAATCCATGAGACTGGTGAGCAGTCCTGTATCAGGGGGGTAGCTGAGGGCAGGAATGGAAGACAACGCTCAGATCTGAGCCTCAAGTAACTATCCTGGGACAGTGCTCCTCTTCATCATAGCAGAGGAGAGAGGAAGGGAGAGGAGCAAAAGATTTGAATTTTGGACAAGTTGAGTTTGAGTTTCTCTGAGAGAAAGAGTTGAACAGACACATCGATATCGGGATCTCACGTCCAGAAAAATGAAAATGGTAGTGATCAGATATAAATTTGATTGGGGGAGGTAGGCCTTAATTTTTAAGCAGAAAAAACTGTTTTTTTTTTTAAGATTTTATTTATTTATTTGACAGACAGAGATCACAAGTAGGCAGAGAGGCAGGCAGAGAGAGGGGGAAGCAGGCTCCCTGCTGAGCAGAGACCCTGATGCGGGGCTGGATCCTGGGATCATGACCCGAGCCGAAGGCAGAGGCTTTACCCCACTGAGCCACCCAGGCGCCCCCAAAGCTATGGGTTTTAATAAAAACACTTAATAAGATTCCAAAACATTGCATGAGCTTAGGAACCACTGATATTTATGAGGCAGTTATAAAGGGGCCTTTTGAAAGAACTAAGAAGGAGCATCCAGTGATATATGTCAGAGAAAATCCAGAATATTGTGGTATGACAGGATCCAAAGAGATGAATGATTTTAACAAAAACCTAGGCCCAGAAACTTCATTGAGTTTGATTTTAATTTGTACCATGAACATCCAAGTGTATGTCTTAAACTTAGTGATTTCATTATTCTAGGGGAACAACAAGTATATTTTCCTCACAGATAGCTTTGCTGTAGAGTGAAGACTTTCCCTCCATTATCACCATTATCACTTGGGCCAGGACTCAGAACCTACAATGTCCATTTCCTTCCTGGTGTTGCCAGAAAACTGGGGAAAATAGGACAGAAGTACTGATTTTCCTCCACTCTACAATGTGTCTCCCACCTAAAGGAGGCTAAGCTCATTACTTTAGATTGGGATGATATTTTCCACATAATTTAAATATGCTCTATCTAAATTACTCATTAGTTATTTATCCCTATTTCTCATCTTAAGTTCAAGAATTAAAAAAAAAAACAAAACCCAGACACCATTAAGATGACTATATATAGGACCCAGTTCTCCCCTGACTTAATTGACATGTCAAGTACAGAACACACACGTTTTATTTGTTAGGAGACCAGCCATGACTCCCAGTGGTGGAACAGGTGGAAATGCTCAAGGAGATGGCCAAGGCATCTGTGATAGATTACATTCTAGCATTAATGCTTCACTTCAAACCTCCTGAGTGACTAAACCCAGGCCAGGCATTCAGCCATCTCAATCTAGAGCTCCCTGTACAGTCCCCAGGGTTTCCACTGACTCCATTCTCATCCGAAATGTTTTTAAAGTGATGATAAACTGACTCCATATAGAAAAGCCCCAAAACACATGTGCTCTGTTACTCAAGAATGGGCTCAGATGTGTTTTTATTGTAACTATGCATCCCGGCCCTTCTGATTGCTCTCCAGCGTCATTAAACATGTGAAGGTACATCTACAGAGAAACTGAGGGCAGTTAACCCTATCAAGTAAAATACCATTCAACTGAAAATGAAGAGTCTGATTCCTGAGACACATTTAAGCAGGAATTTCTAGGATCCTGAAAGCAGCATTAACAGGCTGCAGTGAGTGAGACTGACTTGGGCTTTCTGGGGAGTCCATTTCCACCATGTTTTGTGACACTACCTAAGTCCCCACAGAAAACGAAACTTCAGTGTGAACAGAGCTTCTGGCCTTTCAGTGACCTCAGACAGTCTACAGAGGTTGTCAGAAGTGCTCGGGGGGTCAATAAACCTCAGCAAATGTGCCTTAAAAGGCAACACAGAATAGCAGAAGAATCAGGGAGTGGCAGAAAGAGGGCAATCTAGGTTTGAATCCAGTTTTGCTGCTTACTGGATGTAAGATCTCAGGCAAATTCCTTATCGTATCACCGAGTCGACAGCCTAGGATAATAATATCTATTTTGCAGGCTTGCTTTAAGAATTAGGAATAATTAGCATGTTAAATGTTCAGCACAGCACCTGACACATCAGGATAGATCTTCTGATCAAGTTTATTTTCCCAGAATCCAGAAACAGGTAATTAGTGCACGAAGAAAGAAGACTCTTACTCAGTCTGCCTGTGGCAGGAAGCCACATGCCCTCATTCAGTTTGAAGTCCACCCAGAAGGCAATCCAGTAAGGATGAAAATGCCCATGTTAAGCTGCTTCGATGGGAAAACATGTTAAGATCTCCCCTCTCTAACCAACACACTCTGTCTCCGTGTAAACGTACTAGCACTAAAATGGCGGCCACCAGCAGTAACAGGGGCGGGTGCCCAGGAGAGGCCTTTATCTGATGCTCAGCCCACATTGCCTCGGTTCATGTTTCCAGCATACTAATGATTCCCTTGATTGTTATTAGTTAATTCAGTGCAAACAGTGGGAAAACTCGGTGACATTTCAAAGGGGAATACCAAATGAACTTGAGCTGAACCATCATCTCGTCCCGAGGAGTGTGATGACGTGGGAAGGAAACAATATAACCTCCTGCCAACACTGAAGGCAGACACAAAGCATGGAATTCATGTGGCTAATTCCCCAGAAGAGATTTCACAAGGGCCCAAATCCTCCAAAGCATGAAAATCACACGGATTCCTACCAAAGAGGAAGACAGACACAATGCATGGAAGGGCTTGGGAGCCCTGGCTGACTGCCCAGGCCCTTGGATACGTCCCTTTGCACAGCCAAACCAGCAAGTACAGGCAAATACAGCAACAGCAAGGTGAAGCTGGGGGAGAGGAAACTGGAAACAATGGACATAATGGCAATCGTCAAGGAAGGTACTTCTGGGAGGACTACTTGGAGGAAAGAATTTATAAGGAAGAGCATGCTTCCCCAACCAGTAGATCTCAAGACCAAAACCTGTTTCTACCCACCAATAATTACTGATCACCTCCTCAGGGCCCAGCACTGGATGGCAGTTGTGGTAGATTCTAAATAGCCCGTGTCCTAGAAGAGCCCATCGTCGGGTTGGCCGTGCAAAAATAGCTCCATGAGAACGTCATCCTTGTGAGATGACGTGCCTCTCAAAGTTCCGATCATGCCCTGCTGCTTTGTGTAATCCCAGCGCCCGCCACACTGCCAGGTGTTCAGTTAAATTGGAGAATAGCTCAGTTTAAAATTGTGATATATTGACTAGAAAGAAGAATTAAATAAAAACAAACTTTGATGTAGAGGCAGGTGGTCAAGCATGTCTTTCCAGAAAATATGAAATGGGAGTAGGGCGTGATAGAGAGAAGAGAACATTCCAGAAAGGAAGAACAGCACATATATAGTATTTAATTACTTTTTCTAAATGTGTGGTCCATAGACCACCCACAATGGATTTGACCCCAGAAACTGAATTCACGTATCTCGTTAGTGGAATCCAGAATTTGCATTTCTAATAAGCACTGAGGCTCTTTAAATGATCATCAAAATGCAGAACCACTGATAAGGTGATCTCAGATGTAAACAAAGACATACTCTTCCATTAAAGACAGGCAGAAAGGAAGAGAGGTAGGAAAGGAAGAGAAGAGAGAAGAAAGGAAGAAACAGAAAGGAAAAACATCGAAATGAAGGAACTTGAGATGGGAAGGGGAGTCAGAGTCCACTTAGCCAGGCTCTGCAGTGACCGCTGTATGATGAAGAAACCAAATTTGAATACAATCACACACACATATATCACAGGACAAAAGGCCCTCCAAGCCCTTCATCAGCAGAATTGGCCTCTAAGCTAGGGATAAAAAGTGCTGTTGTAGGTTCCCAACCAAGAGAGTGACAGTATTTCTTTTTTAATTGTTTATTTTTACTTATGCAATTTAAATTCATAACATTTTTTATTTGTTACATTTTAACCCAGCTTCTCTTTTTATTGGTCCCATGTATAAAGATGTTTCTCTCATTGTGGTTTTATTTTTTTTATTATGTTATGTCAGCCACCATACAGTACAGCATTTCAATCTGGCAGTAGTCTGTGAGGTAGAGAGAATGGGGGAGATTTTTGGCAAGGAGGCAAACTCAGAACACTTAAACCACCATCAAGACATGAAGGTACTGAGGGCCTGAAACACTCAGGCAGCATCTAAACTGAAGACAGCTAGATCATCTATTGGGCTGTTCACACACCTCAGTTTCTGGGAACGCCATCTCCTCTCAGAAGAAAAGGAGTCTGTCCTCTTCAAGACTTAGACCTCCACCTCTTGTGTCAATCCGCCAGCGGAGCTTCATCTGCATCCCTCTCCCTCCGTTCTTCCAAATCTTCCCTCTGACTTCAGCAAACATCAGTAAGCTCCCCATTTAAAAAAATAATGAAGTTCTTTCTCTCAGCCTGCATTCCCTCCATGGACACCCTTGCTCTCCCCTTTCCTTTCATTTACCAATTCCTTGAAAAGATAGTCTATGTTCATATCCTCCTCCTATTTTCTTCAAGCCATGCATCTGCCTCCGTCTCACCATTTCTGGCCCTCCCCTGAGACCCAGAAAGTCACACTTACCAGATCTAACAGTACTGACCATAGCTCCGCTTTCCACCACCCTGAGATATTTGCCATCTCTCCTTGAACTTTTTCATGTGTCTTCCATGTCATCTTTAAGTGGTTTCTTTAAATGTTTTATAAGAGGAAAACCCTCTTCTTCTACTCCTGCCCTTGAACTGTTGCTGTTTCTGCTGTGCCTCTAAGTTTAATCATCAATCATCTTAGTGTTGCTTCACACCCCTAATTTCCTTGGGTGATACCATCGCATATCAGTTCATATACCTGTGTAACAAATTATCTGGAAGTTTAGAGGCTTAAAACAACCATTGTAATATGGTTATCACAGAATCTGTGATCAACAATTTTGAAAGTATACAAGTGAGGATGACTCCTCTGTACTGCACAATGTCCATAACCTGAGCTGGGAGGACTTGGAGGCTGGGGTGACATAAAGGCTAGGGACTGGAATCTTTTTTAAAAATCTTCTTCTACGGGTGTCTGGGTGGCTCAGTGGGTTAAGCCTCTGCCTTCGGCTCGGGTCATGATCTCAGGGTCCTGGGATCGAGCCCCCACATTGGGCTCTCTGCTCAGCGGGAAGCCTGCTTCCCGCTCTCTCTCTCTGCCTGCCTCTCTGCCTACTTGTGATCTCTCTCTCTCTGTCAAATAAATAAATAAAATCTTTAAAAAAATTCTTCTTCTAATTTGAGTATAGTTGACACACAATGTTACATTAGTTTCAGATGTACAACATAGTGTTTCAACTTCTTTATACATTCTGGTAGGCTCTCTACAAGTACAGCTACCATCTGTCCTAATTCATCATTTACAAAATCATTGGCTATATTCCTTATGCCATACCTTTTATTCCTCTGGCTTATTCATTCCATAACTGGAAGCCTGTATTTACTGCTTCCCTTCAGCTATTTTGTTCTTCCTCCCTCCCTTCCTCCTTCCCTCCAGCCCTCCTGGCAGTCGTTACTTTATTTTCTATGTGTGTAGGTCTGATTCTACTTTTTGTTTGTTAACCTATTCATTTGGTTCTTTTAGATTCCACATAGGGAAATCATACAGTGTTCGTCTTACACAATCTGACTTATTTCACTTAGAATGATATCTTTTAGGTCTATCCATGTTGGAAATGGCATGGTCTCATCCTTTTTTATGGCCTCATCCTTTTTTATGGCCTTTTCTATGGCTGCATAATACTCCATTGTGTGCATATGCCTGTGTGGGTCTGTGTGGGTGTGTGTGTGTGTGTGTGTACACACACACACACACACACACACACACACACACAGAGTTTTTTTTCTTATCCATTTGTCTATCAGTGGACGCTTAGGTGACTTCTATATCTTGGCTCTTGTAAATAATGCAATAAACATAGGGATGCATATAGCTCTTCAAATCAGTGTTTTTGTTTTCTTTGGGTAAATACCTAGTAGTGAAATGACTGGACTATATAGTATAGCTATTTTTAGTTTTTTGAGGAGCCTCCGTAGTGTTTTCCACAGTGGCTGTACCAGTTTGTTCCCACCAACAGGACACAAGGGTTCCTTTTTCTCCACACCCTCACCAGCACTTTATTTCTTGTCTTTTTTTATTTTAACCATTCTGACAGGTATAATGTGATACCTTGTTTTGGTTTTGATTTGAAAATCCCTGGTGATTAATGATATTGAGTATCCTTTCATATGTCTGTTGGCCATCTGCATGTCTCCTTTGGAAAAATGTCCATTCAAGTCTTCTGCTCATTTTTTTAATCAAATTATTTGTGAGGGTTTTTTCATATGTGTGTGTGTGTGTGTGTGTGTGTGTGTGTGTGTGTTGAGTTGCATGTGGTAACCCCTTATCAGATATATCACGTACAAATATCTTCTATTCTTTAGGTTGCCTTTTTGTTTTGTTGATGGTTTCCTTTGCTGTGCAGAAGCTTTTTGGCTTGATGTAGTCCCATCGTTTATTTTGACTTTTTCTTCCTTTGCCTTAAGAGACATATCTAGAAAAATGTTGCTATGGCCAATGTCAGAGAAATGACTGCCTGTGTTCTCTTCTAGGATTTTTTTTTTAAAGATTTTGTTTATTTATTTGAAAGACAGAGATCACAAGTAGGCAGAGAGGCAGGCAGAGAGAGAGGAAGGGAAGCTGGCTCCCTGCTGAGCAGAGAGCCAGATGTGGGGCTGGATCCCAGGACCTTGGAATCATGACCTGAGCTGAAGGCAGAGGCTTTAACCCACTGAGCCACCCAGGCGCCCCTCTTCTAGGACTTTTATGGTTTCAGATCTCACCATATTTAGGTCTTTATTTCATTTCTAGTTTGTTTTTGTATATGGTGTTAGAAAGTGATCTAATTTTATTCTTCTGCTAGTAGCTTTCTTTCATTGTATATTCTTGCCTCCTCTGTCTTGGATCAACTGACCATTTAAGTGTGGGTTTATTTCTGGGCTCTCTACTCTGTTCCATTGACCTATGTGTCCACTTTTGTTTCAGTACTATACTGTTTTGATTACTACAGCTTTGTATTATATCTAGAAATCTTGAATTGCAATTATCTCCAGTTTTGTTTTTCTTTCTCAAGATTGGTATGACTATTCAGATTTTTCTGTGGTTCCATACAAATTTTAGTATTATTTGTTATAGTTCTGTGAAAAATGCTGTTGGTGATTTGATAGGGATTTTGTTGAATCCATAGTTGTTTTGGGTACTATGGTCATTTCAACAATATGGATTCTTCCAACCCATAGCATGGAATATCTTTCCACTTGTTTGTGTCATCTTCAATTTCTTCCATCATTGTTTTATGGTTTTCAGAGTACAGGTCTTTTCACCTATAATTTTTGTATACTTTAAGTGGAATTGTTTTCTTAATTTCTTTTTCTGCTAATTTGTTATTAGTGTATAGAAATACTACCAATTTCTCCGTATTAATTTTGTATCCTACAGATTTACTGAATTCACCTATTAGCTCCAACAGGTTTTTGATGAAGTCTTTTAAGTTTTTTATGTATAGTATCACGGTCATCTGCAAATAGTGACAATTTAACTTCTTCTTTACCATTATAGATGTCTCTTATTTCTTTTGTTTGTCTGAATCCTGTGGCTGGGACTTCCAGTAGTATGTTGAATAGTGATGAGAATGGACATCCTTGTCTTGTTCCTGACCTTAGGAGAAAAGTTCAGGTTTTCCCCATTAAGGATGATGTTAGCTGTGGGTGTTTCATGATGGACTTTATTATGTTGAGGTATGTTCACTGTAAGACCACTTTGTTGAGTTTTGTTTTGTTTTGTTTTGTTTTTTATCATGAATGGATGTTGGATTTTGTCAAATGCTTTTTCTGAATCTATTGAGATGATTAAGGATTTGTTTTTATGTGGTGTATCACATTGATTGATTTGTGAATATTGAACTTGCATCCCCAGAATAAATCCCACTTGATGGTAGTGATGATCCTTTTAATTTATTGTTGAATGCAGTTTGCTAATATTTTGTTGAGGATTTTTGCATCGTTGTTCATCAAGAATACTGGCCTATAGCTTTCTTTTTTTGTGGTGTCTTTGTCTGGTTTTGTATGAGGGTAGTATTGGCCTTGTGGAATGTATTTGGAAGCTTCCTTCCTCTTCTATTTTTTGGAATAGTTTGAGGAGAATAGGTATTAGCTTTGTGAGTACATCTCATCCTGGATTTTTACTTTTTTGTAGTTTTTGTTTGCTGATTCAATTTCATTACTAGTAATTGGTCTGTTCAGATATTCTATTTCTTCCTGGTTCAATTTTGAAGATTGTGTGTTTCTAGGAATCCATTTTGGAAGAAGGAATCTTTTCTTGTATATCTGGTGTCTAGTCTGGGGCTACCAGTAATAGTAACAACATCTAGGCCTTTCTCACAGCATGGCACCTCAGAGCCTTCACATGGCAGCTGAAGACTTCTGTCCAAATGTTAAAATCAATAAGGCAGCAATTACATCTCCTTTCCTGACCCAGCATCGGAGGGCACAATGTTTCTTCCACCATATTTTACTGGAAATACAAGTCAGACATTTACACAAGTTCAAGAGGATGGGATACAAACTCCACCTCTCAAAACGAAGAATGTAAAAAAAAAAAAGTCTGGTACTCATGGCAACAGATTCTGTTATTGGTCCAAAATATTCATCCTCAAGCCCAGATCTCTAGACTTTTATACCCAACTGCTCTCTATTTATATATTAAATTGCTTACTGTACTATTATTACTACTAATAATAGCAAATAAAGAAGTAAAGCTGTCATTATTTGCAGATGACATGATATTACATATAGAAAACCCTAAACACTCCATCAAAAAACTGTTAGAACTAATAAGTAAATTTGGTGAAATTACAGGTTACAAAATCAATAAACAAAAATCTGTATTTCTTTATGTTAATAAGGAACTATCAGAAAGAGAAAGTAAAAAAATGATCCCATTTAAAATTACATAAAAAATAACTGGGAATAAATTTAACCAAGGAAGTAAGAGAACTGTGTATTGAAAACCTTAAGACAACAATGACAGAAATGGGAGAAGACACAAATAAATGAAAAGATATTCCAAGCTCATGGACTAGAAGAATCAATACCATTTAAATGCCCATACTACCCAAAACAATCTACAGATTCAATGAAATGCCCATCACAATTCTGATGGTATTTTTCACAACAATAGAACAATCTTTAAATTTGTATGGAACCACAGAAGACCCTGAATAGCCAAATCAGTCTTGAGAAAGGAGAACAAAGCAGGAGGCATCACACTCCTTGATTTCAAACTGTATTACAAAGCTATAGTAATCAAAACAGTATGGTGTTGGCATAAAAACAGACACAGATTACTGGAGCAGAATAGAGAGTCCAGAAATAAACCCACATATATATGGCCAATTAATTTATGACATAGGAGCCAAGAATATACAATGAGGAAAGGACACTCTCTTCAATAAATGGTGCTGAGAACACCAGACAGTGACACATAAAAGAACAAACTGGACTATTACCTTATACCATATACAAAAAATAACTCAAAATGGATTAAAGACTTGAACATAAGACCTGAAACCATAAAACTCCTAGAAGAAAATATAAGCAGTAAGCTCCTTGACATGGATCATGGCAATGATTTTTAATCTGACATCAAAAGCCAAAGCAACAAAAGGAAAAAAAAAAAAACAAGTGGGACTACATCAAACCAAAAAGCTTCTGCATGATGAAGGAAACCATCCACCAAATGAAAAGGCAACCTTCTGAATGGGAGAAAATAACACCAAATGATATATCTGATAAGATGCTAATATCCAAAATATATAAGGAATTCATACAACTCAATAGCAAAAACAGACAAAACCCAAGCCAAACAAGGAATCCAATTAAAAGTGGGCAGAAAATCTGACAAGACATTTTTTCAAAGAAGACATGTAGATGGTCAACAGCTCCATGAAAAAGATGCTCAATATCAATAATCATCAGGGAAATGCAGATCAGAGCCACTGTGAAATATCACCTCACACCATTCAGAATGGGTAGTACCAAAACAGCAAGAAATAAGTGTTGGTGAGAATGCGGAGAAAGGAAAGCTTTGTGTACTGTTGGTGGAATGTAAATCGATACAACTACTCAGTATGGAAGTACCTCAGAAAGTTGAAAATAAAACTACCTTATGATCCAGAAATTCCAATTCTGGTATTTATCTGAAGAAAACAGAAACATTGATTTGAAAAGGTATCTGTCTCCCTCCACGTTCAGTGCAGCATTATTTACAATCACCAACTACGCAAACAACCTAAGTGTCCATCAGTGGATGAGTGAAAAAAGATATTGCCGTGTGTGTGTGCACATATATACGTATGTGGAATATTATTGAGCTATCAAAATAATAAAATCTTACCATTTGTGACAATATGGACCGACCTTAACAGCATTAAGCTAAGTGAGGTAAGTCAGACAGAGAAAGACAAATACCATATGATCTTTCTTATATCTAGAGTCAAAACAAAACAAAGAAACACAAAACAAAAAGAAACAAAAACCAAGCTCAAGTGATTTCCAGAGGCAGAGAGTAGAGAGGTAAGGGAGAACAGATGAACTGGGTTGTTTTTTTGGTTTTCGGGGTTTTTTTTTAAGTTTAAAAATAATTAAATAAAACAAAAACAAGTGTTAGAGATGACATGTGCCTAAACTTCCCAACAATCGGACAAAATCAGGACAAAGAGATAAGAGGATAAATACACAAATCTCTTCACCCCGGGCTCCAAATAGTGAGGTTGGGGATTTAGCTGAGCAGGACATGCTGTGGATGTCCTACTGCACATGGCTATATCTGTGACATAATGTGCATCATACTTCTATGATATTATATTCGGTTCTCATTATTCACATGAGTTATGGTCTATAAAGCTGCCACAAACACCAAATTAGCAAATACTGAACCACTGCTCCTAGGGGAAATACAGGGTTAAGTTCCTATGAGCTTCTGGTCACATTTTCATCAACTGGTCAACACATACACTAGGGAAGACCTAATTACAGTAAATTCTAAATATTTTGTACTTGTTAATTCATGTGAACCTCATAATAACTCCAGGGGGCAAATGCTATGGTAATCATCATTTTAATAAGATGTTAAATAATCTGCCCAATATCATGTAGCAAGTATATCATTCAGGCAGTCTGGCTCCAAATTTTAGATGTTTAACCAGTATACTAGATAGCAGGTATTACACAGTTATTTCAAATTCAGCATTACCAAAACTGTGCTTTAATCTGCCACACCTCATTAAAATAAAACTATCTTGCTGTACTTACGTATTTCCTCCTTGTTAATAATTCCAACATCCACATAATACCCAAATGAAGAAGTCTGGAAGCCACCCAAATGTCCTAACCCCACTAATTCCCCAGGTGAGATCTGTCCTCAGATTGTGTCAATTAACCTTCTTAATAATTCCCATATCTGCCCATTCGTCTCCAGCCCCACTGCCCTAATCGACATCTTCCTCTGTAAGTTTCAACTGGACTCCCTGCTTCCTATCTTTTGCAACTGTGATTCATCTTCCCAATGTCCAAAATGATGTTTGTAAAACGCAAATCTGATTATTATACATGTTGCTTAAAACTCTTCAAAGACCCCTAATAGGATAAAATCAAAGTGTCAGGGTAACGGATGACATCCTCTGATATGGTTGGTCTCTGACTACTATGACCCTTGTCTCCTTCCCTACCCAGAATGCTAAGATCTATCCATACCAATTTTCGTTTCTTAATTTTCCATCTGTTTCTTTCCTCCCTGCCACTGCCCATCCTATACAACTTTTTCTACCTTGAATATCCTCCTTCCTTTTCTTCTTCCAATTCCCAGTCATCTGGAGAATTCTTATTAACCCTACAAAACCCAGCTCTAACATCAATTCTTCTGGAAACACTGCTTGACACCTTCCCCAAGAAGTGTTGATTACTTCACTCTTCATCAGTGTATAGAACACTGTCCCAACATTACCCCATAATGTGGTCATGTGGCTATAGCATTGCAAATCATGTTTGCAAATCATTGCAAATCTCTATGTCCCTTGTTTTGTCACTGGCTCCTAGAGGACAGAAAGTGGGCCTTATTCATCATTGCATTCCCAGTGCCTGACATGTCAGAGATGTCCAGTGAATGCTTGTTGAATGAACGAGAAAATGAATGAATAAACCACAATACATAGTGATATTTGACATATAGAAAATAAAGAAGAGGCAAAATTTATAGTATCTATCCTACAAACCTGAAACAGTAGTAGAAAAAATGAACAGAAATGAGAAAATTGAAAGGCATGGGTACCAGGAAGTTAGCTTGAAGTGAGTAAAGAAAATGATGGGTTTGGGTTTGAACAGGTTGGGTTATATATGTATCAGTAGGTAGTTAGGAAAAACAAGATCAGAAAATTGATGGGAGTTCAAGGTTAAAACTGTAGGTTTGAAAATTAAATTAAGAGACATGATTTGTTTTTTACCAAGAGAAAAGTTTTCCAATTATATGAGTGGAATGAACAATTTTTACTGACCCTCCTCTAAAAAGAAAATGTTCAAGAACTTTCTAAACATGGTTCAAAACAATAATCAAAAAAGTCATATTTAACAGAATCATAAATTGGCTATCGTAATCCCTTCTTTTTTTAGTTGGTCCTTATGTTTTTATCTCTACTATCATAATTCTTTTTTTTTTTAAGATTTTATTTATTTATTTGACAGAGAGAGAGAGGGAAGCAGGCTCCTTGCTGAGCAGAGAGCCCGATACGGGACTCGATCCCAGGACCCTGAGATCATGACCTGAGCCGAAGGCAGCAGCTTAACCCACTGAGCCACCCAGGTGCCCGACTATCATAATTCTTTAAAAGGGGAGACATAAAAAGAAAAAATGGATGGGTCATCCAAAAAGTACTGCTTCTTAGAATACTACCCAAACCAGAGGCAGAAACCTCTGAGAGTGATTAGGGTTGGGCCACTGCTTCTTCCTTACAATTCTCCTTCATGGCTATTCCCACCCCTACTCTAACAATCACTTCTGAACACTTTCTTGCTGACCTCAGGGAACAGTAGGATATAGGAAAACTGCCCATTTCATGTCCCTGATTTCCACACAGACACAACCAGTGACCAACAGAGGAAACGTGATTTGCAATGATATAGCCAGCCCAAACAGACAAAGTCAACAAGAATGTATGATGCTTATTTCCCTGTTAACCCAACATAGGTGGGGCACTGGAAAATGTTTTTGAGACCAGAAAACAAGTATCCCCTGGAACTTTTTATATAATTTACAAGTCCAAGACCCCCATTGTTGTGTTTTTAAAGCATTTGTACTTCTCTACCCTCCTCCCTCTCCCCTTCCTGGTGAATCAGAACATCCTGGGGTACAATGCCAGAAACACTTGATTCCACCCTGAGGCATGGGACTATGAAAAGACCCTCCCCAGATTTTCCTGACCTTTATACCTACACCAGGCAGAGAGCCGTGTCCGCTAACGTGGGTTTGTGATCTCACACAAATTACTCAACTTCTAAGAAACTATTTCCTTACCTTGGGGGAGAAAGAGGAATGATAATAGCCTTCTAGTGGACTTGTCACAAGGATGAGGTCAGGTGACACCAGCACAACAATTACAATAGCGCCTGGACCCCAGAGATGCTCAGTGAATGCCTGTCTCTCCGTTTCCTCCAGGCACTTTCATCTGGTCTGGGGGTCCTCTTGGACCACCGTACTCTACTCAGCACCCTCCCTCTGGTTGGAGCGCCCACACAGGAGCCTCTCACCTCCTAGGTTTCTGTTACACTCACCTCCCATGTGTCAAAAACTAACTTTAGAAACTGAATTTGAGGGAGGTGACAATTGCTCCAATCAAAATTAAATAACATTTTGAATATAGTGATGAACCATCTTCTCGTGTGTACTTTTAGATCGTTCATTGGATTGAGTATGTTTGCATGACATTTTCACTTTTACATGGCTTTGTTTTTAAAAAAAATAAATTTTGAATATATTTGTATATCTATTAATGTATATTATATCTACCCATAAATATATGCGACTGTGGGTACTTAATTGCAGAAACGCTTAGCAATTAATCCTTCTGTACCAGGCACTGTGCCAAAGAAGCTCATGGAATTCTCGAGGTCATCCTACCAGAGAAGTACAATTAGTACTCCCGTTTTACAGATGAAGAAACTGAGACTTAAGGACATCAGGTAACTTCACCAGGGTCACACAGCTAATAAGTAGATATCAGCGCACTCAAAATTGCTAAATAACTCACTGCATTTATGAAGCTTTTATTTTAATTGGAAGCATAGGAGCTGTGGTTTCACTGCTTTTAACTTTGAATGGAGCGCGCTGCTGAGCTCCCAGCACAAGATAAACAGGAGGACAGGTGTCACTTTAAGAGACTCCTGGAGGCTGTAACCCGAAGCCTCCTCCAGCGCCCCCGGAAAGGTCTGGGAGGCTGCACCCAGCCGGTGCTGGTCTGTAAACTCCCGTGGGTCTGGCGCGTCTCTTTCTTCCAAAGTTGGACCTCTCCTTGGTGGGAGGGGGTGGGGAGGAGGGTAGGCCAGTGACGTCACTCAGGAGCCGGGATAAAGCTCCCCGGCCGCAATCTGGGCGAGGGCACTCTCTGGGCAGCGCAGTGGCTGTGTCGCTGGGAGACCCTTGCGGTGGGCAGGGCCGCCCCTCGCTGTGCCCCAGTCCGTCCCCAGGAGCCAAGGTGCTCCGGCTGGAGGCCGCGCCGAGAGCACTATGCCCCAGAACGTGGTCCTCCCGGGCCCTGCGCCCTGGGGCTTCAGACTCTCAGGGGGCATAGACTTCAACCAGCCTTTGGTCATCACCAGGGTAGGTGTTTTCCGTTCTTTCGCTGCAGGTGGGGGGCTGGCGTGCGGCGGATCTCCCTGGATTGCAGGGTGGCTGGCTAGTGAGCCCCGGGTGCGCTGGTGGCGGGGGGTGGTCCTCCCCTTCGGGCCCACAGTTCGAGGGGCGGCAGCAACTTGGCAAACTGAAGCTGGGGGGATGCAGAGCAACTTAGAGGATTTACAGAGTCCGCTGCAATGGTCTCTGGCTGCATCCTCTCCGTCCCCAGCAACTTTCCAGGAGAGGTGAACCGACAGCCTGATTCCCCTGGGCTTAGAGGAGGCTGGACTGCGAGGGCTGGGGCAGGGCCGGGGATGGGGGTGCTTCTGCCCTCCAACCCCCCACCCCCGCCCGTTTCCTTTCAGGAACAAAAGAAATGAGGTCCCAGAAAGAAAGGAGAAATGACTGACAGTGGCGGTTGCTCCTCGGAGCTAGACGCACACCTGAGCGCGTTTCTCCTATGGATGAGAGCTTCAGCACAGTGCTGATCCCAGGGCACAATCTGGGTCCGCCAAGTTGGAAGCGCTCGTATCAGCCCAGACAGGGAAAATATTACTAATGTGTTTTCCTAGGTTTCCAGGCATTTTGAAAAAATATTTTCCAAAGCTGGGAGTTTGGCTTAGGAATCATCACCTATAACTCAAACTACAAAGAAAACGCGCCAGATAGTTTAGTTTACCTGATGGAAAGTCACCAGTCAGCCTAAAAACCCTGAAAAATAGTACTTTACTATCAGAGTCAACTTTCCCTTACTTAATATTCCCTAGAGTATTGTCTAATTAGAAAAAAAAAGAGAAGAAGAAAAAGGAAATTTGGGGATTTCTGTCCTGTCAGTAAATTTCTAGTTGGTCTAGTTGATTTTTTTTTTCTAAATCAAGTGTTTGTCTTAATAGAAAGTTAATGTTATTTCAGTTATCAATAAAACATAATCTAAAAGCATAAACTTCCAGAATATTATACTTTTCTTATGTTTTCTTTTTTCCTTACTGCTTATATTGTATTTTATAAATATATGCTTTATAATCTGATTTACTCATATAGATTTTTGAACAAGGTAATACCTTTTAAATTCTGTTCAACTCATATATCTAGGAGATTTGGGCACCAATGTCTTTTTGAAATATCTCAAAACATGTACCGTACATACACATACCATGGAACATTTCAAGCTTTGTTTTACATTTTTCAAAAACATATAAACACATCTGACATGTGTTTTTGTATGAGACATGAAAAGCTAACATACCCCCAGAATGTTCCTAAGTAAATTAAGCAGAAAATGGTTCAGTGATCTGGGCCAAGCAACAAATGCCTTTTATGGATTTACCAACCAAAACAGTTTCCATTATCTCTACTAAGAAATATTTTTAAAGTTTTTGAAGTATAGTTTTCATTTGTTTAAATTAAAGGAAAATGAGCTTTTGAATCCTAACAAAGGATAAATCATATTTATAGTAAATTCTAAAAAAAATTTGTTATCAAAACATTTTAAGTGATTTATAAAAGAATTTTATATTGCTATTAATATGTAACATCTCAATATGATTAATCCTAGGTTTGAAATGTTGAGTTGTTGACATTATAAATAATGTTTATTTTAAAGCAGTACTTATATATTGCAGTTGGACCACAGGAGCTATTTTGGCAAATATATTTGATATGACAATTATTATTTGGGAAGCCAATTCATATTTGAATTTCTAATTCATTACTAATTTATATCCCTCATTTTGACATGGTTCGGTAATAATGCCTGACCATAACTGCTGATTTCATTTGACTATGCCTTTTCTCTTCAATTAATTTAACTCAAGAATAGCAGGTGAAATTCAGCTATTTTGTATTCCAAGAGTCCCCCAAACCATGCACATAACAGAGTCATGTTGAATGAATGAAAGCATATTCTCTCGAATTTTTTTGCCTTAGTGAACACCTAATTGAGAACGTCTCCACTGAAATTATAAGAACAGTTAAAATCACTTACAAAACGTTTAACTAAAAGACCTTACACAAAGCTAATTATCAATGTTGTAATTAAATAGTAAAATTCCATTTTATAGTTATTGTATATATTAAAAGGCAGTGAATAAGATTGTCTGTGTATTATTGTACTCCTTTGCTTGCCATGAATATCTCTTAGAACCTTTATATGGACTAACTCCCTTAAACCTCACAGTAATTCTGTAAGACTAGCAGTAGTAATACCTCTTTTTGTGGATGAGAGAATGAGGCTTCAAGAATTTCACTAGCCTGCTGATGGTCACAAGTGGTGGGACAGAATTTGACCCTAGTTCTATCTGCCTCCAAAGCCTGCATTCTGAACCCCCATGTGTAAGACAAAAAGCAAACAAACAAAATCTGTTTATTGTACAGATCCTTCCAAATACATGTGTTGCGCCATCCACTTCCTCATCATCTGGTCCTACTGATTCCATATCTTTAGGATCTACCACTTTTTGTTCCTACGACTGTCCCTATTCAAGCGTCCATGACTTCATGCCTAGCTCTGTCTCCCCTCTCCAGTTCACTCTGTATATTTCTTACCAGCCATCTTTGGGAAATGCTAGGTGCCATCTATCCTCCCCGTTCTTAAAATTCCTTCAACAGCAACACCAACTAAAGGGAATAAAATGTGTGGGCCCTGAGCACAGTGTTGGCCTTCATTCTCTTCCCAACTCACGTTTCCAACTTTATTTCCTCCCTCTCTCTCCCTTTCTTCTTCTCACTGACAGTCATGTCACTATCCCAGCCGATTTACAATTTCTCCATCTGTCTACACCCACTACCGTTTTTCTAGAGATTTCTCCTCCCCACCCTACCCCACTGTCCTCTGCCTAGGAAACCCAATCAAATATCACTCCCCAGCCTTCTTCTCATAATAAGCATTTTACCATTTGTTACCATAACTTTTGTCCTACAAGCTCTCCTTACATCATGCCTTGTACCACAGATGTTTGAGTACATCTGTATCCCACAAATTGCATGCTCCCTGAAGGCAGAAACTTTTAAATTTAGGGGATGGTCAGTGCTGTGCATCATCTATGTGACAGAAATATAGACACAATATGAATGGTTGATTAAATTGCTCACTTTTTATATAACTATTATTACCATAATAGGTTCAGATTATATCCTCAAAGATATTCCACAATAAAAAAAGAGAATTGCTTTATTGTTCATTGATCTGTTTTAGTTAAGCTCTTAAGTATGCAAAGAATTGAGAAACGAATGCCTGAACTTAATACCACAAAAATTCCTATAAATGAGATACATTCTTCAAGCCAAATCAATTTTTGTCTTCCTGCAAGCTATCACTTTCTCTCCCTGCCTCACACTTTGCAAATGCAAGTGCTTCTAGACAGTGGGCCTCTACTCCACCAGAGCTGGGTGAGGGGTTTACAAATGTAACTCTCTCCAGCGACTGAAATTACAGTTCACAAAATTAGGACAAAGTGTCCCCGTCATAGAAATAATTTACAATCTAATTAATCAACCAGGTGAATCCGTATCATAAGAGACACCAGAAGTAAGGTAAACCAAATACCAGGCAAGCTCAAAAAAAAAAAAAAAAATTCAGCAATGGGTTGTGATATACACATTTGGTAGAAAAACAGTTTTCTAGGCAATAGGTATGTGACACATTGTGCAATAGAGATTTGAATTGTGGATGTGGAAGGGTTGTTCCTGCAAACACCATATATAACTGGTCTCCGCATTTCACAGAATAAATCTGAGGTTCACATCACTAAGTGAGCAGCTTTTCTTTTTCTGCCACGAAGATTCTAAGAAGTCTCTTTCTTTTTTAAGTGTTTGGACCACCCAGAAGGTAGATCTACCATCACAGCCAAGTTACATATGGTTTGTTTTCACAAATGGTCCAATTTGGAATCAAGTGCAAGTTTCTTTTGTGTATATGATGTAAGATTATTACATACATCTGATGCTGGTATGTCCTTTCTCACTCAGTGCCTCTTCTCCCCCACTTCTTCTTTCCTCGTTTCTTTTCAGGGCACACTTAGGGCCAAGATCATTGTAAGTGGAAACACTCTATGGGCTTGGGTACCAATGTAGAAAATGTTACTGTATTCTCAAGTTTTGCAGGCTTGAACATAGAAAAGTACATGACTTTAATATAAATTATATTTGAAATTCGAGCTTTTTTTAGAAAGAAGTGTTTACATTGAATGCAATCCTTCACCAGGATTCAAGTGTAGTAAGAAAGTTGATGGGAAAACCTATTTAATTTTATTATCCCAAAGACATGTTTGCATGGATATGCTGGTTCATATGTTCATAACTGTCCTGCATCCCACAAATATCTATTAAGTGCAGAACGTATTGTATGTGGAAGGCACTGTGGAGGATACAATTATAACTTAACAGGTTTCTACTCCCTGAGATGCTCAAATATGAGAAGAGAGGGACATACTTGTACATAAAACCAGTACACAACGTGTCCAGGACTCCATGAGAAAAGTGCAGCCAAAGAGATAGGAAGAGTCAGGACAGAGATTCCCTGCCTTAGTGGCAAGGGACACTGTCCCATGGGGACAGTGGAAGATCTTGAGCTGCAGAGTTAGCCCTATGAGGAATTGCAGATTTTTACTGCATCTAGACCCTAAGCAAGTTTCTTATACTCTGAGAACATCCATTTTCTCATCTTAAAAGAGAGTCTTGAGAATTCCGTGAGATAGTAGTTCTCAGGAATACAGTGCCAATAATAATAACAATACTGCCACGGTTCTTGACGCCGGCTGCACGTTAGAGTCACCCGAAAAACATATGAAACTACCCATGCCCAGGTGCTACTTGCAGAGGTTCTGAAGTAACCCATATGAGGTATGGCCCTAGAAATGCAGATTACAGACAGGCTCTAGAGGGCTTTAGATGCCAGGTGGGGCACTGGAGTTTATTTGTAGACAACAGAGGACAACTCAACATTGGGCTTTCTCCCTATTTCAATCCATGCCCTATAGCATAGCCCTTCAGTGTATACTTGTCTTGTCCATAACTATTTCACTTTTATTCTTAACATAAAAGTCTCACCAGGGTGTCTGGATGGCTCCCAGCCAACTCTTGATTTCAGCTCAGGTCATGATCTCAGGGTCGTGAGATGGAGCCCCACATAGGGCTCCACCATCAGCAGGGGGTCTGCTTGAGATTCTGGTCTCTTCCTCTCCCTCTTGCCCTCCCCTGGCTCTCTCTTTCAAAACAATCAATCAATCAATTAATCTTAAAAAAGAAGTCTCACCAGGGCCATATCTTGTGCTTCCCTCATGTCTCCCATGGTAAGTAGAATATTATAGATGCTTTATCTGTGATTTAGTTTTTTTTCCAAATGGACCCAAATGATAGGTTGATGTGAATAACACAAATTCCCTAGTTCCTCTCCTAGAGCTTATGATTTGTGATTCCAGGCTTCTGGAGTAGAGTGGGAGTCTTTATGTCCAGCAAGGACACCCACGTGATTTTTCCAATTAGACAAATTTGAAAACATGTGCTAAGTGATATGGCAGTACTATTTTCAATGATTTCTCTAATGCTTTTGATATGTGAGACTCCAATGAACCTAATAATAAATAATCCATTGAAAAACTCTTTGCCTCACTGTAGCTCTCTCTTCTGATTTAGGGGAAAATGTTAATAACAAACTATGAACAATAACATAAAGTAATTACATAATATATTAACAATATAATGTAATGCTGGGAAATAACATATCTTTATGTCTAAACAGATAGTTTAACTTACTAAAACCAGACCAATTTAGTGGTCATTTTCTTATCATTAGCCTAGCTGAACTTAAGAACTAGAAGGGGACCATATGTTCTCCTTCTCCCTCATCCCTCTCTCTCCAGCCTTTTTTTTTTTTTTTCCCCTTTTCCACTACCTCCTTAGAGATCTAAGGACATCAATCACAAGGTGGAACACAAATTAAAAAGGGGTTTTTGCATCCCCATCAACCACCTTTTTTTTTTTTTTTTAAGATTTTATTTATTTGAGACAGAGAGCACAAGGAGAAGCAAACTCCCTGCCGAGCAGGGAGCCCGACTTGGGGCTCAATCCCAGGACCCTAGAACCACACCTGAGCCGAAAGCAGACACTTAACCAACTTAGACACTCAGGCTCCCCCAACCACCTTTCTTATTTGACTTCTGAAACCATTGCTGACACAGCCAAACTGCTGTTCCCATGTTAATACGGAGCCAGAGGTTACTTGGAAATTTACCCTCCTTTGAAAAAATAGTTTTCTTTGTCCAGGTTGTCTTAAAGTTGTTGCAATGGTCAAAGTTATTAGGAAGAGCTTTGCAAATATGGTATTTGGAGTAAATATAAGATAGTGTTAATACTTATATATTCATACGCTTAATGAAACTTAGTAATGTTCAGAATCGAAGTTCAACATACACCAGATGTCTCAGTTTAAAACTTATATAGACAGACACACACACAACCCTACCTTCCGTTTATCCCAACCAGAGCTAAAAACTGATGTTAGGCTTTTCTAAATCAAGATTGAGCATTATATAACAAATCTATTTAAGTATGTTAGAAAACCTAGGTGAGGCTTTAAAAGAAAACACATTGAGCCATTCTTTCCCACTTTTTAACTCAAAGAATAGACTTCTGGTCTCTGATGTTCAAAAATAGATAGTACTGATTTTGACAAACTATAGCTAGAGAAAATTAAAAGTTTAAGATTATTTTTACCCCTGCAAGTCACACTGGGGATGGAAACTTTTATTCTCCTAAGAGTTCTGGGCTTAGGAGAATTTCCAAATGGAAAACAGCTATGAAATGTCTCCCAAAGGCTGGGAAATAATAATCTCCATTGTCTTCATCAAGCTTCTACCAACTGTTCTTATTGGAAAATAATCACGATCACTACAGCGAAATGATCACAGAAATGAAGTGAGTACAATAAACATTTTAGTAATGAGACTGAAGGTCTCAGACACATGAGAATTTATTGCCTTTGCAATTTTATTCATTTAGGTGAATCTTGGCTATCCCTTAGAGCCACGAAGTTAAATAGAATCAATAACTAGATTAATTAAGTAAATAGAGAAAAAAAATGAACGAATGAATGATCCTCAAGTAAAATATTAGGAACAATTTAGTTTATTCCTGGAGCAGTTTGAGGTTTAAGTCAAGTCCTGTACATTCTTCTGCTCTGAACAGTAGGAACTTGCAAATGCAACAATGATGGGTTGACATTAATAGCTATAATCTTTGGGTATATAGGTAATCCTTTGGGTAATGGTTATATAGGGACTAGCTCTTTATGTTTCATGAGATCTACTTTAAATAACCCTTTCATTCATTTTCAATTATCCATTAATTCCAAATACTGGAATATATACAATGGCACATTAGAAATATACATAATATTATACATATCCTCAAGAACTTCCGGTCAAGTTGTGAAAACAAACAATACAAGTAAATAAACAAACATTAAAGTACAACTTGTCTTCATGAAGGAAGTGAAAAACGTAATGGTGGAGAATGATGGGGGGGTATCTGGAGAAGCTACTTCAGATGTTTGGGGAAGTCTCTTTGAGAATGTGACATTTAAGCCTAGACCTAAAGGATTAGGAGGAGGAACTGAGTGATGAGTGGGGGAAACATTTCAGGCAAAAATAATAGTGCAAGTAAAACCTTGAAGAGAGTACATGCTGGGTCTATTTGAGGAACTGAAAGGAATCTGGAATAACTACGGCACAGTGGGTGGAGGGGAGCAGGAATGGTGTAAGATGATGTTAGAGAAGTAGGTGGGTAAGACCAGGTAAGGACTATTAGGCAGTTCTAAGTAATTAGGATTTACCAAAAAAAAAAAAAAAGGAGTAGGAAGAGCAATAGCAATCAAAAACTGAATACTCAGTGTAGTAATTAACGATTTCAAATTTGGTATCTTTTAAACATTTAATAACCATATGTTTCCCAGATCCTTAAGTATTCTTTTCATCTCCCCACACACCCCCCCACAAGAAAGAAAGAAAAAGAAAGAAAGAAAGAAAATGAAGTTCATGTGGGTTTCTTGCAGACAACGTAAAAATGGATCTTGTTTTTTTACCTAGTTTGGCAATCTTTGTTAAAACACAGAGTGTTTTGAGAGACTATGGACTCTGAAAAACAATCTGAAGGGTTTGAAGAGATGGGGAGGTGGGAGGTTGGGGGAACCAGGTGGTGGGTATTAGAGAGGGCACGGATTGCATGGAGCACTGGGTGTGGTATAAAAACAATGAATACTGTTATGCTGAAAATAAATTTTAAAAAATGTTTAAAAATTTAAAAATAAATAAATAAATAAATAAATATATGTATTTGACCCTGGGAAAAAAAAATAAAGCCACTGCTGTCTAAAAAAAAAAAAAAAAAAACACACACACAGAGTATGATGTGGTTATACCATTTACATTTAATGTAACTTCTGATAAGGTTTAATGAAAATCTAGCATCTTGTTAGTTGCTTTTTATTTGTTCAATTTGTTTTTCATTCATGGAGAAGACACTGTGTCTGAATACAAACTTCTCTGGTGTCTGCAGTCCTCAGGAGTTCTAGACACTCAGTGTTAACTGAGAGTTCATCATTTTAGCTGAATTCTTTATGACCAAAATGGTGCCCCCATCTTCCTCTGTGCTCTGACACAAGTGATACAATTTGCTTACATCTTGACTTTCCTTGGAGGCACCTGTCTTTCCTTAGATTCCAGGTTTAGTTGGTTGCCCTGCAGCTTCAGCTCTCTGAATAGTTCAAGAAAAGTTATAATTTTGTATCTTATATGGTATCTTCTACCTACTACAAGAGTGATTCTCTTTCTAGTTTTCTACATCCTAGATGCCCCTTCATGTGAATTTTAAAGATCATTACTTATAAGGATGCTACCGTAGCTTCAATTCAAATATAAAAGGTCCCTAAATGGGGTGAAGTTGTACTCCCAAATAGGGAGTTAATGGATTTAAAAAACCCTAAAGAATAAATTATTTTATTTAAAACAAAGAAAATAAGATCAAACAGGTATTAAGGAAGATGCTTTAGAAGAGAGTAAGAGATGTCATGATAGATGAAGTGTGGTTAGTAAGAAACAAAATTATTTAGCATGGTGGAAAAATAGAGCTAACACAGTTGATCATTGAAGAGTTATTTCAAGTTAGATTTAAAATTCCCTGCCCACTGAAACTTTTAAAATGTTACCAAGCTGAAATATAAATGTCAGGCACAAAACTCAAGATATTGCAGAATGTTGGTTTTTAAATGATGCCATGATTTCTTTCAGATTACTCCAGGAAGCAAGGCGGCAGCTGCCAACCTGTGTCCTGGAGATGTCATCTTAGCTATTGATGGCTTTGGTACAGAGTCCATGACTCATGCTGATGCACAGGACAGGATTAAAGCAGCAGCACACCAGCTGTGTCTCAAAATTGACAGGTGCTTTTTAATTAATGGTGTTAAAATGTGATCTGTTTTGCAGAAGATCCTGAACCAGAACTAAAAATGATTTCATCCTCCCTGTAAGAAAGAGTTTCACAGGAACTAGAATTTTGAATTTTGACCAGCTTTTTTTTTTTTTTTTTTTTTTTTTTTTTTTTTTTTTTAGTATATCAGCCACTTTGGTCTGTTCTTCATTGATGTCAGTTAGTCCAGTCACTGTTAAAAAACTATTTCTGAAAAGAATTTTCTGGAATGTCAGAATAAGGGAAGAGGCTAAAAGAATTCTTTTTCTTGTTAATTGACTATGAAAATAGAACCACGAAAAGTACTGGCCACAGAAACCCTGCACAGAACAGTTACTTGTACTGCTGTTCTGAATGTGGTAGAGAATGGAATAGAATTTAAAGATTCTCCTAAAAGAATCTCTTGACTTGCAAAAATGTGAGCATATTGAAAACTGGTTGCTAATACTGTTTATGCCATTGGCTGTTTTGTACAGAATTTAACCCAGAAGAATCTGACAAGGTGTAAAGAGTGCACATGAAGTGAGAATATTAGAAATCAGACATTTATAGTGGAAAAAAAAAAAACTAAGAAATTGAACCTGATCTTTGGCCATCATAGGCCTGATCTGAAGTTGAATTGTGAAAATAATGTTTTGTTATAGTGGTTGTTAGTGGGTGTTTATCCTGTTGCTATTTTATTCCCAACTTTCCCTGCTGTGGTTCAGAAGGCCCAATCAGCCAATCTGCCATATCAGGGGTGAAATTGACTCTTTCCCTATTTATTTATAACTAGTGTTCCTGCCAAGCACACAGTCTCTTAGGAGCACATGGTCCCAAAGAGATACATGAGAAGGACATGAGATTGGATAAAGCTCATTTCCTTGATGCCAGCAGCAAATGCCCCTGGCATACCATTCACTGTCTCCTGTGGTGGCCTGGGTAGGATGGGAGGGAAGTAGAGGAAACCTAGGGAGTTTGCCCTGTGGTCATCTGCCTCCAGAATCTTCCTCTCCTGTACTGTTCCTTGCAGGTATGGCAGACCTACTCTCTGTAGAAGCTGTACAATGTCTTTGCCTTAGTCAGTTCAGGCTCCTACAACAAATATACCATAGATGGGTGACTTAAAAAAAATTTATTTTTCACAGTTCTGGAGACTGGAAGTCTGAGATCAGGATGCAGCATAATCAGGTTCCTGATTACTTCCTCACATGACATTTCTTGGTGTGTGGACACAGAGACCGAGATCTCCTGTCTCTTCCTCTTTATATAAGGACATTAATCCTATTATGACAGCTCTACCCTCATGACGTAATCTAATCCTAATTACCTCCCAGAGACCTCACCTCCAAATACCATCACATTGCGGGGTAGGGTTGCAACATAGGAACTTGGTGGGGGTTGGGGAGGGACACAAACTTCAGTCTATGGTAGTCCTCCACGCAATTTTTATCCATTCAGTTTCCTCCAAAGTATCCAAAAAACTAATTAGATGGGAGAATACAGAATAATGAGCAAAGAGTATTCCTTTTGTTTAAATCATCAAGGCTCAATAGTATTTTCATACACAATAATGGGAGATTAAATGCTAAAACCGGACATAATGTTAGAATTTGGAGTTTACAAAATGTCTTTTATTCACAGAGCAGAAACTCGCTTATGGTCTCCACAGGTGTCTGAAGATGGGAAGGCTCATCCTTTCAAAATCAACTTAGAATCGGAACCACAGGTATGAATTGTAGAGTAAATGATATTCATGTTTTATTTCCTTTTAAATGATGTGGATGCCTTCCAAGAGGAAGAAATGACAAATATAAAAAATTGGAATTAGCCACATGATGGAACGATTGTCTGTCTTTACCCTGTGTGAGATTAATTTATATTATCCATGTCTTTTTATATCAAGAGAAAAGAGAAGTATCTCTAGGCAAGTGCCTTGTTAAAAGACAAATGTGTTCTCAGGACAAATTTGGCTCTATCTACGTGCAGTCCACTTAGTTTTTCATTCTTTATGATGGACTTCTGCCAAATGACCATGACCTAATCCAAGAAGTTTAACATATTAAAACAAAGCAAAACGAAATTAGTGTCTACCATTTGAAACAGGTGTCTCCAATCTAATAATTACTGTAAACTTCAATTCTTTGAGGTCTTTGTCCAGATCTTATTTTACATCCTTTTTTAATTCTCAGTTCTGGTGTTCTATAATTAAGTTTATGCTACAAAAAGGGTTTTGCATTTATGTAATCATAGTGATATTCTGCCCATGCAGTAAAATTACAAAAGATAGAGGATTTTCCCTTGAGGCAATTCTAATGAGCTAAATTAATCTAATAATCTGATGCTTATCTGATGATGTCTACTTTCAAAAGCTCCAAAAAAAAAAAAAAAAATCCCTGTAATGAAAGCAACCCCCAGTTGTGCTGTGTGGGAAAATGTAATTAAGACAAGGATTTTAGAACTTCTCCTTCGCCAGATGTTTCCCAAGTTTAGAGAGACAGATATATAAATTAGGCATCCCTTTTTAAACAAGTATTCATACTAAGTGTATTATATATTAAATATTCCTAAACTATAATTTTCCCATGTATCTGTGGAAAATGCATGAAAACGTATTTGCAACTTACGCTTCAGCAGCATTTCCCTTTCCAGGATCACCAACTCCTGAATTTGTGCTTCGTTTTCTACTTTCTCCATGAATTTACCTCCACTTTCTCCTTGATAAAATACACTTAGAGTACCACGTACCTGTATCTCATAGGGCTTCTCAAAGATTTAAATAAAATACCGTAGAAAAAGACCTTGGCACATTGAATTGCTCCTAGAGATATTCAATGTAGTGGGAGCTCTTGTTAATACTCGTATGGTACCTGCCCCCTCCTACCAGGCTGTGACGCGCAGGCCTCTGGCCTTTCCTGACAGTGAGATGGGAGACTGCCCATGTGATAGGACTTTCTGGAGACCAGGAATGCTTTCCACATTACTATGAGAAGGGTCATTAAAAATTGCTTTGGATTAAAACTTTATTTTCAGTTCAAATACAATCCCCCCAGGAGAAGAAACATCCTGAATAGCTTAACCTTTAGACAGCATGAGTTTATTAGATCCTTGTCCTAGACTTTTGACTAAAGGAAAGGAAGAGCCTAAGCCTGAAAATCACTAAGAGCAGAGGAGGAGAAAACAGGCCCTCAAGGGAGTGAGCAGGATATGGACTATCTGTGCAGGCGGGAACTGCTGTGTCTGTTCTCTTTACTCGGGAGTCTCCCAGCATGGCACACAGCAAGCGCTCAATTAAACAGCTGATGAATGAAAAGAACAGAGGCTCTACTGATAAACTGCATTTTCTAACACTGCCCAGGACCACACCTGGGAACCAGTTCTCAGAATGGTGCTCAGCTGCCACCAGCCCCCACTGCTGTATGGCAAGAGTGGTCGTGCAGGTTGAATGGGAGTTAGGTCAGGTGAGAGCCCAGCTCTTCAGGAAGAGTGAGCGAAAGATGAAATAGACAAGACTGGTAATAACTGTGGTGAAAGGGGTCTGAATGCTGATGGTGGCTTACCCTCTGGCATCTGAGGTGGATTGGTGAATAATAATAATACCTCCAATCAACATTATCTTTTTTTTTAAAGATTTTATTTATTTTATTTGACAGACAGAGATCACAAGTAGGCAGAAAGGCAGGCAGAGAGAGAGAAGAGGAAGCAGGCTCCCTGCTGAGCAGAGAGCCCGATGCGATGAGGGGCTCCATCCCAGGACCCTGGGATCATGACCTGAGCCGAAGGCAGAGGCTTTAACCCACTGAGCCACCTAGGCACCCCAACATTATCTTTGATAGAAGAAAAAATTGGAAGAAGAAAAAGCAAAGCTCTCCAGGCAGAGCTGTCACTTGGAGATTGTCCTTTGCAGTAATGCCCAAGCCCACAGCTTCCTCCCACCTTCACTGAGTCATCAGATAGAGGCAACACGTGAGAGAAAGAGATCATGTGGTGTTTTAAAAAACAATGGAACGAAGTGAAAGCTTAAGGCTTGTATATATGCATTCATTGACCACCCAATCTCTTATTATCACCAGGACGAAATGGATAAAATTCTGAATTTCCTTTCCGTATATAGTACACCTCCAAAATTGTACTGCACCCTTTTGCAAATTATTCATTCATTCATTTGTTCATTCAAAATTTCTCCTAATTTTTAAAATCCAGTTTCACCAATGTGAGATGCTAAGGCATGGGGTCAATGAGACAGATCTGACCAAAGTACCAGATCCCCAAGTATCCCTGGCCATATCGCAGTGTCTGGCATGTGGGTGACTCACCAAGTATTTATTACTCACAGCTGAGCTTAGACCAAGATGGGAGCCTGTGTTTTGCTAATATCTCTCCAGAACTGGAGTTTAAGGGCAGTTGTCTCAGTTTCGTTCTAGTAGAACAAAACTTTTATAAGTCTCTAAGTACTAACTTATGACCATGATTGTCCCAAGAACTGGATTTTTAAAAATAGACCCAATTTTAAGTACTCTGGCCTCTCATCAATCATTTATTAGTCCACATGCCCTACATTAAGGGGTAGGGCACTATGGACATGTATGATAGTACAAATGGGGAAAAGATAAAGGATGAGATAGGTTTGGAAAAAAAAAAAAAAAGGTGAAGATTGGGTTAAAGGCTCCAGAAGCCAGTCGGATGGAGCCTTTGAACATTCCTTTAGTTTGAGTCATGACTAATTCTTACTGGCACCTCCTCCAAGAGGCCAGTATTTGAAGGTCTCAGAGATAAGAACCATTTCAATTCTTCCCCTAATGGGCCAAAGGATTCCCGTCCTTAGGATCCTCAGGCCAGATTTCTGCATGATGAGTTCAGCTAACTTGGCACTTCAGATCGGACGTTCCCTACAAGCATAGTTAAACCCTTGCTATCCGAAATGCCAAAGCATAAACTTAACAAAATGCCATGTTTAAAAAAAAAAAAATACAAGCAGTGAATTTAACTTGGAGCATGAGAGCGGAAAAAAGCTAAACTGAGGTTATATTTGTCTTATTTTATCTTTTGCATTAACACAAGCCATGTAAAAAGAGGTGTTGCAAAGGAGGTCTTCCCCCACCCCCACTCCCACCCCAAAAATGGACACTCTGCAGATAAAGCAACTTTCTGGACAGCAAAGATGTGTCCATCTGAGAAACACATGCCATTACCACATCAAGCTTTCAGATCCTACTGTAGATAAAGAGAAAGGGCCATTGAGCAATACAGTATTTGAGTTCTTGTTTCTCAACCCGAGTGAAACTATAACTGCAAGCTTTGTGACTTTTGCTATTAGAATATAATACTCTTTCATTTTAAAAATAATATATATCCTTTGGAGGAAAAAAAAATACATTATATCCTACCATCCAACCCCAGCCACAAATAACAACATGTTAGTGTACTTCTTTCCAGTCTTTTCCCTATGTGTAGATTTAGGCTTTGGAGACTTTTTCTTACATAGTTATAGTAATAATTGGCATGAAATTTTAATACCTAGGTTTTTTTTTCATTTGTCCATGTTTTTATTAAATAGTTAAATTTTGTCTTTATCATTTTAGACTTGGATTTTCAGCTTAAATAGAAGCTTAGAAGGTATTCCTAGCCTTTGAATAAATGTTATTTATTTATAAGGAGTTATATATGTATATATAAAAAGTTATTCCCAGCGATTGAATATAAATGCCTTCTATACAATCCCGAACATGGCCTATGAGCAGACATATGCATTTTCCTATATAAAGTATTCTTGCTCTAGACCAAAGGTACGTTTTTAGAGCTCGGGGTCCTTCTCCAAGTCTGGCATTCTCAAATAAAACATTACCCTCCTCTTTGTTTAATGTTAATTGAACAACTCAAAATTATAATGTAGCTATCCCATACAGGAAAGATGCTTTTCAGAAACAAAAATCATTCTTTCCTAAAAGAGAAGATAACTGTATCTATTTCCATAAAAAGACTGCATCCTTGCCATAGAAGATTTGATGATAAAGATAGAAACAACACCCAAAATCAAGTGAGATACGGGTTAAAGTTGTTTATATTTTCAATTAGCAATAATCGCGCCTCGGATAAACCTCATTGGCTACGATACTGCCACTGCGCAAAGCTAAAGTTGTTTATATTTTCAAAAAGATACCTTTATCCTATAATTTGTTGATAACTGGAAGGTGGACTACACAAAACAAGGTTTGGTAAACCCCATTCCCCCAAACTCTTCTCCTATTATATATGGGAAATACTTGAAACAGATTGCTGGGGGTGGGGGGGGGGGGGGAATTATAAGGGTGACTTTATTTTTCATTTGAGTAGGGGTGGTGATTGTTCATAAATTCCAAACATGATAAGATACCATCACTCAGTGTGGCTTGGTCAAGTATATGATCGCTTGATACAGTTTACCTTATTACCCCGCCACTGTTTTTTTTTTTTAATAAATAAATAAATATATGCACATTATCAAACATGTTGTTTCTGTTGGAGCTGGTAATTGCCTCAGTTCTTGAACTGAATCTCTATCTCTGGACAACGTCTTCCAGTAAGAAGTTGAAAGGTGGTCGTGTCTTTGAGTGCTGTCATTGGTGAGGTCATTCTAAGGGCTTGGGAGATGGTTGCCAAGACCTGCATTCTCCCTGATCTCACCAAATCTCTACCCAGTTACCTAGCTTTGACTCTGGCAGCTCGAGCATTTTATGAATTCAAAATGTTATTCCTTAATATAAGGAATATAATTCAAGGAATGACATTTTAAAATACCATTGAAAATGCACTAATTAAGGGTAGTGAGTACTTCTTGAATTCCTAAGAGATGAGAGTCACTTGGATGCTGTTGTCTGGGAAAAATAAACACAAGAGCTGGACTACATTGACTGACATATAATTTTTTTTACTGGTATTTTCTGATACTACTGATTTTCCTGAAAAAGTAAAAAGGAATTAAAATGGAATAGCAAACTTCTCATTGCTTTTGTCTCTTGATTCTGTTTGACCATCAACAATGATGTAAGATTTGGATAGAATGTTGCCTCTCTGTGCCATACTTAAATGTTTACCTTTGATGTATACACTTCATTGTGCTTTTTTTGGAATGACTCTAGCAGCCCATAAACTAATGCTTTGCAAAGCCTAAATACAAATGTTTGAAGGCTCTCTTAGAAACACTGCCTTTTATGATCCTTTTATGATTATATGCAGAAAATAGAAGGGCTTTTTTAAAAAATTTTGACAAATTACACATTTGCAACTTTTGCAATATATAACCAAAACTGAAAATAGCAAAGAAAAAGCTTGGAGCTCATTAACTCATATGCTGCTTTTTGGAAGCATTACTAGAGATTATTAGTGCATAAATATTTCCAGAGAAGTTGCCTCATTTACAGGACAGTCATCATCCATGTTTATTTTTCATTTTAAGACAAAGAAGTAATAAGGGCAGAGATATTTTCCCCACAAAACCATTATACATTAACTAATTTTTATATATTTAATTCTATTTACAGAGATCATTAAGGCATACTTAAAAGAAAAAAATTTTAATTCCATAAAGCTTGAGTCCTTCAGTTCTGCCCGACCGACTCATTTAATTAGCCTGAGAAATTTAAAATACACCGAAACTAAATGAGGCAATTAGCCTCCTGTCTTCTTTTATATCGAAAGGAGTAACAAAGGCTTGAATCATGGCCACTGTCATTACTTAACAATTATTTCCAGTTCACTTTTTTTCATGCTATAATAATGGCTAATCAGAATGGTTAATCATAAAAAGCCAATCAAAATTCATTATTAAATCAGCCAAAACAATCAGATGGTACTACCGTATCAATGTTTGACTACACAATTTTTCACAGGTTGTGGGATTCAGCGTTATTCTAAAGCCACATTTGGTTATTTTGGTCGTTCTGCTACCTAATAGCAGCAGCCATACTGCCACCCAACCAACTCATAGGCAGTGAGCCACTCTTCTGGAGGTAAAAATAATGAATCAGTAAGACATTAGTCAATCCAACCACACTATAGGATCACGGGCTATTGTATTCAACTCAGACCTTTCAAATTCAAGAGCTGCTATACTGTGCTGTCCAAGGTTGATGAGAGAAAAGCTGCTGCTCTCTGTCACCTCACAGATTTTCAAGTACCATGAGATTTGGGGCAGCTGGAGTCAAAGACTCCACTAGTATTCGAAGCTGCACCTCACTTGTCTGTTATAATTTTTAAGTGAACTCTGCCAATAGACCTGGATGGGGGAACAGGGACTATCTGAGATGACTCCCTGCTCAGAACCAGAACTAAGCATTTCGGAGCATGGGTCCCTCCAGGAAGCTGTTGGTGTTCTCGCACACAAGAATCTCCCTGAAAACTCTGGTTCCAACCCCTAAGAAAGGAAGACAGTGTCTTTTTCAAATAGAAAAGGACTATCTCACCATCTATTCATTTGTAATGACAAGGAGAGAAAAAAAAATGATAAGAGCAAGAATATCACAAGACCTTTTTATTTCTTAATAAAAACAGCATCTTTTCAGTAACATTTCAAAGACACATAAATGTTTGTACTAGTTGAAATCTGTGTGAAAAACTGGTGGCACATTCACAAAAGTAAATGAAGTCAATGTGAGTGTGTGGGTGAAAATATTGGAAAGATTATTCTTACTGATCCTGCCAAATGAAAAGATTTGGAAGAAGAGTCAGCTTGTGTGTATTTTAGCCTTCGCTTTTGGTTTTCTTCTGCTACTTAGAAGAAAAACATATTTAATGACTTTACAAAATTGTAAGTCTATATAAAAATTGGAAAACCTCCTTTCATAGGAAAAATAGTCTTCCAATTCTTCTTATTTGTTCTAAATTTAAGGTTAGACCTTAAAGCAAATTAAGAATTTTGTTTTTTACTAATGATGTACTATATGTTGGCTAATTGAATTTAAATTTAAAAAAAGAACAGAAAGAATTTTGTTCTTTGTGGTAGGTATTAAGAAAAAAACAAAACTTTTACTTGGATTAGTTAAAGTGATTCAGTATAGTGATTCACAAAGGCTCCCTCTCATTCTGATTGTTTTGCTACTCCATTTCCTAAAATGGAGAAAGCTTTATCAAGATATTAATAGAAGAGAAAGCAAATGTAAGCTCTACTTGAGGAAATGTGAAGCATAATAATTATTCTAAATCCCGAATCTCATTTCTGACATGGAATTTCTGTCTTCAGATGTGTCGTATGAGAGTTTCTTAAAAGCTACAGATGTAAAAAGTCAGTAGGACCAGAGGAAAGGTATAAGGTTCAAATTCTTTTATAATATTTAAATAAGATCGATTCCTTTGCACCATGTGGTGGCTGAGTACAGCACATGTGAAGTTCACGGAAAATGCAGACGGGTTTATACTCACCTCCTCCTTGAACATTGCCATGAATCTTGCTGTAGGGTAAAGAAGCCTTGATTAACAATGGCGATGCTGTGGGTTTGCTCATTAACGGCTTTCTTGTGCATTCTGTGGCTCTGTGTATTTTGTCTGCCATTGTACAGGAGTTCAAACCTATTGGTACCACGCACAACAGAAGGGCCCAGCCTTTTGTTGCAGCAGCAAACATTGATGACAAAAGACAGGTAGTGAGCGCTTCCTATAACTCACCAATTGGGCTCTATTCTACTAGCAATATACAAGACGCACTTCACGGACAGCTGCGAGGTCTCATTCCTAGCTCGCCTCAACAGTAAGTATCTGACTCCGTTTCTGGCCGCCATGCTCTTAACAGTGATAGTATGGTTTCTTCTCCTTTCCAAAGTCCAGCTCTTGCTGTTTTATTTTTACTTTCCTGAAGGGACAATCAGATTTTTAGTTTAAAGACAAGCATCCAGAACATGGTTCCAATGTTCTGGAGTCCAATCCGCCAGTTCCTGAACATTTCTAGTGAACAGATGCTTAAAATGAAGAAATCGCTCTGGTTCCATTGTCACGCTTCTCAGTCATGTCAATATGTGGTGGTAAATAATCCTCTGTACAGTGATCATTCATTTACTTTTATCTAAAAAGAAAAAAGGAAAAAAAAAACTGTCTTCCACTGAGGAACTTTTTAACCCTTTGTTTTTACAGGATGTGAACTACTTTGAACACAAGCACAATATTCGGCCCAAACCTTTCATTATCCCAGGCCGAAGCAGGTCATAAGCTCTGAGATTTTGGTGTCTGTAGTGCATGCTTCTTTAGTAAATCCTTACTAATCACTAAGAAGAGTAACACATAGGTGTTTGGAGTGACTCTGCTCATCGTGAAGCTTATTTCAAAAGCAAGAAAAACAAACTCACTTCGCAGAGTATAGGAGGCCACTAACCTCCATTTCTCAAAGTAAATACTGACAGGATTATAGGGCTGTGAAAAGTTAGGCAATCACCACGTATATTTATAACTAATACCCTGCTGTTCTGAGGATCCCTTCCAGAACACAGTGACCTTTGAGGCAGGCAGATGTACCCCATTCCCAGGTCAGGAAGGCCCAGCCAACAGAAGCAAACCGGGAAACCAGCCCCTGGTCAGGAGTGAGGGAAGCAGGTGGGCCCAGTGGGAGCCCCGGTGCAGCCGTTCTGTGCTTGACATTCTCTGAGCAGCCCACCTCAACACTGCTTTCCCACTGCTCCACCAACCCGCTGGTAATCCCACTCTTTCTAGCTCTTTTTTTTTTTTTTTTTTAAAGATTTTATTTATTTGACAGACAGAGATCACAAGTAGGCAGAGAGACAGGCAGAGAGAGAGAAAGGAGGAAGCAGGCTCCCTGCTGAGCAGAGAGCCCAATGTGGGGCTCGATCCCAGGACACTAGGATCATGTCCTGAGCCGAAGACAGAGGCTTTAACCCACTGAGCCACCCAGGTGCCCCTTCTAGCTCTCACATAACAGTAACTCTGCCTTCTTGCGGATACTTGCAAAGGAAGAGAAGTCACTTGAAAAGGAGCTTTTCCACATGGAGGAAAGTAATTAGAAGGAAAGAGTTGGGAGAGAGGGAGATGTGTTGGTTACCCTCATGGATAACCGTGTACACACTACAATAAGAATGAGGAAGCGTTTCATGGCTGTTAATCAGAGAAAAAGATCATGGTCAGATGATCCTTTTCAAATAAATTTCTTCTCTAGAAATTGTACTCCAACCCAAGGGGGAGAAATTAATGCCCTGTGTTGGCACATTGGGAAAGAGTGACTTTGGGAAACCTCAAACCTATTCCTCTGACCTCAGCTCCATTAGTCAGCCCTGAAGAAGGAAATTGGTGGTTAGGATTATTGACTAATGATCTATATCTAGTGTCCCAAACTGTGGCCCATCCAATTTATAGACAGTGCTTTACATAATCCTCCTGTTGTTTAAAAAAAAAAAAAAAGAACTTAAGTAAAGGCCTTAAGATGTTCCATCTACTCTCCATCCTGTCAAAATGCCCACCATTCCTGATACTGGGCCCAATTTCATACATGTGTAGCCCTGCTAGCCCCTGGGGGTATCCAAGTTTATGATACCTGCTTTGGATGGTCAGTCATCAATTGATATATGATCTCCTTATGCAGACCTTCCCATAAACTGGCGTTGGGGCCAGAGGATTATCTCAAAATAAGCTGGACAATTCTGTGATATCAGACTCAGACAGGAGAAATAGAGTGGAAGATGAGGAGACGAGGTTAAAAAGTCAGTGACTACCAAGAATATCTCCCTCCACTAGAACGGAGCAACTTCTATCTTCCCAGCACCTAGAAACAAGGCTGGGACAGACTAAATGCTCCATCGATGTTCATTAGATGAAGGAACAAAATCCTAAGAGTACCTGATAATATTTTCTGATGGCAAGAAGAAACAAGAGTTAACATCCCTCTCTCATCCGTGCAACTCTGCACAAGCTTTCTTTACTTCTCTTTTTTGTTCCTTAGTTTCCATTCTATTTTCCTCTGAATTTTCTCCCTATTTCTCCACATTCAACAGCTTCCCAGCCCCACCCCTGATATCATAACACTAGATTAAGAGTAAAAATGCTATGTTTCCACTGAATAAATATATATACAACTTTCTAAAGGAGCATCGTAAAATTAATACAATTGCATTCTTTTGAGGCTGGTTTAACTCTAAGCTCACTAATCTGAACTATAGGACTTGAGGAGGCATTAGAGTAACACAGATCTTGCCTCTAAAGACCAGTAAGACATTTAATGTCATAAAAATTCAGGGAAAGTCAGAGAGATTTAAGTAGCTAATGGCCTTCTTTTATATTTGCATTTTAATTCAAAAATGGTAATCCTAACAAGCCCCTCATACTTTTGTCATTGTAAGGTGACTCTTAATATAGCTGAAATTTGGGAAAGGAGAGAGGAGGAATGGGGATGAAACGGTTTGCTTTAAAGACAGGCACCAGGGGCACCTGGTTGGCTCAGTGGATTAAGCCTCTGCCTTCAGCTCAGGTCGGGATCTCAGGGTCCTGGGATAGAGCCCCGAGTTGGGCTTTCCACTCAGCGGGGAGCCTGCTTCCCCCTCTCTCTCTGCCTGCCTCTCTGCCTACTTGTGATCTGTCCCTCTCTGTCAAATAAATAAAAATAAAATCTTAAAAAAATAATAAAATAAAGACAGGCACCAGCACTTAATCTTAAAGAAATGTAAAAATGCCTCTACTACTTTTCCTTTCTTCCTGGGTCCTCTCACTATTTACTCTAGCTCCTGAATTTCTTGTTCTTTACCAAACGATTCTTTGTCAAGGTGGCTACACACCAAGCTACACCTACACCACCAATGAGCAACTTTTTAATCCAAAGTAAGTGGGAGATGCTAAATTGTTCATACGTTAATCTCCCTAGGGCCTTACTGCTAGTTATGGTTCTTTTCATTATCTCATAATTGAATCATATTTAAAAGGCAGTATCTTCATAGGCAAATATGTAAATTTAAAATTTTTATTTTATAGATCCAAATGATAGACTCTTGTGAGTGGTTTTTGGACAGGTCACTTTAAGAAGCTCATCCCAGAAAGTCTGTATACAGGCCAGGGAAGTTAGTTCTCAGTCTGATGATCTATGGAGGCAAGAAGTGATTGAGTGTATCATCAACCTGACAAGTGGTGCTGCCAAGTCACTAAGTCAAAATCAAAAAAATCTCATTAGTCCCTATCTTTTCAGGTCACAGGAATAGGTCATGGTGACCCATGGTACTACCAAAGTGATTGGAGTCCATGAAAACTATTTAAATCATCAGTTCAAGAGATCTTGTGAAACTGTCCCAGAAATTTATAAGAGATCATTCTTGTTTGCTTAGGGTTTACTTCCTTTCTCCTCAATAACTACAGGTCCCTAAATAGAATGATAAAGAAACCAAGCAATAGAACACACCATCCTTGCTGAAATAAAACTGTGTATACAAACATGTTATATGCAAGATTACTTATTAATTACAACTACAAAATAAGGTCTATCTGTAAGTTCTGGCTGCTCATAGTTTAGCTATCTACCCCATGGCACACGTAGGGTCAGAGTAGCTTGCTGACAAGATTCACTATTTTAAGCCCAACTCTCCCAAGATTCAACCCAATGTTTCAAATCCCAAAATTACAGTTTAATATGCTTCATTGCACTTAGGTCAAATCAATATAACCCTGAGTAAACTGTACTATAACTGAAAATTGGCTTTTTTTTTTTTTTTTTTTTTAACCAACTGAGGTCGATTTCAGGAGCTAGTATAGTGTTGAGCCTACAAAAATGGTAAATAAGCCATTGGGCATTTTGTATGTGATCAACCAACTTAGAGATTGGGTTTTAAATGGGCTCTTAACAGGCAGGAAGTGAAGGAGCACATCCCTATACACTTGCCTCATTTAGGCCATGCAGTTGGTTGAACTGGTAACACAAGACAAAAACGTTTAAAATTCCATTTTGTGGCATGGGTTGTCCAGACTAGGCAGGCTACCACACTGATGAAGTCAGCAAAATCGGTGTCTAATATCCATTTGGTTTTGCTGTCTAGATGGGGCCAAGGTTAGCATTAGCAGCCCTAAAGAGTAAACGCAAGGGCCATACTTGAGCCCTAGGAGAAAACGGACTTTGAGATAAATGCATCATATAAATTGTTCTCTGTCTGGGGTTTATAGCAACACTAACCTGCAAGCGTGATGAAAGTTTACAAATACTAACATTTCTTTTGGCTTAGTCTTAAATGACTGCGCTTAAAAACAAAATCTCAGTATATTCCATTTTCTCGTAAAATGCATTTCTCACGCTACCCTTAAAATGCACGTAGAAAAATGACTTTAGTCATTGGTGCATCAGCTGTGACTAGCCTCTTATCCAGATTCGTAGAGAATATGAAATCTACCTAGTTGTTCTTGAAATTGCATGACTGGCCTTTCTCATATTTTAGTAATAAGTATAATAAATCCCCTCAATTGATCTTTAAAATGAAATAAGAAGTATGCATGGAAATACATGTGAGCCTCCAAAATTGTTACAGGAAATAGCTATGTATGGCAGAAATAGAGCTTAGCCCTAAGTATATCCAAAGAGTCTAAGACCACCTTACCTGCCTCCTAATCAATTAATTTCAAGGTGACAAGCATTTATTGGCTGTTTCTAGAGCCTATATTAAATGACTGAACAGTTTATTAACATGTATTCTTCACAAAAGTAAAGAATGAAAGTAGAAAAAGTTAAAATCCCAACTATAAGGCATTTACAAAACAGATTTAAAACATAATCTTTATCACAGAACCTTCAAGTTACTAGTTATTATACAATGAGAGCAAAACTGCATTTCTGAAACACACTTCTTATTTTGAAATGTTTAGCCTAAATATTTGATTGGATCTTCATGCTGCGTAGTCCCTTACTATTTGTGAAGAATCACTCAGTAATATTTTGATTTTAAATACCACAGCTCATAAATGTAAAAGGACATCCCACCAGTGTCATTTCCCCACATCATCTGTTTGTGATGTGGGCAAGTTTTAAAATTGTTAGGCCTATTTTTAAAAAGTAAAGATAGTTGCATCTTTTCTACCTCGCGTACTACTCTGTGGGTAACCCTCAACATATTGCCTGGTAGAACAGAGCCAAAAAATGCAATATCACCTGTAATTTTTAATTTTATTGCACTTTTTTCTATCGTGAATCTTGAAATGTCTTCCCTTTGTAAAATACATTCTAGCCATTTGATTTTTCATTTGAATTTGATTTAATTCACTTCTTCCTTTCTGTCTCCAATTCCTTTTAACCTCTCTGTACTTGTTCTCTGTGTTGTGTCTGGATTTTTCTGATTCCTGTGTCACCTCTGTGTCACGTGGTCATTAACACAGTGGATGCAGCACTCCGTCCGGTATTGACGGTGGCAGTGGACGTAGCACCCCTTCTTCTGTCAGTACTCTTAGTACTATTTGCCCAGGTGACTTGAAAGTTGCTGCTAAGATGGCCCCTAACATTCCTTTGGAAATGGAACTTCCCGGTGTGAAGATTGTACATGCTCAGTTTAATACACCTATGCAGTTGTACTCAGATGACAATATTATGGAAACACTTCAGGGTCAGGTTTCAACAGCTCTAGGGGAAGCACCCTCCATGAGGTAATGCGAGTCTTTCTGAACCATGGGCATATTAACTAAACACATGGGCAATGTAAACTTTACTGGTGTCTTTTAATAGTGTCGTAATTGAAAGAAGCCTGGGTGGAAAGCTTTAAAGAAAAAAATACTAGGGGTGTACTGCAAATATCTAGACCTAAAGATAAAAGTGATTTCAAGAATTAACTAAGTAGAGCTTTATGTGACAGAGTGCAAAAAAAAAAAAAAAAAAAGAAAGAAAGAAAGAAAGAAATCAGGGAAGGAACAAATGTCTATGTCTTTTAGAAATGTCTTTACAAATGTCTTTACAAATGTCTGGTACAATACTTTTCAAAAGTGACTTATAATCTAGTATACTCGTGCTGCCTCTTTGGGGGTCAAAAATTGGTAAGGAATGGGAGGTTCAGAGGAATTTTAAGGGATGACAACTCTTGTCTCTTTTAACGGTAGCTTGTGGAGAGGTAATCATTTTTCCATTTAGAATTTTTACCATGGAAAAGCTTTTATAAGCTCCAAGCTATTAATGTAAATACTTAATTTCCATTGGTCCCTATTTTGACTAATTTCATCTTTATTATGAATATTTGCTCAAAGTACTTTTGCCATCAAGTTTTTTCAAATAAAAGGACTTATTATAAGATAAAATCTTACTACTACTTTCAATATTATATAACCAGTTTTTATAAATGAAAGTTTTATAATGTTTTAGAGTACTATGTATCTATATCCCCAAATGTCTCTTGGGATGAATACAATGGGATAATAACCATGTAATGCATCTCAAAGCCTTTTTGCAAAGAATTTTAGATATATAAGACGATGATTATTAAATGTGATATAGGAAGTAAAAATATGTGGAGATAGCAACTACCTTTTCTAGATACTATAATTAAATGACATAAAATAATAAAGCATTTAGTGTCTGACGTAGTATTACTGTGGCAGTTCCTTATTGTTCATCATGAATTATATTTGTAGAATAGTAAAATAAAGCTGCTATCACTGTTATCATAAGTGAATTATAATATAGCTATTAAAAACATAATGTAATCAATATAACTGACATATATATGAAAGTTTCTACATTATAGACTTTCACATACAAGCTAAATTTCTTCAGCTTATAGGCAAAATGATACCTTTGTTGTTTTCGGGAGTTCACAAATTAACCTTAAAGACAAAATTAAACCATACTTTTCAGTTGAATATCAGAAATGAATCTGAATTTTATTGACAATTTTATGACAGAATAATCAAACTGGGCTCACTCCTGCATTTCTTCCCATGTGTATGTTGTCTGTTTTCTGAGAAAAGTTCATTTTGTTCACATTATAATGATATATCCATCAGACAAGGGTATTATTGTTTTTTAAATCACTATTCCCAAACAATCACATTGTACTTGCCCTCTGACGCATTCTGCCAGGTGAAGAAGTGCTGGTGTGACTCCCAGGTTAATGAACGACATCATGAAGTTGACCCATGTGAACTCATACCATATTTTTAACTGTATAGAGATTAACTGAATCTTGCCTCAGGAGTTGCTGCAAATGCAGTGATTATAGCTTAGTCATGTCTTGTGGTTTCTTGCACACACCATGCCTCACACGGCTCCTGACACTGCTTCACGTGCCGTCCTGTGTTTCAGTGAACCCACAGCCTCAGTGCCTCCCCAGTCTGATGTATACCGGATGCTTCATGACAATCGGAATGAGCCTACTCAGCCTCGCCAGTCGGGCTCCTTCAGAGTGCTCCAGGAATTAGTGAATGATGGTGAGCAGCCATGAATGTCTGCTGGAACAATACAGATGGGGGGAGGATAGCAAACATACTGGGGAATGAAAGACTCAACATTGATTTAGTTGAGTGATCCCATGAGTCTTCCCTAAGGAAGATCTGAACGGTGCTTGGTTTAGAAAAGGAGTTCCCAGAATGTATCCAAGTAGCCACCAACCCAGTGATAAAAGGACACCAGAGATAAATTCCAATCGTAGTCAAGGGGCTAGTTTGGATCAAAAATCGCTACATTTCTCAGCCTCCCTCCACTCCAGGGTGTCAGCATCATCAAAATCTTAAAATAACCCTGAGATGAACCCTTACTATGTTCCAAACCCTGTGCTAAGTATTTTGTGTGCTTGATCCCTTAGTCCTCCCAATAACCTGTGAGATAGGAAATATTGTTTTTCCCTTTCAACAAATGAGAAACTGACACAGAGAGAGATTTGTACAAGGAGACACAGCCAGTAAGAAATAAGGCTGAATCTCTAGCCCACTCCTGCTGTCCTCAGGGGTCATAATCTTATCAATGTTTTTCTATCCCACAAAGATACACATTGTCCTTTAAAAGTTGCACAAAAATGCAAAATGCCGTATTAAGTTGGCTATTTAAAAAAAAAAATTTACAAGTGTTGGAGAGCATGTGGGAAAACTGGAACTCTTGTTCATGGTTGAGGGAATGTAAAATGGTGCAGCCACTGTGAAAACCAGGATAATGGTTCCTCAAAAAGTTAAACACAGAAATTACTGTATTATCCAACAATTGGACTCCTGGGTATATATATACCCAAAGAATTGAAAGCAGGGACTCAAATAGATATTCATACACCACTATTCATAGATCTTTATCCACAATAGCCAGAAAGTGAAAACCACACATCTATCACCTGATCAACGGATAAACAAAACGTGGTCTGTCCATCCAACAGAGCATTATTCAGCCTCAAAAATGAATGAAATTCTCATGCATGCTGCAACAGGGATGAACCCTGAAAACATGCCGACGGAAATAGGCCAGACACAGAAAGATAAAAACTGCATGTGTCCACTCCTGTGAGGTACCCGGGATAGGAAAGTCCTAAAGACAGACAGTAGAATAGAAGTTACCGGGATCTGGGAGGAAGAGGGAGTGGGAAGTTACTGTTTGATAGGTACAGAGGGTTTTTGTTTTTTGTTTTTTGTTTTTGGAGGATGAAAGAGTTCTGGAAAGAACTGTTGGTGATGGGTGCACAACATTGTCTAGGTACTTGCTGCTACTGAATTACTGAATTACGCGTTCAAAAGTGGTCAGGATGGTCCATTATATGTTCTGTATATTTTACGGCAATAAGAAGAAGAAAAAAAATGCCACATGTTTTCCACTCCTTTCAGCATTTTCTAACCGCTCCCTCCAACAAGGACAACAACAAATTTTAACGACTTCTTTCTGGAAGGGCCCTCCTTCAGAACAAGTGATGCTTGAACCTGTCCTCCTCCTTTTGAAATGAGAGAGCTGGCGCAACTGGAGAATTCCTTGGGTTAAAGTGCACACCTTAAAATAGAAGCAAAGTACAAACTGTAGCCAGCTGTTCCCTTGCCATAAATGGGAACACTTTGTTTTTCAGACGACCGTCCTGCTGGAACCCGGAGTGTGAGAGCTCCCGTTACCAAAGCCCACGGCAGCGCTGGCAGCGCTCAGAAGATGCCACTCTGTGACAAATGTGGGAGCGGCATCGTGTGAGTTTCATTTTTAACCCAGGCCTTCGCTATAAATCTTGGTACCCGCTCTCGGTTTCTAGTTAGTGACCTGAACTGTGTCCAACATTTAGCACATTTTGACCAAAATCCCTTCAACGTACCCTAAAACTGGCACATGATGTGAGTCAGCAATCTGGACTTAGAATTTCAGATATATTCTCATTAAAAAAAAAAAACACACAACTGTCCCTGAAGCCTATTTTTAAAAAATTGCTTCCGAGAAGCATAGCTTCACTTCAAAAATGCCCTCCCTTGGTTAATGTATAGTTAATGTATAGTACTTCCTCTTTGGTATAAACTGAGGAAACCAAACATGAGGGTCATCATGTGGTTCACGAAAACACATTATCCTTACTCGGTTTCTTAAGTTGCACAAATATTGAAGTCTAACTTTTAAAAATGCAGTCCGCTTCCATTTCAAGATCCCTTATGTTTGCACAGTAACACTTGCTAGTTCAAATCTCCAGATCATTTCAGTCTCTCCCCTGCAGACACCCCACGTGGTCACTTCTCCCACCCCTTTATTCTGCGCCTCTACTGTGAGCTCACACACAGCGATACTGTGTGTGCAGTGATCCAGGATTCATCCCAGGAGGGCAGTGGGAGAGAAATCTGGTTAGAACAAGGAGGGGAATGTGACACAGAAAGAAAGAAAGACACAGGACCCGCAACTGGGGTGCAAAGAGGATCTCACGAAACACACGAGTTTAGGATGGTACCAAAAGCAATTACTGCTCCTAAGTTGGAGTAAACTATTTTGACAGTAGACTTGAGTCTACAGAAATGGAAATTCCATCTCTTCCCTTTGCTCTGTTTCCTCTGTGCTCCATAGACAGGAGGCTGCAGTGGCAAGATAGGAAGCAATCAGAGGGACTTCTAATTGTGTAGGCAAGCGTGGTCAAAATCCGAATCCTTGGCAGAGATATTGGTCTTACCTAGATGATGTTTTCCTCTTTCAAGGAAAGAATCAGCATAGATCACGAAGGAAGATCCCATAACGTGTATAGAAGCGACTTGTTTGAGAAATCGGGAAAATATTCACACATCGACATCCCAGAGAACGCCGTGGTGTGTTACTACGGTTGTCTTGGATCTCCCCGACCATGACCTCACTCGCACAGCTGTGCTGGCTTCCCCCCGGGGGGCTATTGCCCACACATGAAACAGATCACACCTGCCCTACCCACCCTGTTATCTCTCTTCGTACCATGTTTTCGGTTTCTGTTTTTCACTTCCCCTCCTTTTCCTCAACAGTGGTGCTGTCGTGAAGGCACGGGATAAGTACCGGCATCCAGAGTGTTTCGTGTGCGCCGACTGTAACCTCAACCTCAAACAGAAGGGCTACTTCTTCGTGGAGGGGGAGCTGTACTGCGAAACTCATGCAAGGGCTCGCACGAGGCCCCCAGAGGGCTACGACACAGTTACTCTCTATCCCAAAGCTTAATGACATCTTACACAGACCGGAGCACACACACTCAAGCACGCTTACACAGGAAGACATCCATGGCTTTGGGTGGAAGTATAGCAAACTGTTGGCTCCAAACCTAAAACCAAGGCTTTTAGACGTTTATCTTATTGTTACTGAAGAAAAGGGAGCGGGAGACAAGTGCCGGCTGTAAATGGACGTGGAAACGTACACTTAGCTATGTTTGCAGCTTTCTCCCTCTTGGGCTAGCAATAATTTAGTCACATTTAACGCATTAAATTTTTTGTATGTCATATTCCACAATTTATATTTATATTATGACATCAAGAGATTTGGGGGAGTCTGATTACCTTTCCTTAACAAGCTGATTTTGCAACTGTAGTAAATACCAAATGACAATCTTGTATTCTAACACAACCTGCAATTGTCTGTTACCTGTTTTAACTGTTATAGTGCATGTCAGAAAGAAATTCCCTAGATTTCTCTAGTTTCATATTCAAACAATTATACCACCAGATGCAACACACATAATAAATACATAAATATTTTTAAAATACCTAATGAAGTGGCATTCAATGAATTCAAATAAAATCAACATTCCAACAAAAGGGTCCAATCATATCTTGACATGTACACTAACAACTCAGGAATTTTAAGAAAAATGTGACTTCTTTAGTTCTTACTCTTTCTTAGGAGCCCATAAATTTCTGCTGATATGGAGGGGTATTTAAATTTGCTAAAGGTAATTCAGTCCCTTTCCCATAAAAACAATTTTTTGTGCATTGAAATGGTCTTTCATTTTATAAATGTTTCTTTCAAACGAAATAGTCAGTGCCTTCAAGGCTCAGACCTCCCTCAAGTCTGTTTCTTTATGCTCAAAATTTCATCACTGCTGCCTCTTCCTTCCCAAGATGGCATCTCCTAGAGGAGACAGGCTCAGGGCCCTTCTGAGTAAGGGGATCCTATTGTATCCACTGCTAAAATCCATGGTTTCACTTGTCTGTTTTTCCCACATGTTTGGGAGCAGGCAATAAACCCACCTCCAGCATCATCTCCAGAAGTCTCAGCTCAGCTTTCCCTGGAGTAATGGGTCCTTTGCATCTCACTGAATTCCACCTGGCCCCTGGCTCTATCTTGTCACCTTGCCTTTCACTATGGTAGCCACATAGCAACACCCCTAACTTGCATGTCTTACCTACTTCCCATGCTCCTCATCGGGGATACATTGGAAACTCTGAAAATGTCCCCTCCACATAAAACCATGGGGAACTGGCAGGATGTGGAGAACGGGAGCTAGGGACGGTCTTACATCTTTTGTCTCAACCCCGGTCACAAAGTCATCTCTACCCTATTATCCAACCCTCTATATCTATACCCTACCCTCTGGGTCTGGAGCAGGTAATCTCTTATTGTCCCAAATGGAAGATGGGGCACACATTGTATTGCTCTGGAATTCCCCCCAGACTTCACTGGTTATTTCTAACCCTGACCTAAGGTTTGGATCCAGTGAGAAGAACCACAACACCTACTTGGCCCCTTAGGCTTTGAGATTGCAACTGGAGCAACAGAGACATTAAAATAAATAAGAAACATAGAGATCAAAGAAATGAATGTATCCAAAATAGACTATATTTTTTGTTCAGATGTCATTTTAAAGTATTTTGTTCTGGAAAAGATTTAAATTTAAAAGTTTGGGAGCTAGGGAAATAAATGGTAATTGACTTAGAAAACTCAAGAAAGCTGAAATCCAAAGCAGCAGTAGAGAAAACTGAAAACCAACCCAATACACCCTCCAGGGTCTTGCAAAAGTGTGGAAATTAATAGCACCAGTATTTATGGACTAGGGGATGAAGGTGGAATGACTTTATCAGGAGGAGCAAGTAGAATCTGTTTGAGAAATATTCAATCCCCAGAGCTGTTCCCTCTCACACCTCATGGCTTTTTCCAGTGAAATTCTGCCAGATGTTATCTGTAGAGGATTAATCAACACCTCAGCTGGAGTCAGGAAGCACAGCTGAGGACCTGTGTACTGTACTAAAAAGAGGTTAAATTAAGAATGAAAGATTCATGATAAAAGTGTGCATTAGACATTATATTGCACGTTAACGTACATCGTATAGTAGTATACAGTAGAATAATAATGAATGGCTTAAGTTCACATGTTTAATAATTAGTTTTTTAAAAAGGTAGTATGGGGTGCCTGGGTGGTTGAGTCAGTTAAGGTCTGCCTATGGCTCAGGTCATGATCTGGGGGTTCTGGGATGGAGCCCCACATTGGGCTCCCTGCTCAGCAGGGAGTCTGCTTTTCCCTCTGCCCCTCCACCCTGCTCATGCTCTCAATCTCTCTATCTCTCTCTCACTTTCTCTCTCTCTCAAATAAATAAAATAATTAAAAAAAAATTTTTTTAAATAAGACAGTTCTAATCTGAAATTCAAGAGAGCTATGGCTGAAATCTGGTAATTCAGACTAAGTGACCAAGGCCTGTGAAGCATGCCCTGAAGTTGCATGTTCATTATATTTAATAAAAATTGTTCTTTCAACAATTAAATCTAGAAATTTCAACATGTAGAGAAGTAGTAACTAGGAATTAATGCAATAATATAAATAGAAAACCCTAAAGACTCCACCAAAAAACTGCTAGAACTGACAAATGAACGCAGTGAAGTCAAAGGATACAAAATGAATACACACAAATTTGTTGCATTTCTATATACCAATAGTGAAGTAGCAGAAAAAGAAATTCAGGATCAATCCCATTTAAAATTGCACCAAAGATAATAAGATACCTACGAATAAACCTAACCAAAAAGGTGAAAAACGTGTACTCTGAAACCTATAAAATGCTGATGAAACAAACTGAAGGTGACACAAAGAAATGGAAAGATATTCCATGCTCATGGATGGGGAAAGCAAATATTGTTAAAATGTCTATACTACCCAAGGCAATGTATACATTGAAAGCAATCGCTATCAAAATACCAATAGCATTTTTCACAGAACTGAACAAACAATCCTAAAATTAGTATGGAACCACAAAGGACCCCAAATAGCCAAAGCAATCTTGAAGAAGAAAAGCAAAGCTGGAGGCATCACAATTCCAGACTTCAAGTTATGTTACAAAGTTGTAATAATCAAAACAGTGTGGTACTAGCACATAGAACAATGGAGCAGAATAGAAAACTGAGAAATAAACCCACAATTATATGGTCAATTAATCTTTGACAAAACAGGAAACAATATCAAGTGGGAAAAGGACAGTCTCTTCAACAAATGGTGTTGGGAAACCTGGACACCAATATGCAAAAGAATGAAACTGAACCACCTTCTTACACCACACAAAATAACAAACTCAAAATGGATGAAAGACCTGAAACCATCAAAATCCTAGAGGAGACCAAGGCAGTAACTTCTTTGACATTGTCCATAGCAACTTCTTACCAGATAGGTCTCCTGAAGCAAGGGAAACAAAAGCAAAAATAAACTATAGGGACCACATTAAGATATAAATAAATGGCAGCCTACTGTATGGGACAAGATATTTACAATGACATATCTGATAAAAAGCTAGTATCCAAAACGAATGAAGAACTTATAAAACTCAGCACCCCCAAAATAAACCAGTTAATGTTGGGGTCCGTTAACAAAGGAACAAGACTGAGACAAATTGAAAGTTATGCAAAGCCTATTCTATGCCAAGCATTAGAAGTTAGACTGATCGGCCAGGGCAACGAGACTGAGACAAAGTGAAAGTTATGTGAAGTTTTATTCTATGCCAAGCATTAGGAGTCAGACTGACCGGCCAGGGCCGCCTCTGAAGAGAGCGACCCCCTCCTGATCTCACAGGCTGGTTTTATAGGGCATAACCGCAGACCCAAGGTACGTGGCTTCTATTGTTAAGGCATTTACTCCTGGAACCGATACCCGGAACCATACCAGGAACTACGGGGGTGTTTGTTTATTCCTGGAATGAAGTCTATGGATGTAAACAACAATATGGCTACCTAGGCAATATGGAGTTGCTCTGGCTAAGCAGGCCCTAATAATTAAACAGGTTTTAATATTAAATTGGCCCTAACAGTTAAGAAATGGGCAGAAGACGTGAATAGACATTTTTTCAAAGAAGACATATAGAGGGTTAACAGACACATGAAAAATATTCAACCTCACTCGGCATCAGGGAGATACAAATCAAAACTACAATGAGATACCACCTCACATCAGTCAGAATGGCTAAAATCAACAACAGATGTTGGCAAAGATGCAGAGGAAGGGGAACCCACTTACACTGCCAATGGGAATGCAAACTGGTGCAGCCCCTGTGGAAAACACTATGGTAGTTCCACAAAAAGTTAAAAATATATTTGTATTTCCCTGATGCTGATGTTAATTTTAAAAGAAAGTTAAAAATGGAACAACCCTACAACCCAGCAATTACACTTTGTATAAACAGGTATTTACCCAAAGGATACAAAAATACTGACTTGAAGAGACATATGCCCTCCAAGGTTTATAGAGACATTATCAACAATAGCCAAGTTATGGAAAGAATTTGTCCATCAACTGGCGAATGCATAAAGAAGATATATATGTGTGTGTATGTGTGTGTGTGTGTGTGTGTGTGTGTGTGCATGTGTGAGAGAGAGAGAGAGAGAGAGAATGGAATACTATTCAGCCATAAAAAATAATAAAATCTTGCCATTTGCAATGACATGGATGGAACTAGAGAGTATAATGCTAGGCAAAATGAATCAGTCAGAGAAAGACAAATACTGCATGATTTCACACATATGTGGAACTAAAGAAACAAAATAAATAAGCAAAGGGAAAAAATAGAGAGAGAGAGAGAGAGAGAAAGTAAAAAACAGACTCTTAATTATAGAGAACAATCTGGGGGGAGGGAGTGGGTGATGGATGAAACAGGTGACAGAATTAAGGAGGCACTTGCTGTGATGAGTTCTGTCTGTTAGCTAACTGAAATTAAAATAAAAACCTAATTTAAAAAGAATGAATGCAATATGAAAATTGTTTTTAATATATGAAGTACAAAATAAAATAAAAATAGCACTGTTGAAATGAAAAGGAATTAAAACTTAAAATGAGAACATGTTTTATCCCCTATACTAATATTTTGTCTCTCAATAAGTTCATACCAGACCCTACATAGGAACTCACACCATGAACAAAGAATGCCAACCAGTTTTGATTTAGCTCACAGAATAACACATTTTCTTAGTAAAGAGACTAGTCACTGTGTTACATTTATAAGCTTATTAAAGCTAACAATGATCAATGAAAGCATCCATTAAGATTGAGATCTGGGCTTCTATGAACTTTGGACTCACGGTTAACTAAATTACAGGTTTTTTCAGAGTAAACACGGGATAGAGTTGCTACACTCTCTACCGGGATGGATGTTTGAATAAAAAACAGTTCTAGTTATCACAGGTGTTTGCACCTGTGTAAGCAGAGTAAAAACATACTCGTTAATGTGACACACAGACAATTTATGCACCTCTCCGAAAGATAATCTCCAGTTTGTCCAACGTGGGAACGTTCCAAGATAAACAGAATGCAACTCTGAGTCTCTTCTATTAACAACTGGAGTTGCAAAAGTTTGTCAAGTTGACCTTTGAACAGATTTTATTTCCACCCTAGAAAAATGCTACTTATAGCCATTACTCTTTATTATCTGTCATCAGAATCTGATGTTCTTGTGCTATGTATGCTGTGCCATCTGAATCATAAGCATTAAAAAGGTGATTCAAAAAAAAAGAGTGAGATGTTTAGATAATTGAAGTAAATAAACCTCCTCTAAAGGACCATTTCAAGACCATCCTCTCAAGTCTATTCATTTTGGACAGCACTCAATAAATATTTATTTGAAAACCTACCAAGTAAGAGGTGTTAAATATGAGGCATAACAATATGGACTTTTGAATACTTTGTGTACATTTACAAATGGACATTTGTAAGCAAATTAGAATGCTTCACTGGGCTTAATTTTAAAACAAAGCACCTTTATAAGAAGTGGTTGCTTATAAATTGTTCCTTTTGAATGTTCTAGTAATATTACCAAACATTCATTTCAGAGGAACATAAAATCAGGTATCAACATTACCTTTTTAATTACCTGAAAACTTTGTCTAATATACAGAGAATGTCCAACAATATGTTTTTCTTTCTCTAGGAACAAAGCATGTCAGCATGTTTTAATTTATGAACACCCAAAGCACAATTCCATTGTCCATTATTCAAAGACTAATACAACATCTGCTCTTAAGTCCTAATTGCTACCCTTATCATAAGCACCAAGCATAAATGGATTTTAAATTAAGATTATATGAAAAGCCAAATTTTGGGGGATGAAAATTATTCCATTTGTTTATTTATTCAGTTTTTCACCTGGTGAAGGAGTATACACATGTTATTATTTCTGTACCAAAAGCAAAACTATGTTGTGAGTTTGAGAACTACCTCTCATGAGGCCAAATTCCCATTGCCTCCTTGTCTGAAGTATGGGGGTTGAAAAACACAGGCATGTGGATTAGTCACCACAGGTACATGTACCCATGTGTGCACATGTCTCTGGTTTATAAAAGCACCAAGGTCAGGCAGCCAGTGTCACACGGATGAAGAGCCTGTTTTAGGCTCAGTCACGAGCCTAAAGACAAGAGACAAGTAACGCACATTGCTCAGCCTGCCCTTTCATGCATCTGGGCTCCAGCTGCTGCTATCTGAGCTCCCCAAACTCCCAACTATGACCCTTTCGGAACACTACTTCATGTTACAAAGCTTTTCATTCCTCAAAGTACGTGACCCCCTTCTTCCTGATGCTAAACTGCTTTCTGGTTTTTGGACACTAAAGGAGCTGCACTGGTCACGCTTTAAAAATAGTATGTTTCCTTTGCTATATGAAGATACCATTAATGTGTACATCCAACAGAGCAAATGGATTTGCAATAAGACACCCATATTCCTTGCTTGATTTCAGCTGTGAGCTGTGACATGAGTCAGAGGTGGTGTCCATGACCACTGGAACAGAATGAAACTTCTAATTTGAACGAAGAACCTAGCCACACTGATAGTATGCTGTCACTGAATGGAACAGCCAGCCAGTTAACACCGATAAACACAGTGTCAAGTGCAGGTCTGGACTGTATGGGCTGGTAGAGTCTCAGAGAGCATCTCAGAGATCATCCAATCTTCAGAACTCTCTAGTTCTGAAGATTAAGGAGTTAAAGCCCAGGGGCAGAGCTACAGTTAGAATCCAGATCCTTCTTCAGAGCTCTTTCCATGACAACCTCCTTACTTACTCATTACTTAATAAAATCCTTACTTACTATTTTTATTATTCCACACTACTTTTCCTAGCACTTATAGAAGAGGTTATTTTTTATTATAAAGAAAACAAACATTGACTACAAGTTAATACTGACATAAATAAACAAAAGCACAGAGAGAAAGAAATATAATAGTGTTTAGAATTCATAAAGATTTCCCAAACATATTAATTATTACTAGGGAACACTGATGAGTTGAAATGGGATTTTTTCTAATTGTGTAGCCTTAAACAAAAATTAAGCTCTCTGATATTTTCCTCACCTGTAAAATGTTTACTTGGCTAAGTCATAAGGATTAGAAACAATGCATAAATGTAACTAGTATTATGTCATGAATTTTGTAAACATTCAATTAAAAATCTACACACTCAAATAAAATACATATAGTCAGCAAAGGGAACTTAGTCCTCTTTATAGCTACAAGATTATAATCTGCAGTTTTAGTTGCTGTTGTCATTCTTTGCCTTTGCTTGAATTTTCACTTGGGGTCAACTTTAATTCCATTAGTCTTCTAAATCCTTAGAGTATATAAGAACTGCTTTGAACTCACCATTGGGTATAACAGGATATTGCCAGTGAGTCTTTGGTGCAATTACTTTGCATGAACTCAAGCTTTTAAAATTACTCTCCTCAAATGAAGAGAAGTTCTAGTGAACTTCACGAATCTGATCTGTCTCAGTGTGAAACATCAGCTCTCCTAGGACCATCAGGAATAGTTATCTAGTTCTTGAATCTTCTGGCTTGATGTAGTTGTGCTCATTTAATTGGCTTTTGATTTTTGACACCAAAGAATAATTACAAGGCAAAGAAACACCATTTTGAATTTGGGATTAAATAGTGAAAAGCATACATAGTAAGTTTTTAGGTGTTTACACATTACTTACTAGGAAATGTGTCAGATATTTTTATGTGAATTATCCCTATAAAGTAGGGATTATCATCCTAATTTTATGGTTGATGGAACTGAGGTCCGGAAAGATTTCACGATTTCTCTATAGCTTACATCTAGAAGTCTGTAGAGCTAATTTCAGCTCAGTTTTGCCAGTGTTCAGAGCTCATTTTTGTAACCATCATGTTCTAATACCTGGAGTCACGTATATTGAAATAGAACCTAGGAGATAATTTTTACGAGGTTTACTGAGGGCTTTGTTGTCCCATGAAAGCTATATAATCATCCTAAACTAAATCTCTTGTGCAGAAATTAAATTTCTATTTAATTTCTATTAAATCTCTTGTGCAGAAATAATGTAAAGCACAGACGGTCATCAAGAGCATGGATTCTAAAACCAGACTACGTTCAAGTTCTGTTTCTACCACTTACTATAGGAGAAACTTGGCCTAACTTTTTGGTGTTTCAGTGTTCTCATTTGTAAAATGGGAAGAAAAATAATGCCTACCTCACAGGACTGCTATGAAGATTGAATGAGTTCATACACATAAAGCATTTGGAACATAGCAAGAACCATGTTAAGTACTGGCTCCTGCTATTATCTTAGCATTGATAAAGCATTTTCCAGAAAAGGAATTTGTGAATCATCTAAATAAGGAAGAGCTTTTCTACCCATGATGGGTTTGTTTTTTTAAGAGAGGGAATGGGGAGCAGCAGAGGGAAAGGGAGGGAGAAGTATCTTAAACAGGCTCAAGACCCAGGATAAGCCCTACACAGGGCTCAATCTCACAACCCTGAGAGCAGAGAGCATGACCCTAATATCACAACCTGAGTGGAAACCAAGAGTCAGACGGTTAACCCACTGAGCCACCCAGGCACCCCTACCTACCCATGTTATTTCTTTTGGTCCTAACCATTTCTAATCTCAAGAATCTATTTAACAGGTTAGTGACAAATTCATATTTATACTAACAGTGTTCTTTTAAAAATAATAGCTTTATAGAAATCTAATTAACTTATCACATAATTCATCCCTTTGAAGTGTCTTAGTATACTCAGTGGTTCTTAGCACATTCACAGAGTTGTCTGAGCTGAATTAGACCTCCTCAATCTAACAGAAGATACAGAGACCACTACCTCTACATTTAGCCAAACCAATAAATACCTACTCACCTCAGTAAGCTTCACAAACAGAGCACTTATCTGCCCTAAGTGCCTTGTTCTAGAGAAAGAGCATTCATTCCCTACTGCTGGCCTCTGTCAGAAGGAGGAAAGTTCTATATCATCTCTACAAAATGGCCAAACTTTCACATGGTCAAAGAGACTGTTGGTCCTCTATCATCTTCTTGGTCCAAATCATGCCCATTAATTTATTCCTCAAGTTCTCTTCCCAACTTATTTTTCCCATTCTGTCTCTGTCACTGACTCTTTCCAGCCTGCAAGTATGCTCAAGTATCATACACCATTCTGAAAGTACCTCTCTCCCTAACAACTATTCCTTCTCAAGCTACCTTGATAGTGACCTACATCTATCCCTTTAGCACACAAACGTCTCAGAGTTAGACCAACCCCACTTTCTCAGCATCTCCACCTTACCACTATTAGTAAGTCCTCTTAAAATGGCAAACAACTTCCTAAGGCCAAAGCTACTGGCCATCCTTAGTGAATTGTGGGATTCATTCTATACAGATGAAACTAGGTTAAAATCAACTAAAGGAAACTTAGAGAAGGCAGAGTGGAAATGTTTGCATTTGGAGCAAGCGTTGAGCTGTCAAAGGCCTGCTATGCACGGTAGACTTCCGAAGTCACCAGCACATAGGTCTGCCTCTCTGGCCAAAGCACTTGCCTTAGGAAAAATTACCCAAATTTATTATATCCTAGGAGAAGTTTGATCACTTTTTCACACTACTGTAGATCTCAGCTATGACTGATAACCTTGTGATCTCAGGCTTAAAAAAAAAAAAAAAAAGATCTTCTGAGGCTAAAAAAAAAACAAAAAACAAAAAACAAAAAAAAAACCCCAAGAAGTATTTTAGTCCAGTAATAGATTGCTAAGAAAAGCTTTGGTTAGCTTGTGTTTGTGCCGTGCTCTTGAATTTGTTCCAGATTCTTGAATCTGCAGCTGTTAGTCAACAGGTGAAAGCGGATTCTCTAGGAGGAGTTACCATTTGAAGATTTTGAAATACTGTGACTCACAGATTTTTCTCATTGTCAGCACAGATTCTAATTCTGTCCATCAGCAATGAATTTCACAATCAAAAAAAAAAAAAAATCAGACATTTTCAGGGAACTTGTTGAATCAACTGACATGTGTGACCAGAGAAAGCGTATCTCCTGACAGAATATGCTCCACTGTCTATCTAATAGGCCAAACGAAACAGAAACAGTCTTAGGGTGCCTGGGTGGCTCAGTGGGTTTAGCCTCTGCCTTCAACTCAGGTCATGGTCTCAGGGTCCTGGGATCAAGCCCCACATCAGGCTCTCTGCTCAGCAGGGAGCCTGTTTCCCCCTTTCTCTCTGCCTACTTGTGATCTCTCTGTTTCTGTCAAAGAAATAAATAAAATCTTAAAAAAAAAAAAGAAAAGAAAAGAAACAGTCTCACCCCACCGAGAAAGTGCAGGTGAACTGTGATATCACAGCAGGAAATAGAAACTTTTAGCTCTAGTATTAATTATATTTATACTTCGCCTATACTTATGTAAAATTTAGATGGCATGTTGTCCCATCTCATAAAACTATAATTTGTTATAGGGAAAAGAAAACATTAAAATAAGCTGATTTGGGTAAACCGGTGTGTCAGAATCAGGAATCCTGTCACTGATCAGTTACGGAGTTTTTAAAAAGTTCCTGAACCTTCCCATGTTTCAGTTTTCTCCTATACCCATCTAGAAGATAAGTTTCTTCATAAAATTCCACAATTCTCTATGCCATTAAATATAAGTAGGAATATTTCACCAAGAGCTTAATTATTGGGGAAATAAATACATTAGGGAGGGAGGAAATTGAACATCCCTCATTAAGTGTTCCGATTATAAGCTTTGTTTACCAATTTCAGATGGGATAATGAGCCATTCAGTGTCACAGGAGCAGGAACAGAGACAGGTAGGCTCCGCAAGCATAATGCATAATTTATAGATTTTTCTGTACATCATGACACTTCATTTCTATGTATTGAAAGTCTGAGTGTTGTAGAAGACACTGAGTACTCAACAGCAGCCAACAGCTCATGAGAGCCTCAGAGGACCAGGTCGTCCTGGTCTCACTCAGAAGCATGAGGTTTTCCCCATTTGGGAAGTCTAAAGGAAATTTCATTATACTCTCCCTTTTATCGAATTCTAATTTATGTTCTGGGCAAGCAAATAATCATCTTACTTGACTTTACAACTTGGCAATGAGGAACTTTAGGGTCAAGATGGTAGAGTGAGAGCACATATAAGAAAAATACTTATGGGGTACCTAGATGGCTCAGTGGGTTAAGCCTCTGTCTTCAGCTCAGGTCATGATCCCAAGGTCCTGGGATCGAGCCCCACATTGGGCTCTCTACTCAGCAGGGGGGCTGCTTCCCTTCCCCTCTCTCTGTCTGCCTCTCTGTCTACTTGTGATCTCTGTCAAAAACATAAATAAAAATCTTAAAAAAAAAGAAAGAAAGAAAAAGACTTATGCTCTTTACAATAAATGGTGGGTCAATCAGATAGCCATAATTTTTAAAATGGATATTGACACATACCTCATACTCTATAAAAAGATCAATTCCAGATGAATTAGCAAATCTAAATATGAAAGGTAAAACAATCCAGCTTTTAGGAAAAAAAAAAAAAAGAATGAATCATTTCACAACCTTGCAAAAGCAGACACAAGGTGTCCATTCCCAAAGAGGGAAAGGGGAGCACCCATGTGTGGGGGAGCACTGGCAGCAGTAAGCAGCAGAGCCTGAGCCGAGTAAGGAGGGTGACTCTGTGTGGGACTGGCTAGTGCATGGTGTCAAAGTTCAGGGGGATGTGGAAGTCTTCTACACAGACAGGAGGCCCAGCATAATGTTCACAGAGCCCAAGAAGGGGAGGAGGGTATCTAAGTGGAGAACAGGCCCAATACAGGGCTCAAAGTCAAAGGCAAAGTTAGGAGGGAAGAGGCAGTGCAGGGTATTAGAACCTAAGTGGATGGCAAGGACATCTCCATGGGACCTGGTGAGAGACTGGCATTGAGAGAATGGATATTTACAAAGGTATTGCTCATATAAATAAATATAGGAAAGATAATGAGAGTCAACTTTCTCACTGTTGATTAAGGGAAATTACAATATGGAAAGAGAAAACTAGAAACAGCACTATGATGTTGGACTGGAATTGGAGGTATCATGAACTCAATATATAGAGATAGATACAGAACTAAATATGGATGCCAATGTCCATGTGTTCATATGTAGATATGGGTATAGATGTCAGTATGTATGTGTACATGTATATCCAGGCGATTTCCAGCTCTATCCACTAAGATGGCCTGGGAGCAGCTATACCCAGATAGCAACACTCACACCTAACACTCACATCCTGGTTTCTAAATACAATACCATTCTCTTCTAAAACAAACCAAGGTTCCTCAAGGGAAGGGCTGATTTCAAGGCTAGGGCAGGGAAAGTATGGGATGAGACGGGAACATCTGGTTGTCTAGGCAAAAAAATGAAGAAATGTTCCAGTAATAAAGGGGACATGTCAAATGTACATAGAAGCCAGATAAAGAAACTCTCACTGACCCCTCTAGGAAAATTTAAGCAACAATATCAATCATGTTAGCAACAGAAGATAATCCATTCCCACTGAATAAAATGGAAAACTCTGAGTTTACGAGACTCTGATTAAAGTCAGGACAACTACGTGCAGTGCGAGAGTTTGAACTGGACCCTTTTGTCTAACTGACAATATTGGGAGAATCTGTGAAACTTGAGTGGGGTCTGAAGGTTAGATAGTAGTAATGTATCAGTGCTATTTTCTGGATTTTAATAGCCAGATTGCGCTCTTAATGAAGCATGTCCTTATAAGTACATATCAAAGCATTCAGGAGTGATGGTACACCATGTCAGCAACTCTCTCTTAATGGTTCAAGAAAAAATGAAATGTGTAGCTCCAACTTTACTTTAAGTGGATGATAATTTCAAAAATTTAAAAAAAAAAAAAGGAGACCCGGGGCGCCTGGGTGGCTCAGTCAGTTAAGTGTCTGCCTTTGGCTCAGGTCATGATTCTGGGGTTCTGGTATTGAGTCCCTGGGACCAGGCTCTAGGGAGCAGAGCCTCCTTCTCCCTCTCCCTCTGCCTAGCACCCTCATTCTCTCTTTTCCTCACTCTCTTTCTCTCTCACTTCTCTCAAAAATAAACAAAATATTTTTTAAAAATCAAAACAAGTATATAAATAAATAGGAAACCAAAAAGTCAAAAACACCAACAGAACTAAGATATTTAAGCCCATTTTCACAATTCAATTACAGACCTATTTTTTTAATACAGAGACCTAAAAAATATATAATTTTGAGTAAAAAGAGCAAGCTGCAGAATAAAAGAAAATTATGATATCATTTATGAAAATTTTTAAAACAAACAAGAGCAACCATCTACATTACTCAAGAACACACATGTAATTACTATAAAAATGTAAGAATGGACTGTAAGGCTATACTCTAAATTCATTATAGTGGTTTCTTGTGGGAAGAATATGGGGAAGGAGGAACAGGATAGGCAGTGGTAGGGAGTTCACATCTATGTAACGTTTTAATTTTTCTAAATAAATATAAGCCAAATACGTCAATAGAATTATAACTGTTAATTCTGGGAGATAGAAGCAAAGGGTTATTACCTCATTCTTTGCACTTTCCATTATTATTAAATTTATCAAAAAATAATTTAATAAATAAAACATAATGAGGACTTCACATTTTACAGGCCATCTAAATGTGCATTTACTTAGCAGCCTGTAAAATTTTTAGAAGTTGGACAAATGCATCAAGAAAGTTGATATACAATACAAATTAGACAACACACTTCCCTACTTTTTAAAATATAGATTTTTTTCTGATATTTGAGCTAGAATCGTTGGATCTTTTTCAACTGAAGCATCAAATCTTTTTAAATGAGGAAAAGTTATCAACACTGTTTATGAAATCTCACCTTAGACTCTGAGGTTTAGAGCTGCTATTCATGGTCGTCCTCCTACGCAGCTACCCTCCGTACCTGCTGTAGTGGGACAATCACACAGCATCCCAGTAATCCTCAGAACAATGTTGTTGGTTCCCAGTTGTACAGATAAGTAAACTCATGCTCGCATTGGGGAGGTCACTGAATCACTGCTAAATTCAGAATGGAGTTTCAAGTACTGGCTGTGATAGACGACAATGGCTTTAAGTGATCCTGAGTATTCAGATAAGATTTCCTCAACATACATTCAGAAATGCAGTCAAGGCCCCCAAAGAAATATGTCCACCATCCACCCTCATTTTTTAGGGACATGTTCTCTTATTAGAACTTCCAGGTTCTCTCTCCACCAGAGAGGGTCTCCATGTGTAACTGTTGGTGGGAGGCCCTACACAAGAGGCCTCTTCTGAGGGGATGCCACTTACATCATAGACATCTTTATTATTTAAAAGATTTTTCTTAATGTATTAATTTTTATAACTTTGTAGGCTCCAAAGATGGGCTTTTTTATGTTAATTACAATAAGTTTTTGACACATTATTTTTTTTTCTTCTGAGAATATAGATATGATTTAGTTTACAAAAGAAAAATGTTTGAAATCCAAAGGTCTTGTTGATTTAACTTCTCAAATAAACTGTCCTAAGTAAAGAACTGCTTTCTGACTGATTGGGAAGTATCTTAAAGTATGAGATTATGGCACCTGGTAAATTTGACATTGCAACTTACCATCTTCTTTTTATATTCTATACTAAATAGTGTAGCAAAATCCTCCCATTTAAATCCCCAAGAAATTTCTGTATAATAACAAATATTCACTTGCCATCATAATCTACATATATCACATAGACAAATTAGAGTTATGAGAGAACATTACATTATATTAACATACTATTGGTATTGAGAGTTACATGAAATATGGTATTTGTTATGGAAATTTCATTAGTATTGAAATTAACATTAAATTGTGGTGGTGTTTTATCTACATCCTCACTTCAAAATACTGTAAATTATTTAGAGTATATAGTGACAAAATTAACCCCCCCATCTACAAAAATTTTCAGCAATGCGTCTGTTAAACTACACATTGCTGAAAATTTTTGTAGATGGAGGGTTAATTTTGTTACTATATGTCATCAATGCAGGACATAAATTCTCAAAAACGCAATTTACTCAAATTGTCTACAATGCCACAAGAAAGACTATCAAATCTTCTAGAAAACGAGAAAGCAAACAAGTAAACATTGAGACTACCATAATGAGTTTTATTTCCATGAAAGCAAAACATATAATTATATGTAATTTATAATATACTGTATCATGACTTTAAATTCCTTACTGTGACTTAAGTTTTGAAATTTCAATTATTTTATATTCTATCTGTAATGGTTGCCTTTGCAAAATAAGTACTACATATTCATCAAAACTTTGACTTAAAGAGCGCCATTTTCTGTTCTACACAAAGTTATCGCCTGCAGCTACGCCAGTCCTTAGTTGAACGAGTTCCAGATTCCAACACAACATCCATCTTTTGCAAGTGGTTCGCCCAGGTGCACAGGAAATAAGCGTGCTTTGACATATGGAGATCAGTGGAGACAGCTTTAATTGCACATTTTCATACATTTCATTATTTTAAGATCATTATTGGAAATCGGGGTCTTCTTTTAAGAAAACAAAAGTCCTTTCACAATATTGATTTTGGACTGTTCAAATCCCCGAACGCTGAAACTACTCCGGCGGATAGGTTGAAAAACGAGGAATGAAGCAAAATAATGAAATAAAAAACGGAGAAAGTTCCTAGGTGTTTGCCTGTCTCCAAGCATTGGAGCCTTTGTCCCCACAGCTCTGGTCCAACAGGTGCTGCCTTGAGTCCAGCTACGATAAAGATCCAAGTTCTGGTCACGAAGGCGGCAGGAGAAAACTGCCCAGGGAGACCGGCCCCCGGTTTGGGAGAGCACAGCAAACCGCCCCTGTCCGGGGACCCGGACCCCAGCGCGCACCTCCGCCTCCCACCACCCCGACCCCGCGCGTGCCCCGCAGCGGCTCGAAGGGGCCTGCCCCCCCGGGTTACCAGGCAACGGGCTGCCCCGGCGCGGAGCTACTGGGCGGAATGCGTGGGGGAAGGCAGTTGGGAGGAGACCTTCAGCGGCAGAAATGAGCCCTGGTGAGAGCCCAGCTGGGGAGCTGTCTCTTGAGGGGGAGCCCTGGGAAGTGGACGGGTAGGGAGGGCGCCGTCCCCTCCGCGCCCCGGCCCTTTCACCACCAAGGCGGGTCCCTTCTGGAGCGCCGATCTTCCCGACCAGCCGCGCACCCTGCTCTCCCCGGGGAGAAAACCGCCGCCTACATCCCCACGCCCAGCCTTTGCTTCCAGCCCTCGAGGCTCCGGGTCCCGCCGCGCTTAGTGGCCCCAGCGCGCCCTCCCGTGGCCGCTTCGGGCGCCCGCGTCCCGAATCACACGCCTCGCCTCCCTTCTCCCAACCAAGCTGAAAGCCACCTATGGTTCTGTTACAGAGAAGCATCAGGAGGAAGAGGACGAAGTTGACTGCGTTCTCCTTTCAGCGTCCAAGATCCTAAATTCCTCTGACGGGGTAAAGGAAAGTGGTGGCAGTGAAACAGGTAATATCTCCACTGCAGTGATGTTTCTGCCCCTTCACTATAGACAAGGGGTCCCCTGCCTAAATCCACGAGCCTGACAGGTGCACTTCCAGTCCACAGGTACTTCGGGGAACTATTATTATGGTACTAAAAAGAGCTAACGCAGCACACTTACATTGTGCCAGATGTGGTTCCAAGCATTTAAGTGTATCAATTCATTTAGTCCTCTCAACAACCCTATGGAGTAGGTACTACCATCATCCACATTTTATGAGGAAATTGAGGCACAGAGTGACTAACTAACTCCCCAGGTCTCACAGGTGGCAAATGACAAAGCCAGTATTCGGCAGGGCGGCTCCAGAGTCCAGCCTTACCTATCGTGCTACACTGTACTGCTTCTCTGAATACCAAAGAAGAATATTTTAGGCAGATGATAAAAAGATAGACACTTTTCCCAAAAGAAACTACTTTGTACAGGAAATATTTGTGGACTACAAGATATTGTATAGGGAGGCTATTTGAAATAAGCAAAGAGCTACAATTCCAAGCTCCACATGAACCACAAATAAGATATGTGTAAATACCCAGTTAGGGGTATCCTACTGAGAATCCTGCATTCTTACTTCCTTGAGAGAAGCTCCAGGAGGTTACACACCTCTTGGAAGAGCCTGGTGGTCAGTGTGACAAGCCAGGGAAGGAACAGAGCGCTCTGGGTAGAAGGTGGTATCTAAAGAGATGTGCTAAGTTTGGACCCCCGGTTGCCCAAAACCGACACGTGGCAAATGGGAATCCAGCCAGACACAGAGGCACTGAAGGAAGTGACCTGAGATCAGGGCAGGATTTCTGCACCGTACTAAACCCAGGACCTTCACAAACGCCTTATCGAGGGGCCCTGAAAAAAGAGCTAGAGCAGCCACATCTGAGTAGACCAAAGACAGCTGGATGCCCAGGAGCCATCAGTATAAGCAGCATCCCAGGGGAGGCCAGCGAGACAGTGTGGTGACCTGCCAGAACTCTTCTGTGCCCCACCATCCACAAAGACATGCAGGCATCCTTGTGCATAGGAAACCTGAACAGGGAGTAAGAGTCTTCACAGAGAATAGAGAGGCTGCGACAGCTCCATCTTTACCTCAAAGAGAGTATTTAAGGTGAGAAGAAATTGATGTACTTTAATTTGACAAGATCCTGTGTTCCCTAACATGAGTGAGATTCAGGGCTCTGGGGAAAGACACCAGCATCACAGAAAATGAAGCTGAGTGCAAAATAGCACATACATTAAGAGCCACAGTCCATCTGGCTAAAGCAGATGGGTTACAAGTGCAAGGTCTAGCAAGGGCAGATTTTTAGGAGCATAGATTCAAACTCGGGTGCTGCCTTCGATGGCAAAATTAGGAGGGATGACTTCTTTCTGTCCCCTTTTTCTTTTCTATCTATACCTCATTGTCACCATGTGATCCATTCCCTGAGTACTAACCAAGAGAATATTAACCCCATTTGTATAAATAATGCCAAGTTTAAAGAAACTCTATAGTATTTCTGAGGTCTCTTTAATTTTAAAAGAGTAAGTGGTTAGCCTATGTAATCCTTGATTGGTTGGAATGAAGATGTGAAGGATGCTTTGAAACTTCAGTATTCACAGTGTGCAGTTTTTAGCACCCTGTTCTACCCAAGTCTTCATTCATTCATCCAACCATCCATTCATTCATTCATCTAACAAATATTTTTGAACAAGCACTGTCCTAGGTGCTGGAGATCCAACAGCAAACAAAATGTGCAGAATCCCTGCTCACATGAAGCTTACCTTCTCCTGGAAGGAACAAATGAGATCGTGTGTAAGATGGGACTTGTAAATCCCATGGAGAAAAGTAATGCACAGAGAGAGTGGGGGAGTATCAGAGGTGGGTGAGGAGTGTGCGATTTTATTTTAAGTAGGGTGGTAGGAGACTTCACTGGGCAGATCACTTCTGAGCAAAGACCTGAAAAAGTGCAGATTTCCAAGGAAAGAGCATCTGAGCAGAGAGAACAGCAACAGTGAGGGCCCTGAGGTAGGAGAATGCCTGGCACATTTGAGGAACAGTTGGGGTGAAATGGGAAAGGGAAGGGAGAGGATCAGCAAGAAAATCGTGGGGGGGCACTGTAGTTCTGCGTCAGGATCTGGGGCATTATTCAGCACAAAATGGGAAACATTGAAGTTTCAAGCAGCCATCCCTCCATTGCAACTGGAAATTTGAAATTTCCTGACTTCTTATCATATCCATAATACCCTTGTCTCTGCAGTAGTGATTGGAATAAATATTTCTTGAGCATTTAGTTGGTACCATGCACTCTGCAAAGGGCTTTACCTACAAACTAGATAACTACTTGTGCTGTCCCTCATAGCAAGTGTATGCCAAAGCCAGGATTCAAGCACAGGCAGCCTGACTCTGTAGCTTCCCTGACAAAGACCCAAGCAGACGGTGTCACGCCTCATTAGGCTCTGTAAAACAGTTCCTTCTAGGAATGAATTTATATTGTCAGAGCAAAACTCTGCATTTGAATCTGAGAATGACAAAGCTTTGGCTACAGAGTACTTAACATTTTATATTGAGTCATTACTATGTTGCATTTTATTTTTTTATTATGTTGCATTTTAAAAACTTGTTTGTTCTCCTTCATCTGTTAGCTACAGGTATGCACTTAATACAGACATATCTCAGAGATATTGTGGCTTTGGTTCCAGACCATTGCAATAAAGAGAATATCACAATAAAGCAAGTTATATGAATTTTTTGGTTTCCCAGTGTCTATAAAAGTTATGTTTATATTACTGTAGTCTACTAAGCGTGCAATAGCATTGTCTATTTTTTTAAATGTACATAAAAATGTACGACTAAAAAATACTTATTTTTTTAAGATTTTATTTATTTATTTGAGAGAGAGACAGTAAGAGAGAGCATGAGAGGGGAGAAGGTCAGAGGGAAAAACAGACTCCCCGTGAAGCTGGGAGCCCGTTGTGGGACTCATCCAGGGACTCCGGAATCATGACCTGAGCCGAAGGCACTTGTTTAACCAACTGAGCCACCCAGGCGCCCTAAAAAATACCTTTTGCTAAAGAATGTTGACCATCATCTAAGCTTTCAGCAAGTTATTGTCACTGATTACAGATCACCATAACAAATATAATAACGAAAATTTTTGAAATTTTGTGAGAATTACCAAAATGTGACAAGAGACACAAAATAAGCAGATGCTACTGGGAAAAATGGCACCAATCGACTTGTTTGACACAGGGCTGCCGCAAACCTTCAATTTGTAAAAAATCGCAATATTTGCAAAACATAATAAAATGAGGTGTGCCTGTACGTTAACTATGACATAATCCTCTGCAGGTTTCAGAATAAATTCCCCATATCTTTAATTACTTCGAAAGCCATCCCACTGATAACTATCTTGTTTTTCACTCCTCACATTTAAATATGAGACAGCTAGACAATTTAATTCAATATAATATGAATACTATTTCTTGCATTCCCAGTAGAGTATCAGCTTCCAGGGCTGGGACCATATCTTTCACTTTGTTTACACACCTCTCAATATTGCATGTTTATCAAAGACTTAATAAATGATGACCTGTGATTGTGTTCCCCCTCCTGTGCCTCTTTGGTAATTTCCCTTCCAATTCTAGAATCATATAATTCTATGTGGTTATTTAAGTATTACTGAATTTTAAAATTAGCTTTCCTTTGGGAATAAGTAGTAGCCAGTGTCTCCAAAACTCATAAAAAAACAAAAAGTTTTTCTGATAGCCTTTAGAAAGCAATAAATCAAAACTACTCCAAATAACTATTTCACTCTTATTGTTTCCTCAATCTCTAAAACCCTTCACCACTACCTCTAAACTCATTACACAATCTCACACTGAGTGAAAAAAAAAAAAAAAAAAAAAACAAGCAGCAATCAGAGCCAAACTCCATGACCCTCAAACTTAAAATTTGCTGACCTACCTGCTTGTGCACCCATATTATCCGCTGTCCTCCATTTCTTGTTTGTCAAGTTTTTATTTAAATTCCAGTTAGTTACCATACAGTATAATATTAATTTCAGGTGTACAATACAGCGATTCAACACTTCCAAACTTCACCTGGTGCTGGTCACACACGTGCCCTCCTTAATCCCCATCACCTATGAAACCCACCCCCCTCCCCCCACCCTCTGGTAACCATCAGTTTGTTTTCTAGAGTTCAGAGTCCGCTTCTTGGTTTGCCTCTCTTTTTTCCCCCTTTGCTCCTTTGTTTTGTTTCTTAAATTCCACATGAATGAAATCATACGGTATCTGTCTTTCTCTGACTTATTTCACTTAGCATAATACTATCTCCACCATGTCACTGCAAATAGCACGATTTCATTCTTTTTTTATAGCTGAATAGTATCCCATATATATGTATACACACCACTTCTTTATCCATTTATCAGTCGATGGACACCTGGACTATTTCCATAATTTGGCCATTGTAGATAATGCTACCATAAATATCAAGGTGCATGTATTCCTTTGACTTAGTATTTTTTTTTATTCTTTGGGTAAATACCTAGTAGTACAATTGCTGGTTCATAGGGTAGATCTATTTTTAATCTTTTGTGGACCCTCCACACTGTTTTCCATAGCGGCTGCACCAGTTTGCATCCCCACTAACTGTGCAAGAAGGTTCCCCTTTCTCCACATCCTCACCAGCATCTGTTGTTTCTTGTGTTGTTGATTTTAGCCATTCTGACAGGTGTGAAGTGATGTCTCGTTGTAGTTTTGACTTGCATTTCCCTAATGATAAGTGATGTGGAGCATTTTTTCATGTGTCTGTTGGTCATCAGTATGTTTTCTTTGGAAAAATGTCTATTTGTGTTAACTGATCATTTTTAAATTAGATTATTTATTTTGGGGGTATTGATTTGTATAAGTTTTTTAAATATATTTTGGATACTAGCCCTTTATCAGATATGACATTTGCAAATATCTTCTCCCATTCTGTAGGTTGCTTTTTCGTTTTGCTAATGGTTTCCTTTGCTGTGCAGAAGCTTTTTTATTTTGATGTAGTCTTAATAGTTTATTTTTGCTTTTATTTTTCTGGCCTCAGGAGACATACCTAAAAAAGAATTTCCTATGGCCAATGTCAAAAAAGTTACTGTCTGTGTTCCCTTCTAGGATTCTTATGATTTCAGGTCTCACATTTAGGCCTTTAATCCATTTTGAATTTATTTATGTTGAAGTATAAGAAAGTGGCCCAGTTTCATTCATTTGCATGTAGCTGTCCAGTTTTCCCTACACCATTTGTTGAAGAGACTGTCCTTTTCCCACTGGATATTCTTTCCTGGTTTATCAAGGATTAATTGACCATATAATTATGGGTTTATTTATCAATTTCCTATTCTGTTCCATTGATCTATGTGTGTTTTTGTGCCAGTACCATACTGTTTTGATGACTACAGTTTTGTAATATAACTTGAAGTCCGGAATTGTGATGTCTCCTGCTTTGCTTTTCTAGTTGAAGATCACTTTGGCTATTCAGGGTCCTTTGTGGTTCCATACAAATTTTAGTATTGTTTGTTCCGGTTCTGTGAAAAATGCTATTGGTATTTTGATAAAGATTGCATTAAATATGGAGATTGCTTTGGATAGTATAGACATTTAACAATATTTGTTCTTCCAATCCATGAGGATGGAATGTCTTTCCATTCCTTTGTGTCACCTTTGATTTCTTTCATCAGTGTTTTAGAGTTTTTAGAGTACAAGTCTTTTACCACTTTGGTTCAGTTTATTCCCACGTATCTCATTGTTTGGGGAGCAATTGTAAATTGGATTGATTCCTTACTTTCTCTTTTCTGCTGCTTTATTATTGATGTATAGAAATGCAACAGATTCCTGTGCGTTGATTTTGTATCTTAAATTTACTGAATTGGTTTATCAGTTCTAACAGATTTTTGGTGGATTTGTTAGGGTTTTCTCTACACAGATTATCGTGTCATCTGCAAATAGCGAAAGTTTCATTTCTTCCTTGTCCATCTGGATTTTCTTTTGTTGTGTGATAGCTGTGTCTAGGACTTCCAATACTATGTTGAATTAAGGTGGTTTGAGTGGACATCCTTGTCTTGTTCCTGACCATAGAGGAAAAGCTCTCAGTTTTTCCCCATTTAGCTTGATATTAGCTATGGATTTTTCACAGATGGACTTTATTATGTTAAGGTGTGTTCCCTCTAAACCGACATTGTTGATGGTTTTTACCATGAATGGATGTTGTACTTTGTCAGATGCTTTCTCTGCACCTACTGAAATGATCACATGGTTCTTATCCTTTCTTTTATGAATGTGATGTATCATGTTGATTGATTTGAAAATACTGAACTGCCTTTGCAATCCAGGAAGAAATTCCACTTGATCTTGGTGAATGATCTGTCTAATGTATTGTTGGATTTGGTTTGTTAGTATTTGAGAATTTTTGTAACTATGCTCATCAGAGATATTGGCCTGTAGTTCTCTTTTTAGTGTTGTCTTTATCTTGTTTTGGTATCAGAATAATGTTGGCCTCATAGAATGAATTTGGAATCTTCCTTCCTTTTCTTTTTTTTGGAATAGTTTGAGAAAAATAGGTGTTAAGGACTTTTGTCTTGCTGTTTTTAAGATTTTTTTTCTTTATCACTATATGTTGCAAATTTAATTAGGCAATTTTCAGCTATTATTTCAAATAAATTTTTTGTTCTATTAAAAAGAAACATAAATTTAATACTAATCAAAAGTAACATGTATAATATGATCCCACTGTTCTAAAATAATTTCTTTTTTTCTGCATATATGCATAGAGAGCTGACTGAAAGGAGAGTACCTAAAATCCATAATGGTTGATTCTGGGTGGTAGGCTTCTAGGTAATATATTGGTTTGGATTTGCAATTTGAGTTCATTTAGAAGTTGTCTTAGAGTCTGAAAAACTTTGGGATGACTTGTTGCATTTTTCCAGATCTCACTTGAGTTTGTTTGTTTTTTTTTTAATCTAAGATGAACATTTCAGACTACTGTTTTATTTCTAGTAAGATACAAAGCTGAGCAACATCCAAACAGACTTACTGTCCCTCCCTGCCCTCTGATGAAGGTGAGATTCTTCAATTAAGCAAATAGCTCCAGGCTCTGAACCTCTCAGTGATGAGTGCCAGTTGCCAGATGAGGGTGGGAGGGTTCCTATACTCTGCAAACCAGCTCCTATAACATCTGGCAGACTGTCATTCCAAAGGAGAGATGGCTGACCTCTTTTAAAAACTTCTCTCAGGGCAGAAATTGTCAGCCTAGGGGCTGACATCATAACTCTCATTTCATTTGGGACACTGAATGTTTTTTAAATTATTTAATAAAAATTTACAAAGCAAGCAAAAAACCTATTTGGACAAAGAGAGATGTATGTCAGGAAATTTGCAAACGGTTTATAGTCTCTCCCCTGTTAGAGATCCATAACCTATTTTCTGGGAAGGAACACATGGATCTTTATAGTACTTTGCTTAAGAGCATGACAAAAATTGTGCTGGTAAGTCCAATTTGTTTTCCATGATGAGGAAAAACATCACATGGCCATTTCATAGACACTGAGACCTACACAGTACTTTGTCAAAGGTCTCCCATTACAGGATTATTAGTTTTTGTTTTTTTTTTTAATGCAGTTTATATTGCAGAAACAAAGATAATTGAGTTTTTGAGAGTTCCAAGTTTGGCATTACAAGTTAATCATTTGTTATAAAAGTAAAACCATTATTACAATCTCAAGTAGGTATTTTAAGCCAAGTGAAAATTATTTCTTGACCTTATTATGCGACTAGCATTGGGTTCTTCCTAATATGAACATCAAATTCTCATATCTCTGTCTCACTATCCAAGAAAGTTAGGAGACTACTTTCTATTACAGTTGTTTAAAAATAAAACTTAAGAATTAGATCATACGGTTTTTCAATTTTCTTTTTAGAATATGGCTGCATATCAGAATCGGAAAATCAAATACAACCACAATCAGCACTGAAAGTAAGTTCATTTTCATTTCATTTTTTTCCCAAATACCTGTGTAAAGGCTGATCTCTTTCAGAATAAATACTTCCAAAATGCATGTGGATTTTTCACAAAAATCTTCATGAAAATACATTGGAGAATTAGCAAGAATGACTAAGAATGTGAGTCCTTTGACCCTCATGTGATCATTTCTGTTAATAGGCAACTTTGGGGAACATATATAATAAGAAATAATAGCAATTTCAAAATGGTTCAATTTCATACCATGTTTCATTTTATTTACAGGCCCTTCAGCATCAGCTGGAATCATTTCAGGCTCTCCGAATACAGACTTTGCAGAATGTTAGCATGGTATGTTTCTTTTAATCTCTATTGGGAAATAACCAAACTTAAGATATCACCCCACATTTCCAAGCTAATGACCACTAGCCAACTGATTAGTTCATGTAGAATGTAATAAAATAAGGCCACAGCATATTCCAGGCTCAAAATTTGAGGGAAACTACATTCTATTATAGTTGAATTTGGATGCTACCGATATATAGTCTACAAATGGGAACTCTCATTATAAGTGATCTGAAATCTAACTCAAATTGACCCAGGGAAAAAATATATTTTATTAGCACAGGTAACTGAAAATCCTAGGGACAGTTCACTTGGCAGTGGCTTAATCCATATGATCAGGCCTTCGGTCATCAGAAACCCATCTCTTTATTTTGGTTCTACTTTCCACTGTACTGGATTCTCAGATTCCATGTGGTACCAAAAGGGCTGCTAGAAGCTCTAGGCTTTTATCCTTCCAGATTCCAGTCAGCAAAGAGACCATGTTTTTTTCTCCCTTAACAGTTTATACTGAAGTTCTTGGCCTGATTCTGACTGCCTGAGATTGTGTCATATGCAATGCTTGAATAAATAAATCACTGTTGAAAGGAAGGCAGTGTTCTGACTGGTTAGCTCTCAGTCATACACAGCTGAAAGTGGGATCACCAAAGGCACGCGGACTTTATCCAGAACAAATGAGGGATAGTACTAACAGAAGGATAGGGTATGGATACTGGTGATGCATAATACAACACATACTCACTAAAGACCCAATATAAACTTCATCGTAATATTCTTATACTAAAAGCAGCTGCAGGGAAATGGCAAGAGAAGACAAACTCCTCCTGAAGGGGACAGAAGATTCGATTCTGATGACAGAGATCAAAAGTCTCTGCTTTATTCAACAATATAAAAAATCAAAATCCAAAATTACTTGAATGTAGTTCTTAAAATTTTATCATTTTACTAAAGTAAGTTTTTCTGATAATATAAAGCCATATAATAATATATCATATCTATATAATATACATATGATATAATAAAGCCATAATTTTCTTTAAAATTTTTAATTTTCTTTAAAAATTCCTTTAATGATAGAGATTATTATAAATTAAATACATTTGTTTTATATTCTATATGATGGGAAAGAATTTTTAGGTCCAGGAAATTTAAAGGTATCTTTTAATTATAGTATCTATTATCCCTATACATTCATATGTTTCATATGTTTATAAGTTTATAAACTATAAGTTTATAAGTGTATAAATCTGAAATCAAATTCTAACATCAATTTATCTTTTAAAGGTGCAGTCTGAAATCAGTGAAATCTTGAACAAAAGTATTATTGAAGTAGAAAACCCACAATATAGCTCAGAAAAAAATCTAGTATTCGGCACATGCATTGAAAAAGCTTTGGTATGTTATTCTGTACAAAACTATTTCTATATTCAGTCACTTCAAAAACGTTACTACAATCAGTTTATCTTCACCTTTACATTCTTAACCTTCTTCAAGGGTCAAATGGACTGTCAGAGGAATACCTAAAATATTCCCAAGTAAATTGAAATATAAGGCAGATTTTTTTAGCCTGTCTATCCACTTAAGAATTTTTCTACTTTTAGGATTGACCAAGACCTGAGGTGAATTCTTTAGAAACAGGTTGGAACCAGAGTCACTCTGTCTACCCTGATTAGAACTCACATTTCTAGAACAGTCACAGCCCTAGAGTCATCTGAAATAGGAATGCAAGCTAAGGTTGACAAATAGCCCAGAGTGGAAATACTCATTTTCCTTAAATTTCCTATTGCATTTGACCTATTGCTTCTATCTTCCCCATCTATCTACAATGGTCTCTTAAGGGGTTCTAAATTTCTATTTCTGATATTGAAGGGTTGGCCCATGTATGTCAGCCTCTGAGGAAATAAGTATAATTTCTAAGCAAATTGTGAAGACCAGAGTTACAGATCTCAAAATAACTGCTGTTAGATTTTTTCTGGAGAAAATGAGTCATATTCACTAGGCTTCTTTGCCTATAGAAATGGATAAAATGTTCATCTGGGCTATAAAAATAAATCCTCCACAAAATATTTTCTTGATTTTCTTGTCATGTGGCAAATGATAGTACATTTATACTATGCTTTTTATTGTCACCAGCCTATGGAGAATCAAGAAGAAGTCCTTTCTATGGAGAAAATTCATCCTTTTGAGGAGTCCAACACTATTCATTCAACAGAAGAAAAATTCAACAGTGATATTGTTAACAGTCTCTGTCAAGGTATAGATATTCCATCCCAGATACATTTCAAGGACCTATTAACCTGGAGAACTTCAACAGATAATTCAGCTTCAAACATAATTATGAGCCCTTCAGAAAATTCTGACATATTAAAGAATTATAATAACCTTTATAGTTTTCTACCTCATGCACCTCAAAATGTGATGTCTCAAGGTGATACAGTAATTCTGGATAAATCCAAAATTACTGAGCCTTTCCTCAAGCATGGATTTTGTGAAAATTTAGATGATATCTGCCATTCTATCAAACAAATGAAGGAAGAACTACAGAAGTCACATGATAGAGAACTGGCACTTACAAATGAACTTCAGACTTTAAAAACTGACACAAATGTTCCAAGAAATGGTAAATATGACCTGTCCCACAGTCACAAGGAAAAAATTAACTTTATTAAGGAAGAAAATATAGAAAGCAATTTAAATGAAGATATAAAATCAAAGAGAATTTCAGAATTAGAGGCATTAGTAAACAAATTACTCCCATTCAGGGAAACAGTATCAAAATTCCATGTGAATTTTTGCAGGAAATGTAAAAGGTTATCCAAGAGTGAAATGCACAGGGGAAAGAGAAGTGAGAAAAACAGTAAAGAAATTCCTATCACTGGCAAGAATATTACAGATTTAAAATTCCATTCCAGAGTTCCAAGACATACACTGTCATTCTTTGACCCAACAAAATATGAAATGAAAGACAAAGAGACAAGACCACTAACAAGACAAGGACCAATAATGTTTGAAAATGAGAAAACATCCAAAGTCAATTCTGTTACTGAGCAGTGTGTTGCAAAAATTCAGTACTTACAGAATTACCTAAAAGAATCTATGCAGATACAGAAAAAAGTAACAGAACTGGAGAATAAAAATCTAACCCTTAAGAACAAAATAAAACCTCTTGTCTTTACTACACAATCTCTGATACAGAAAATCGAAACATATGAAAAGGAACTTAAGAATTTGGTTGAAGAAAAGAATGCTATTCAGTCCAAGTTAATTAAAACAGAAGAAGATGGTAAAGAATGTCTTAAAGAATTGAAAAAAATAATTAGTAAATATAATGTTCTTGTAGGACAAAACAAAACTCTAGAGGAAAAAAATAGTCAACTTTCTTTGGAGAAGCAACAAATGATAGAAACATTAGATCAACTAAAAAGTAAAGAACACAAAACTCAAAATGATATGGCCATTGTCAATAATGAAAATAATCGAATGATTATGGAAATGGAATCAATGAAAACAAATATTCTATTGATACAAGATGAAAAGGAAATGCTAGAGAAAAAAACATACCAGCTTCTAAAGGAAAGAAGCTCAGTTGAAAACGAACTGAAGGAAAATCAGCTAGAGATAATGCAGCTAAAAGAGAAAGTAAGGTTGGCAAAAACTGAACAAGATACACTTCTTCAAATAATAGAAACAGTTAAAAATGAAAAACTTAATCTTGAAACAACATTACAAGAATCTATTGCTGCTAAAGAAATGATGGAAAGAGAAATGGAGAATATTCAAACCTACCAATCTACTGCAGAGGAGAATTTTCTGAAAGAAATAAAAAATGCAAAATCAGAAGCAAGTATTTATAAGAATAGTTTGTCAGAAATGGGCACTGAATGTGAAATGTTATCAAAAATGGTAATGGAAATTAAAACAGATAATCAGATTCTAAAAGAAGAACTAAAAAAACATAGTAAAGAAAATATAAAATTTGAAAATAGCATCAGTAGACTTGCAGAAGATAAAATACTTTTAGAAAACTATGTAAGAAGTATAGAAAATGAAAGGGATACCTTAGAATTTGAGATGCGGAATCTTCAAAGAGAGTATTTAAATCTAAGTGAAAAAATCCATAGTCCACAGAAGGACCCATCAAAAAAGGATTATATTTCAAGAAGAGAGAAATTCCATTTGGACAACTATGATACTTATGAAGACACCTCCAGTCCCAGGAGTAGGCCTTTGGCTCCTGATTTGAAAGGTATGTGATATTGTGGTGAATTAGTAGAGATGTGTTTAAGATTTTTCTCACCCATTGAGCACTAGCCAGAGTACAGTAATAAGAAGGAAACTTTTAAGATGAATACAATTTAGTCTTGTAAGATTTGTATCCAATTTATTATATATTAGAATTATTTAGGACCTTTGCTCTTTGGGAGCACCTGAGTGGCTCATTTGGTTAAGTGTCTGTCTCTTGATCTCAAGTCTTGATCTCAGGGTCATGAGTTCAAGCCCCGCATTAGGCTCAATGCTGGGCATGGAGCGTACTTTAAAAAAAAAAAAAAGAGAGAGAGAGAAAAGGGAATTTTTCTCTTTTGATAAGACTCATGTTGTTACTTATATCACTTCTCTACATTGTATATGCACACAGCAACTTTGACAGAGAGCAGGGATTTTGTTTCTGTTTTATCAAGTATACTTGGCACACCCACGATAAAAAAAAAAAAATTCTTTTTTTTTCCAGGAATTCCAAGTCAACTATATCAATTGCTTCCATCCAAGATATGTAAATAAATTTCTAAAATCAATGTTTCAAAATCCTTTGTCCAGTACTTTTTTCTCCACAAAATTATTTTTTAATTTATTTATTTGAGAGAGAGAACATCTGGGGGGGGGGTGGGGAGGGTTAGAGGAAGAGGGAGAGAGAGAATCTCAAGCAGTTTAAAAGAGCAATTAACATATAAAAGATAGTTCTAGAACTCTGCCAAACTATGGAGGAGCTGGGCGAACACTTTCCAAGTCATAGGGACTGAAGAATGACACCTTAAAAGCACAGATGAGAACAGAGTGTGGTTGCTCTGCCTGCCTGCCTCAGTAAACCCTGGGACGACAAGCACGCAACAGCCCCAGCTGTGATGTGACACAAAAAAAGCTATAGCTTAAAAGGGGAAAGGAGGGGAGCCTGGGTGTCTCAGCTGAGCGACCAGCTCTTGATTTTGGCTCAGGTTGTGGTCCCAGGGTCCGGGACTGGAGCCCCATGTGGAGCTCCATGCTCAGTGGGCAGTCTGCTTGAGATCCTCTGCCCCCCCGTGCCCCTCCCCCATCCTCGTTCTGGCACATGCACGTTCTCCCCCCCTCTCTAAAATAAATAAATCTTTAAGATAAAAATAAGAAAATAAAAGGGCAAAGGAACCGCGGAAACACTCCCTGAATCCGAGGGACTGCTCAACACCACAGCTAGCCCTGGAACTGCAAGCCCACGCTAACCCCAGTTGCACCTGGGCATGGGGGGGGCGATTAAATTAAGAAAAAAAAATGCTTTTTTATATTTGTTTTTTCCTTTTATTTCTATTCTTTTTTTTTCTTTCCACCCCTTCGCCCCTTTTTCTTTTCTTTAAAAAGATTAAGTTTAACATTGCGCCTGGCATATGAGACAGCACTAGAACTCCACCAGAGGCTAGGGGAGCTTCCAGAACACTCTCTGGGTCGGAGGGTCTGGTGGATATGGTTTATGCTCCCCCTTGAAAGCATGGACCAGTGCATGGTCCAGGTACCCTGGCTGACCTGCCATCTCAGTGAGCCCCAGACCTGTAGCCACATAAGCCCCAGCCATCCCATCAAGGCAGCCAAAGGACAGTGCGCACCAGGACACCTCTGGATAGCGTTCACTACAGCCCCATCCCTCACACCAAGGTGACACAGGTGCAAAGCACCCTAGAACATAAGAGGCCCTCACCACTTCGCCTTCAGACAGTTTATTAGGGCTCCCTAGGTGCAAAGCACTCCAGAACCTTTGAGTGGATGTCTGCCTCAGACCCAGCTGTCTGGCAGGGTGCCCCTCACACAGAGCACCCTAGAAACCTTGGCTGGTGTTACATTGGTTTCAGCCATCCCACAGGGTACCCCTATGCAAGGCACCCCGGAACACACCTGCCTGTACCAGACTCAGTTCCAGCGGCCTGGCCAGAAGACCCTCCTCACTGAGAACATGGTGCACCCTGGCTTGCACCCAATTCAGCTTTAGCTGTCCTGCTAAAGGTGCCCCCTTTGCAGAGCATCCCAGGATCTCCTGGCCTGTCCCCCATCTCAGAGTCAACTGTCCCTTCAGGATACTCACAGATAGTCCTGGAACACTCATTTATATCTACATCAGCTTCACTATCCTGCCAAGGTGTCCTCTGTACATAGAGACCCAACCCTCCCCCCCCACTCCCGAGTGCATCCACTTGAGCTCAGCTGTCCTGCCAGGGCATCCTCTGTGTGGTGAGCTCAGGGACCTCCTGTGCACAACACCTAGGCTTCAGCTTCCCCCTGCTCTGGGCACACCTTGCTCAGAGCATCCCAGGGCACCCCAGCTTATACCCACATCAGCTTCAGCTGTCCTGCCAGGGTGCCATCAACACAGAGAATCTTGGGACAACTTGGCTTGTGTCCGCTTCAGCTTCAGCTGCCCTGCTGGGCCTAAAGACACACAGACTGGAAGTGAAGGGTTGGAAACACAGTTACCATGCAAATGGGCATGAGCAGGGGGAAAGCCAGAGTAGCAATATTTATATCACACAAAATAGATTTTAAAACAAAGACTGTAATATGAGGCAAAGAAGGGCATTACGTAATGATAAAGGGATCAAACCAACAAGAGGACATAACAATTGTAAATATCTACACACAAAACACAGGAGCCCTTAAACATAAAGCAAATATTAACAAAGAGAAGAAATGACAGGAATGTAATAACAGCAGGGGATTTTAACACTCCACTTGCATCAGTGGATAGATCATCCAGACAGAAAATCCATAAGGAAACAGTGTCTTGTAATGACATATTAGACCAGATAGACATAACATACACAGAACAGTCCCCCCAGAAACAACAGAATACACATTCCTTTCAAATTCACATGGGGTATTCTCCAGAATAGATCACATATTAAGCCACCAAACAAGCCTCAATAAATTTCAGAAGATTGGATTCATACCATGCATCTTTTCTGACCACAATGGTATGAAACTAGAACTAAATCACAAGAAAAAAATTGTAAGAAACACAAACATGTGAAGGCTGAACAACATGATACTTGAACAACCAGTGGGTCAGTGGAGCAAAGAATAAATATTAAAAAGTACACAGAAACAAATGAAAACATGATGATTCAAAATCCTTGGGACCTGCAAAATGAGTTCTAAGACTATATAGCGATACAGGCTTACCTCAAGAAACAAGGGGGAAAAAAAAAAAGTAAAAGTTCAACCTAACCCTACACCTAAAGGAACTAGGTAAAGAGAAACAAAACCAAAGGTGAGTAGAAGGAAGCAAATAATAAAAGAGCAGAAATAAATGACAGACAGATGCACACACACACACACACACACACACACTCAATGAAACCCAACACATGGTTCTTTGAAAAAATAACCAAAAATTTTTTTTTAATTTTATTTTTTATAAACATATATTTTTATCCCCAGGGGTACAGGTCTGTGAATCGCCAGGTTTACACACTTCACAGCACTCATCATAGCACATACCCTCCCCAATGTCCATAATCCCACCCCCCCAAACCCCCTCCCCCCATTAACCCACAGTTTGTTTTGTGAGAATAAGAGTCACTTATGGTTTGTCTCCCTCCCAATCCCATCTTGTTTCATTTACTCTTCTCCTACCCCCTTAAGCCCCCATGTTGCATCTCCTCTCCCTCATATCAGGGAGATCATATGATAGTTGTCTTTCTCCGATTGACTAAAAATAACCAAAATTTATAAGCTCTTAGACTTATCAAGGAAGAAAAGAGAAAGGATCCAAATAAATAAAATCAGAAACAAGACAGAATAACTGACATCACAGAAATACAAAGGATTATAAGAGAATATCATGAAAAATTATATGTCAACAAACTGGGACAGAATGGATAAATTCCTAGAAACACAAAGTCTTCCAAAACTGAATCAGGAAGAAATAAATATTCAAACAGGCCAATTACTAGTAATAAAACTTAGCCAGTAATCAACCATCAAAAAATAAAAGTCCAGGACTGGGATAATTCACAGGTAAATTCTACCAAACATTTAAAGAAGAGTTAAAACCTATTCCCTTCAAACTATTCCAAAAAATAGAGAAAGGAAAGCTTCCAAATACATTCTATGAGGCCAACGTTACCCTGATACTAAAAGCAGAAGACACCACAAAAAAGAAAACATGGGTACAAAGATCCTCAACAAAGGAGAATTGGGTGGCTCAGTTGGTTAAGCATCTGCCTTCAGCCCAGGTCATGATCCCAGAGTCCTGGAATCAAGTTCCACATCTGACTCTCTATCCAGCAGGGAGTCTTGTTTCTCCCTCTTCCTCTGTCCCTCCTCCATTCGTCCTCTCTCTCTCTCTTTCTCAAATAAGTGAATTTTTTTTTAAAGATACTGAAAAAATCACAAACCGCATTCAACAATACACTGAAGGGATCACTCACCACAATCAAGTGGGGTTCATTTTAAGGATGCAAGAATGGTTCAATATTCACAAATCAATATAACACACCACACCAACAAAACAAAGGATAAAAATCATATGATCATCTCAATAAATGCAGAAAAAATTTGATAAAATTTAATATCATTTCATGATGAAAAAAAAATTTCAACAAATTGGGTTTAGAGGAAATATACCTGAACATAAGAAAGGCCATTTTTTAAAAATCCACAGCAAACATCTTACTCAATGGACAAAAACTGAGAGCTTTTCTTCTAAGATCAGGAACAAGACAAAGATGTCCATTCTTGCCACTTTTATTCAACATAGTACTGGAAGTCCTAGCCACAGCAATCAGATGAGAAATAAGAAGCATCCATATTGGTAAAGAAGTTAAAACATCACTATTTACAAATGACATGATACTATACATAGAACACCCTAAAGACTTCACCAAAACAAACAAACAAATGTTAGAAATAACCAAAAAAGCCTGTTAGAAGTAACAAATGAACTCAGTAAATTTGCAGGATACAAAACACCCAGAAATTGGCAGCATTTCTATACACTAATAATGAAGTAGCATAAAGAGAAATTAAGAAAATAACTCAACTTACAACTGTACCAAAAAGAATAAAATATCTAGGATATTATTTAACTAACAAAAGAGGTAAAAGGCCTACACACTGAGAACTATAAAACACTGATGAAAGAAATTGAAGATGACACAAACAAATGAGCTTGGGTTAAAAGAATTAATATTGTTAAAATGTCCATATCACCCAAAGGAACCTACAGATTGAATGCAATACCTATCAAATACCAACAGCATTTTTCACAAAACGAGAGCAAAAATTACTCAGATTGCATAGAATCACAAAAGACCCTGAAGAGCCAACGTAATCTTGAGAAAAGGCAGGGAGAAGGGACAAATGTGTGAAGAGGAGTGGAAAATGGAGGCTTTCAGTTATGGAATGAATAAGTTACAGGAATAAAAGGCACAACATAAGAAATATAGTCAATGATATTGTAACAGCATTGTGTGGTGACAGATGGTAGCTACACTTGTACTTAGCATAGCATAATGTTTAAACTTGTCAAACCACTATGTTATAAACCTGAAGCTAATGTTACATTGTGTGCCAACTACATTCAAATAAAAATTAATTTTAAAAAAGTAATGACGCTCACAAATGTGAAAAACTATGGTCTCACATTCTCCTTTATTATAAAATTATACAAATGGAAAAAAAAAGAATGAATTTGGGTATTGAAAAAAGAAGTAAAGGTGAGCATTGTATCAATTTAAATACAGAATTAAGACTAAAGACTTAGTTACAAAATAGACAGTTACAAAATAGAATATTTGTGCTAAAACCGCTGCCAAAAACCCAAGTAGATCCTTTTACTTTTAACTTATGTGCTTACATTGAAAGTGGGTTTATTTTAGAAAGCACATAAATGGGTCTTTCTTTTTACCAAGCCTGACAATCTATGCCTTCAAAAAGCAGTGTTTAGCTATTTACATTTAATGTAATTATCAATATGTTTAATATGATTGATCTTTATGTATTTGATTTCTATTTGTCCCATCTATTTTATTCCTTTTATCTTTTCCTGCCTTCTTTTGGATTAAGTACTTAGGATTACATCTTCTCTCCAATTTATCTTATCAGAAATTTCTGTTTACTTTTTAAAGGCTGTTCTACAGTTATATATTTTTAGCTAACTACTGATTTTCTTCAAATGATACTATAGCAATTCATACACAACGGAAGACTCTTGTATCTCTATTTCCCTCCTCCCATTTTTTGTGCTACTGTTATTTAGAATTTATTTTTGTATATGTTATAAACCCAACACATTTTTAATAGTTTTACTACAAATAATAAGTTATCTCTGATTCTTTGAAGAAATTAAACTAGGAGAGGAAAAGAAATTTGGGTGCCTCAGTGGGTTAAGCCTCTGCCTTTGGTTCAGATCATGATTTCAGGATCCTGGGATTGAACCTCGCGTGGGGTTCTCCGCTCAGCAGGGAGCATGCTTCCCCCTCTCTCTGCCTGCCTCGGCCTGCTTGTGGTCTCTGTCAAATAAATAAATAAAATTGTTTATTAAAAGGTTTTTCTATTTATCATTTCTAGCATCCTCTTTAAAAATTTTTTAATTTAATTAATTTATTTATTAATTTATTTATTTAAGTAGGCTCCATGCTCAACATGGGGCTCGAACTCACAACCCTGAGATCAGGAGTCACATGTTCCAATGACCCAGCCAGTCATGTGCTCCTCTAGCATCTTTTAAAACCATGTTTCCATCTGATCATTTTATTCTACCTAAAAATTTCCCTTAACATTTATTGTAATCCAAGTCTTTATTTCACCTTAGTGTTTTGGAAAAAAGAAATGGAAAAAAGTGTTTCAGTGAATTTAGAATATATATATATATATTATATATTATATATATAATATATATATATATATATATATAGAATATAGAACATAGAATTCTGAATTGACAGTTTCCTTGAACTCTTTGAAGTTGTCATTCTTTTTCTGACTTACATCATTTCTGATAAGAATTCTCATATACAGTTTTTTTCCTCTGGCAGATGTTAAGATTTTTCTCTTTATCACTGCTTTCCAATCATTTTATTATGATGTGTCTTGGTGTGCAATTTTATTTCTGTTTATCCTGCTTATTATTCCTTGGGCATCTTAAATTAGGGTCTTTCTTCACATTTGGAAATTTTCAGCCACTATTTCTTTAAATCTTTTTCTCTCTGCCACTTTCTAAGACTTGAAAACACATATGATACTTGATACTGTTCTAGAGCTCACTGACATTCCTTTCATTTTCTTTTTAGTCTTTTTTTCTGTGTGTTTCACTTTGAACTTTTTCTATTTTTATATCCTCAAGTTCACTATTTTTTTTTCCTTTTGCAATGCCTAATTTGTTATTATCCCCATTTACTAAAAATTTTCGTTTCAGTATTTTCTTCATCTCTAGATTCTCCATCTGGTCTTGTTTATGCCTTTAATTTCTCTCCTCATTGTGCTCATATTTTCCTTTAAATACATTAACATAGTTATAATAGCTATTCTAATGTCCTCGCTGCTGATTCCATCTTCTCTGCCATTTGGGGGCTTGTTTCTGATGACTAATTTTTTTTTCTGGTTATTTTCCTGCTTCTTGGCATGTCTAGTAGTGTTTTATTGGAAGGAAAATACCATATTTCATATTGTTAGTTGTCCCCTTTACAGAAAAGCGGATAGTTCTATTGAGATTAGTTACTTCTGTTTCATTTTGATCCTTATGAGACTTGTTTTAAAACTTTTGTTAGGGTGGGTCTAGGGCAACCTTTAACACAGTCTAGATCCTCTGGGATTGGAACTGAATGCCCTAAGAGACTGACAAAGACCCTCCATGGGCTGGTAGGAACTTCCCATTCTCAAAAGATGCCTGGTGCTCTATAAGCTGTGGGAACCACTTAGCTGACATGTCCCTAGTTGTCCTTTGCCTTCTTTCATGGGGTTAAATTCCATTTGCCTTAGGTGTCAGCAGAATTAAGGGTACTCCAGTGCACAATTCTAAACTCTTTTCCTATGTAGCTCTTTCCTCTCTAGAACTCTACCCCATAAGTTCCAGACACTTTAGACTCCCTGAGTTCCAATTTCTGTCTCACCTGAGCAAGGCTACCATACTTTGAGGTTTCCCTCCATCATCTCCAGTCCAGAAGGTGCCTCCAAATAAAAAGCAATTGCAGTTGTTTTTTTCTCGTTGATCAGTCTTGCACTGTGTCCAATGTCTAAGAAGAGGGGTTGTGTATGTTTTGTACAGTTTTCAATTGTTTAAGTTAGGAGAATAAGTCCAGCCCCTCTTTCTCTACCTTGGCCAGAAGGCAATTTGGGACAGTCAAGTTTGGGAAGTTTAGAAAGTCCTATGAATGAACAGAACATAGCAGTGATTTTTCTAGGTAGCTAGTAAATCTGTAGGAATGTTTTTCCACTGACTCTCCCTCATCTCTAGAAAAGCTGCCTGTGACTATGGGTATGTGTATACAGCTATTGACTAGCCATTCTTCACTTAAAGATGTCTAAGTAGAGAGCCACACTTTAGGCTATGGAGGCCTCCAGAAAAACAACCAGGCTAAGTATTATTATGAGAATAATGCCAGAATAAAAACCTTACTCTTGTAGCCCTAATTTTCCTTAGGTAAATCTTCCAAATGTTTAGAGGCAAGATCTTTTATTTTTTTATCTGGGGTTAAAATTCTGGGCTGCCCAAAACACTGAGGATAGAAAAGAGGTGGGAGAAAAAAAGAAATAGACTGAGAAAGGCTTTCCTAAACACACTTTAAGTTAAATGTTTCTAGCTTGCTCTTTCTTTCTTTCTGGTCTATTGTATTTTTTTGAAACTCCTTATTCTCTGATGATCCCTTTACATTATACATTTTTCTAGGCTCATTATTTTAATGTTATATTTTCAGTGTCAGAGAAAGAATGCCAGCAAATAAATGTGTTCTCCCGCCAGTTTTAATTGGCATTTAATTTAAATGCCCTATTAATGTTGTAGTTATGTTATAAATAGTCCCATACTATATTTTTGGTTGGAACAAATATCCTCTTTCAAATTTTCCTACCGGTATTTTCATATTTTGTCTTCAAAATAAAATTTAAAAGTAGCTATTCAAGTTTTATTATTTTTAATTCTGTAGGGTTTTTTATTAAACTGCATTTAATCTATTGATGTAGTAGAGAGAAATAGAATGTTTACATATTGAGTCTCCCTGGAACATCATACATTGTTCAGGCCATTCTTTTATATCTGCATTTTAATCCTAAGTTTCCATAGCTTGTTTTCTATTGTAAATACAATAGCTTCACGCTTTCTAATTGTCATATTAAAAAAAAAACTATCTTTTTTGCAGATCATTATATACATCCTGTTTATTGGCCTATTTTATTATTTCTAATATTGTTCAATAATTTCTTTTTACATAATCGGTAAGTAACTATATCATCTGCAAGTAATGATATTGTATTTCTTTTTTTAATATTTATTCCCCTCAGGAATTTTTTGTCTTATTGCATTAACTGGATTTTCCAATAGTGTTAGAGTTATTGATGGCTCCAGCTTAATGTTAGTTACAATTCTGATAGATATCCTTTATAAAGTAAGAAAGGTTCTTCCTAATCCTCACCTCCTAAGAGGTTTTAAGTGGAAAGGGTATTTAATTTTGTCAAATGGCTCTTCAGCATCTATTGGGAAAACATGTATTTTTTCCATTTTAATATATTAAGTTAATTATAATAATAGATCCAATAATGTCAAGCTATCATATAGCCATAGAATAATCAATATTATTTTATGATCATTTAAAATGTGGATTCCTTTGGCTAGTACTTGATTCTGTTTTTTTTATGAGTGAAAAATATTATTTTCCTTCCCAGCTATCCTTGTTCAGTTATATTAGCCTCATAAAATAAATTGAAACTCTTTTCATATTTTTTCTATGACCAAGATAATATAAATAACAAAAGGTTGGGGCACTTCAGTGGCTCAGTCGGTTAAGTGTCCAACTCTTGACTGTAGCTCAGGTCATGATCTCAGGGTCATGAGATGGAGCCCCGAGTGGGCCTCTGCACTCAGTGCTGTGTCTGCTTGAGATTCTCTCTGTCCCTCTCCCTTTGCCCTCCTCCACTTGCACTTGTGCACTCTCTCTCTAAATAAACAAGTGAAATTTTTAAAAATGAAATCAGTGACCATCATAACTAATTTATGCCCCTTAAATCAAGTGTGTGTGTGTGTGTGTGTGTTCCTCTGTTATCATTTCAAATATCTTAGTTTTTCCACAGATTTCACTATTCCTATAACTGGTTTCTGTGTTTGCTTTTTTGTAAATTGACACAATGCATTTATGTAAACTCTTAATAAGCTCTGCCAATTGTCATACTGTTTCTTACACCCTCCAGTAAGGTATTAGATGAGCATTCCCATCTATGAATATTATATGAAGTGTGTATTGCCATTAGAGGCACATCAATAAAAATTAATTATAGCTAACAAAGGTAAAAGTGTAAATGAGCAATTATTTAGATTTTAATAAAATTTGAAAATATATATCTCACTGCAAAAGAATGAATACATTTATAAGGCTTATTCAGTAACACTTATCAATATATATGACTTTTATTCAGTTATGTGCACCTGGTGAAATTATTCCTAAAGACAAATGTATTCCCTCTGGGTCACATTACATCCTGGATATTGTCTTCAAGATGTTCAATCTACACTGTCTTTTGCATAGGAAATAAAGATTTTAAATATTCTTTTAGAAAAAAGTAAATAGTATGAGATATAAAAATAAATAAATAAAATATTAAAAATAAAATAAATTATATAAAAATAAATAAATATATATTGGAGACATTCCCCCCCAAAGTATGTATGTATGTGTATACATATGTGTGTGTGTAATAGATATATATTACAACCGTAAAAATTTTCTGTACCATCTGTAATCCTTTTAAAAGCCAGATTCAGCTGAATTGACATAAATCCCCCCCTCCGAAAAAAAAAAAAAAAAGCAGGTTGAAAAGAAGAGTACTGCAGCCTTTATATATTCTGATTTCTAGCTCTGAGAAGTCTAGAATGGCAAAAGGACAAGTACTAAGGAAGTCACCATGGATCAAAAATAACTTCCCCAATATATTACATTAATAGAGATAATAAATTTCCTTTTTTAAATACTACCACTACCACCCCCAATTGAATAAGGATTGTTAATAAAGACCTTACTGTAAATTACAGTATGTCTGTAAATCATATCTTTTAAGAACAGGTATTTTTTAAAGTGGTAGGGCAAATGAAAAAGAGATAATCTGGGAACAAGAGAATAAGACCAAGAGGGAGATGTTCCAGGAGAGGCAGCTTTGGAGAGCTACAAATGCGCATGACAGGACACCAAAGACAAACTTCATCCATCTTGTAACTTTGTATTTTTATAAGATACTCAACTAAAAGGGCATTCCCCATTTTCCCTTCCTTCAACTCATCCTGGGGCTGCCACTGGCTAATATGAAGTGTTACACAGGCCATAAATAGAAGGCATGAAACCACATAAAAGGAGACATTTACCTGACTCTCTAAAGTGTATACATTAATCTATGCAATATGAGTGGATCCATATTTCTTTTTGATGTTAAGAATGCTTTAATTCTGTGACACTTGGATAAGCTGTCATTCCAATTTTCAGATACCTCCAGGAAGAAACACAAGGTAAGAACTTAATGTGCTCTTTCTATCCCACCAACTCCAGCCTTCACCCTGGCTTTCCAAGCTTGCAATTCTTCAACATTAGGACTAAGCTTTCAAATGACAGACAGCACTTTGGGATTTTATGGAAGGTCTAAACATTATTATATTCTCCCCAGAACGCATATCTAAACAAAGATCAATAACCATATATTAAATTATTAACAAATACTGTTTATTTGCTAAGTAACAGTACTAAAACAAGGAAGAATATTAGAATTTCAGGCTTAAATATCTTTTAAATGTTTGAGATATGTTCCACATCTTATGTTTTTTGCAAACAGTTAGCACTTGATAATGAATTATTGGTAGTCACAACTTAGAAAGCTATTTGTCTTCCAGATGCTAATAGGACTGTACTGAAGCAGTCTTGTAGTTCTTCATATTTAGTGCCCTAAAATTGGAAAATAAATGCATATTTAATTTTTTAGGTGCAGGTAATATATCTGTATAATCTTATAAAAAAAGTTTTGTAATAAAAAATTAATCATCCAAAACCAAACTCTCTCACCAGATCAAAAAGTATCACTTAAAATATAAATTAAGAAGGAAAAATTGGTTTGGAGGACCAATTTTAAATACCACCCAGAGAGAATGTGTGTGTGTGAGCAGGGGGAGCAGAGGGGCAGGCAGGGGAGGGGAGGCCAAAGGGGGAGAGAGAGAGAGAATCTTAAGCAGACACCAGCCTACAAATAAATAATTAGGGTAAGGGGTGCTTGGGTGGTTCAGTCAGTTGAGCATCTGACTTGATTTTGGCTGGTCATATGATCTTGGGGTTGTGGGAAGGAGCCCTGCATCAGGCTCTGCACTTGGCGCAGTCTGCTTGGGATTCTCTCTCCGCCCTCCCTCTGCCTTTCCCCCAGTTTGCATGCTGTCTAAAATAAATAAATAAATAAATAAATAAATAAATAAATAAATAAATAAATATCTTTTAAAAACTGAATAAAACTGGGATAAAAAAAAGCTAAAACTTGCTTTGGATAATATTTACAATAATATAAAAAGTATCAATAAACTCAAAACTGCTAAACATAAGATAAACTTCTGATTATCCAAAAGAGCAATCAGTTATTCTTTTCTCTGCTACAAACATATTTATCATAGAACTTTCTCAGGTCTGTTCTATGGATAGAAAAGAACACTCAAAAAACCTGCAACTGCCCCCTCTCCCCCAGCCCCGGCAAAAAATCCCATCTATTTGAGGGTAAGTGTGGTGAAGAAAATTCTAATTTTACCCTCTGGTTCTATATTACATAGATAGAGTTGGGCAGAGTACTGAAAGATAAGAGGCTTGCCAAAGGATGGAAATCAAAGGACATGAGAGAAGGACTCCATATATTCCCATTTCCACCAACTAGTCCCTTAGAATATTATGCCTTTAGACAACAGATTACATAAATAATGATGAGCAGTCTTATTTTGGGGATAGGATAGTAAGATTTATATTATAATCACTGTTCACAAGTGATACAAATATACTGAGATATTTTAATAAAAGAAAAGAATATGAATTTGGTGTCCTTTACCTAATCTAATGTAGTTGGAAATATGTTGAAGTGGAAGTTAGAAATATGTAAATTAGCTTAATTTGTAATAATAATTTTTCAGTGAATAGATACAAAGGTAATCAAATCAATTCTTCCACTTATTCATGATCTTGGACACAAACAAAGAAGGAATGATGGATTGTCTTTTTCTAATTTACATTTTGAACTCCTGAGAACTTTTTTTCAGTATTGAGAGTGCTCAAACCTTGGGTAAAATTGAACTTTTAGGATACTTTAGTAATATACTTTTCTTTAAAGTATTATAAAGTGATACTGATAGCTTTTTTAACTAACCAAAATATTTCCTAGAAGATTTCATAAAAGATTATTTCAAACTTAAGAAGTCTTAAGTGTCATTAGAATTCCTCATAATTACTGAGAGCCTGAAGCCCACATAAAGATAATAATTTAACAAAGATCAAAAACACCCCTTGAAAAACAATGTTAGCCTGTACTGCTAACTGAACCACAAATATCTAAACAGCCTCAAACAACTCATAGTAAGATATTAAAGATTTGCTTTAAAAATCGTGAAAAGAATAGTTGATACAGATAAATTGGGCTTTTTCTTTTTTTTTTTTTTTTTTTTAAATTGGGCTTTTTCAATTAGAAATTTCAGAATATGGGAGAAAACTTCTACAAGGGAGAGCTTCTACATAAAAGGAGCTGAGATATTCAAAGACACCCAGATATGTCATGGTTTAAAGTATGTATAAATAAGAGATATTAGGGATCAAAAGTCAAAAACAATTTTTCTTAGTTTACAGGCTAAGATAACATATGACTACCTTTTGACATTCAAAGTCATTATACTTTCAATCGGTCTGCTCTTTGGTCCACCTGGTGGGTGGAAAATCTTGGCATCTTTGCTGGAAATCTGGGTTGCCAATTTAACCACATAAGGGTCCGCAGAATGTGAAGGGTAAGGGTCAAACGTTCCCGCTTTCATTCCACCAGCCTACAAATAAAAATGAGACAATCTAATGCAGTTTTGTAAACTGCTTCTAACAAAATTAGATTTTGAGGAAATTCAAATATATTCGTGTATTGTCTACAGAGTTGGTTTTACATTTAAAGAAAGCTGTCTATACAGACATACCTCGGAGATACTGCGGGTTCAGTTCAAGACAACTGCGATGATGTGAATATCACAAAAAGTAGGTTAAATGATTTTTTTGGTTTCCCAGTACCTTTAAAGTTATATTTACACTAGGCTACAGTCTATTAACTGTGTATAGCATTGTGTCAAAAAGAACAATGCACATACCTTAATTTAAAAATGCTTTACTGCTAAAAGCAAAAATACTAAATGTCATTTGAGCTTTCGGTGAATCATTCTTTTTTGCCGATGGAAGTTCTTGCCTTGATGCTAATGGTTGCTTACTGACCAGGTGGTGACTGCTGAAGGTTAGTGTGACTGTGGGAATTTCTTAAAATAAGACAGTCAAGTTTGCCATATTGACTGACTCTTCCTCTCATGAATGATTTCCCTGTAACATGCAATCTGTTTGACAATGTCTTACCCACAGCAGAGAACTTCTTTCAAATTGGAGTCGCTCCTCTCAAACCCTCCTGCTGCTTTATCAACTAAGTTTATGTCATATTCTAGATCCTTTGTTGTCATTTCAACAATCTTCACAGCATCTTCATCAGGAGTAGATGCCATCTTAAGAAACCACTTTCTTTGTTCAGACATAAGAAGCAACCCCTCATCCATTAAGCTTTGATTATGAGATGGTAGCAGTTCAGTCCCATCTCTGGACTCCTCTTCTGATTCCAGTTTTCTTGCTGTTTCTACCACATCTGCAGTTCCTTCCTCCCCTGAAGTCTGAATCCCTCAAAGTCATCCATGAGGGTTGGAATCAACTTCTGGACTATTAATGTTGATATTTTGACCTCTTCCCATGAATTATCGATATTCTTAATAGCATCTAGAATGGTGAATCCTTTCCAGAAGACTTTCAAGTGACTTTGCCCAGATCCATCAGAGGAGTCACTATCTACGACAGCTATAGCCTTATGATATGTATTTCTTAAATCATAAGACTTGAAAGTTGAATTTATTCCATGATCCATGGGCTGCTGAATAGATGTGTTAACAAGCATGAAAACAACATTAATCTCATCGTATATCGCCATCACTCTTGGGTGACCAGACGTACTGTTAATAACCAGTAATAGTTTGAATCTTTTTTTTTTCTTTTTTGAGCAGTAGGTCTCAACTGTAGCCTTAAAATAGTCAGTAAACCCTGTCATAAACAAATGTGCTGTCATCCAGGCTTTGTTGTTCCCTTTACAGAACACAGACAGAGTCGATTCATCATAATTCTTAAGGGCCCTACAATTTTGGTTATGGTAAGTGGGCACTGGATTCAACTTAAAGCCACCAGCTGCGTTAGCCCCTAACAAGAGAGCCAGCCTGTCCTTTGTAGCTTTGACGCCAGGCAGTGAACTCTCCTCTCCAGCTCTTGAAGTCATAGATGGTATCTTCTTCCAATAAAAGGCTGTTTCATCTACCTTAAAAATCTGTTGCTGAGTGTAGCCACCATCATGAATTCTCTTAGCCAGGTCTTCTTAGCTGTAACTTGCTGAAGCTGTATCAGCACTTGTTGCTTCACCTTACACTTCTAATAAGTTATGGAGATGCTTCCTTCCTTAAACCTCCTGGACCAACTTCAGCTAGCTTCAACTTTTCCTCTGCAGCTTCTTTACTTCTCTCAGCCTTCAAAGAAGAGAGGTGGGGCCTTGCTTTGACATAAGGAAGTGTTGAGGCAGCCTTGATCTTCTAACCACTAAAACTTTCTCCATCAGCAAGAAGCTGGTTTTGCTTCCTTATCATTTATGTGTCCTGGAGTAGCACATTTTTTTGAAAAGATGTTATTTATTTATTTGACAGAGAGAGATCACAAGTAGGCAGAGAGGCAGGCAGAGAGAGAGGAAGGGAAGCAGGCTCCCTGCTGAGCAGAGAGCTCGATGCGGGATTCGATCCCAGGACCCTGAGATCATGACCTGAGCCGAAGGCAGAGGCTTTAACCCACTGAGCCACCCAGGCACCCTGGAGTAGCACTTTTAATTTCCTTCAAGAACTGTTCCTTTACATTCACAACTTGAGTAACTGTTTGGCACAACATTCCTAGCCTTTCAGCCTATCTCTGCTTTTAATATGTCTTAATCATTTCTAGCATGTGATTTAAAGTGAGACATGCAGGGCACCTGGGTGGTTCTGTCCATTAAGCTTCCGACTCTTGATTTTGGCTCAGGCCATGATCTCAGGTTCGTGAGATTGAGCCCCTCATAGGGCTCTGCACTCAGCAGAAAGTCTGCTTGAGATTTCTCCCTCCCTCTCCTCTGTCCCTTCTCTCTCCAACTCTGTCTCTTTCTCCCTCTCCAAAAAAAAAAATAATAAAGTGACACATGCAACTCCTCCTTTCACATGAACACTATTGCAGGGTTATTAATTGGCCGAATCTCAATATTGCTGGTTCTCGGGGAAGGGGGAATCCCAAGGGAGAATGGCCAGTCCATGGAGCAGTCAGAACACACAACATTGATCAGTTAAGTTCACCATCTTACATAGGTGGTATTCCCGTTACCCCACCCCAAACAATGACAATAATAACAGCAAAGATCACATTGATCACAGATTACCATAACAAATATACTAATAGTAAAGAAGTTCAAAATATTGCAAGAAGTATTAAAATGTGACACAGAGACACAAAGTAAGCAAATACTGTTGGGAAAATGGTGTCAAGAGACTTGCTCAAAACAGGATTACCACAAACCTGCAATTTGTTAAAAAAAAAAAAAAAAAACACAGTATCTGTGAAGCACAGTAAAGCAAAGCCCAAAAAAACTAAGTTTGCCTGTACTGTTCAAATACCAGCAGTCTCCCTGCCACCAATTTTATGGGGCAAGACACTGTAATTTCCAAGAGTTCTCCATTAAAATGCAAATGTTTACAAAAAGGTAATATTCCAAACTCCTGTCAAGTATTAATATTTTAGTAAGAGTTTACCAGATCAGGCTATCATCTAGTTAAGGAGTGAACCTATAACTGAGGGAATAAGACTTAGGTCAAATATATTTTGATACAGAAAGGAGCTGGGGGTTCAGAACCAGAGGATGCTCAGAGAAGAGGCCAAAGGTAAGATCTGTCCAATTGGGAGGCTGACATAACATTAGTTTACTAAATATTAGTCAATGATGAAAAAGATACAAAAAATAAAAACTTTAAAAAATAAGGAATAGTACATAGAAACAGAAAGGGAGAGGAAAATGTGATCTCTTTTATACTTTTTTTATAGTCTACTGAGAGAAGTCAATCAAAATTATTTTTTGACCTGTGCATAAAAGAAATAATTTCCTTGACTTTTTAAGCTGATTTGCCACAATTTTAATCTTTTTATTATATATAGCTACTAAGAAAACTCTACAGAATCATAATAACCCATTTAAGTAGGCATTCTTTATCTTACAGTATCTGAGCCAAATATACATGAAAATTAAGTTAAAAGATAAAATTGTAATATTTCAAGTTTTCCACTTGAGGACACATAGATTGTTTTGAATCTATGTTAACATCTACTCATAACAAAATAGATCAAAGCATACAAAAAAAAAGGACAGACCAGTTACACTTAAAGTTATTGATGCAAAAATACTTAAAATATTAACAAATAAAATAAACTAGTACACTTCAAGATTAATACAACATGGCTAAGTGGAATTCATCCCAAGAAATCTGTTATTATTATTCACCTTATAACAAGTCAAAGAGAGAAAAAATAGTCTAAGTAGATTACACCAAAACATTCAATATAATTCTAATTATATTCCTGATTTATCCCTATTTTTGGCATCTACAAATATGAAACACTAGAAAAAATTCAAGTAATTCAGTAAATTCAAGAGTAAGGCAAAGGATGGCCACCACTGCTAACCTAAACTATTGGACAAGAACATGACTTAAGAGCTATAAATATTGGAAAGGAGGGAGCAAAATTATTTGTAGATAATGTAATCATATATCTGAAAATCTAAAGAGAATCAAGTAATACCCACTAGAACATAAGAAAACTTAATGAAATAGCCAATTATCAAATGTTTTTATAAAGATAAATTACATAAGGGAATATATGATGGGAAAAAAAACCTGTTGACTAGAGCCTTAAAATACAATAAAATACAGGGTATATAAACCTGTGTGAAGTAAAATATAGAATTCTACAAGGTAACTAAAGGTTTTTATAAGTAGTTTATTTCTAGATGAGAAGATTCAAATCATAAATATGCTAATACATCCAAAAATCTGAAGATTTAACTTTTGAGCAAAATACCAAACATCTTCTTTCTCCCCAAAGCTTTAGAAAATAACCTCAAAGTTCTAGAGAGTAAATGTGGGAGAAGAGCCAATGTAATTTTTTTAAAGAGTAGCAAGAAGAAACTAGACCATCCCAAATCAAAATGTAATAGTAATTAAAAGTAGCTTGGTATAGGTAGAAATAAACATCAAACAAGATGGAAATTAAAGGGAAAAATGGGAATTTTGACTTGACAAGGGTGCCATTTCAAAGCAGTGGTATTAAAAATTATTCTATCAATGATATTAGGAACTATTGTCTTTTTAAAAAACCAATTTTCTTGAAGTCTAATTCACGTACAGTAAACTACCCATTTAAAGTTACAATTCTATGACTTTTGAGAGTTGTATATACCCTTGAAACCATGACTGCAATCAAGATACAGAGCACATCCTCCCCAAAGATTCCCCCTGCCTTAAAAACTGGATTTTGAGGGGCGCCTGCGTGGCTCAGTAAGTTAAGTGGTTAAGCGTCTGCCTTCAGCTCAGGTCATGATCCCAAGGTCCTGAAATCAAGCCCAGCTCCCTGCTCAGCAAGAAGTCTGCTTTCCCTGTCCCTCTGGCCCTCCCTCCACTTGTACACACTCTTTCCCTCTCAAATAAATGAATAAAATCTCTGAGGGGAAAAAAGAAACCCTGGATTCTGAGAAAGACGAAACCTGAATCCTTACCTTGCTCATGTCAAAACATATTTCAAATGAAGATTTAAATGCAAAAGTGTAACACTAATAGAAGGAATAAAAAATGTATATTTCTATAATATTGGTGGTAAGGAAAGTGATTCTGAGAATGACATAAAACTCAGCACAAAGAATTGATAAATTTGACCACATCAAATTACCAAGTTTCTGAATAGCACAAAATACCATAAATGAAGTCAAAGATTCAAGACTAAAAAAAATTATTTTCAACACAAATGACAAAATATCATTAACACATTAAAAGATCTTATAAATCAATACGAAAAAGACAAATACCCCAGTAGAAAATCTTCAGGGAAAATGAACAGGCAATGTACAGAATACTAAGGTTTGTAAACTATAAGAAGCATTTTTATTTTTATTCACACTTGTAAACCTCAGCAGAGTAGGAAAGAATTCATTTTAATCACCATTTCACAAACTAAAAGGTGGTCTGGATTTTCGTGGTTTTGTAAATAACTATGCCTAAGATCTAGAGAGGCACTGAGAAAATTCATTGTAAACTAAAATACACCTAAAGTCATAAGTAATTATTTCAAGAACTCCATTATTCCCTATACTAGCCAGGCTTTGTGACTTTTCATAATTTTGTTAAAATAAATTTCACAATTCTTACTGTGCATAATAACAATGTGAATAATAGACAGAAGTTTGTTATTTACATGGCTAATAAAATGATTTGACAGAAAGAAGCAACAGTTCTTTATAATGTGTAATAATTTCTAATTAAAAATTTTTTAACTTACCTTTTTACCTGGAGAAGAGGGCTTAAAGGGCTGTGAAAGTAATTCTTTCTTCTCTGTTTTTTTAATGGGTGGTAAAGTTTTCTCAAACGAATAAGGATTGGTATCAAAATATTCCCTTGGGTAAAGGTTTAACTTGAAAGGTGTTCCTTTAACTAAACGGTGGTGTTCTTCATTCTCCTTCTGTAAATCAGAGTTTGAAATTATGTAACAAATGATTCAAATTAGAAGTAACAGTTAAATTTTTCTTTTATATTTTAAAACAAGCATGTAGATTTTTAAAATATATACTGCTAGGTTCACTTTAAAACATTGATTTGTTATGTTTTGTTTCTATGATACTAAAGATACCACCTCTTCCACACCACAGTGGTAAGGATAACCATTCAATTTATTCTTTTGGGCAGTGTTTCTCAAATTTTAGTTTTCATAGGAAATTCTTGATAATTTATTTAAAATACAAATTACAAGCTCTTCTCTCAGAGATTTCTGATCCTCTTGGTCTGCTAGATGATCCTCAAATCTGTAGTTTTGTCAATCACCCCAGGTGATGCTGATGCAGGTACCATAAAGCAATGCTTTAAAGATCACCTTTTGCTAGAATATTGTGTTTGTTTTACCAACCCCTGCCCTACAGTATTCAGTTGAGTACAAATCAGCACATATATGTGAATAAATAGGGGGTGCCTGGGTGGCTGAGTGGGTTAAGCCTCTGCCTTCGGCTCAGGTCATGATCTCAGGGTCCTGGGATCGAGTCCCACATCGGGCTCTCTGCTCAGTGGGCAGTCTGCTTCCTCCTCTCTCTCTCTCTCTGCCTGCCTCTCTGCCTACTTGTGATCTCTGTCTGTCAAATACATAAATAAAATCTTTAAAAAAATTATATATGCGTAAACTACTCAAAGGCAAAAAAAAGAACTACCTTAAAAGACTAGAGGTAACAGTGCCTGGCTCTTACCACAGGGCTGGCAACAGTTCTGGTTCCATCAGCTATACTGGAAAACATGGCTGCCAGGGCCCAGGGTAGAGCACGCAGAAAGGGGTGACCTCAGTAGCAGGGATAATTAGCCCTAGATTGAGCATTGCTCCTATCCCACCTAACAAATCTTAAAAGTGAGACCTGAAAAAAATCCAACGGTTTCCAAGTCATTTCACTGCATCCCAGAACAAAGCCCAAGAATTTTTATAATATAAGAAAATATACAGCACTCAACAAAGTAAATGTCACAGTGCCTGACATCCAATCAAAAATCACTAATAATACAAAGTAGAAAAATATGACCTCAAAGAAGAAAAACCAGTAATTCAAAATTAACCAAGAACTGACATAGATGTTAGAATTAACAGAAAAGGAAATTGAAACAATAATCAAACTGTATACTAATTATAGAGACATATAAGATATATTTAAAAAAAAAAAACCAATGAAGTAGAACTTCTGGAGAGCAAAAACACAATGTGTGAGATTAGAAATACACACATGAAAGCATACCGGATCTTGAAGAAGAATAGATTAGTGACCTTAAGGACATAGAAAAAGAAACAATTCAAAATGAAATACAGAAAAGGAAAAAGAGAAGTAAAACAAACAAAAAAAAGCAAACAGAGCACTGATAATCTGTGGGACAATTTCAAGAGATCTAATGCATATGTAATAGGGGTCCCTGAGAGAGAAGAGAAAGATAAAAGAACAGAAAAAATAACTGAAGAAATAATAGCTAAAAATATTCCAACTTTGATGAAAACTATAAACCCACAAATCCAAGAAGTTCAATAAACTCCAAGAACAAAAAGCAAGATGAAAACACTACCAAAGCACATCATAATCAAATTACTCAAATGAGTAACATACAAATCTTAAAAGTAGCCAAAGAAGAGAGGACAGTAAGTACATACAGAAGAAGAACAAAAATCAGCATGACAGCAGATTTCTTGTCAGAAACAAGCAAGAGTGCAACAGGGTAATCTCTTTAAAATTCTAAAAAAATATATAAAATTTCTAACTTATAAATAATAAGTTCTGAAAATAAGAACAGAACTTTACTATTAGGAGAGAAAAGTATTTTATGCACATAAAGTTTAGGATAAAAGACTAATTACTGGGGCTCCCGAGGGGCTCAATCAGTTAGGTGACTGCCTTGGGCTCAGGTCATGATCCCAGGGACCTGGGATCGAGCCCGGAGTTGGGCTCCCTGCTCAGTGCGGGAGTCTGCTTATCCCTTCCCCCTCCCCGAGTCCATGCTATCTCTCTCTCAAATACATAAATAAAATCTTAAAAAAAAAGACTATTGAGTCACTGATAAAACTGCCTTGTGTATATTTATAAGTGTTATTACTATTCCTACAGATGAAAAGTAGCTTATACATAATTTTGTGATAATCCATACATAGCAACAAAAATGCTTGTTAAATGACTAAGGTTTCTGCCCAATTTAATAGAAAACTTTTCCTGGGTTTGGACACAACCCTTTGCAAAAATGGCCACTATCCTTCTATCTCGTGGCCCTACTGCTGCTTAAAGTCACCACGGAAAAATTATTGAAGACTGCATGCCTAAAACAACAACAAAAAAACTAATAAAATGTTGCCATTTAAGTTCTATTGTTTAATGTCCAAAAGAATTTGACTTTTCATTAATGACAGTTTCCTCTAAGTTATATTGAAATTGTTAAATTATGTTGATACTGCTCCAAAATTTATAAGGTTTCCCCTACTCATTCCCATGTAGGCTTTGTCTATATAAGTGACTATGTTTCATTCAAAGTCAAATATTATATAAAATGAGTGTAGAGGCATATACCAATACATTTAGCTTTTATTTCTATCATTAAATAGAGTACTTTCCTCCCATCCTATCACTCTCTCTTTTCTGTAGGTATTCATCCATTCTCTACCTTTGACCTTCTCCTTTCTCCCTATCACTCCTGCATTCATTGCTCGTAATGGCTCGACTAGGCCACAGGTACTGCCACTACTGCATTAGCCACAAGATACTAGGGTGTGGTGGGAATATGGCTAAGGGTTGGGACATGGCTCTTTTACTCAAAATAGGACATAGCTGATCAGGCCAAGTTAACTGAAGTCTCATAGCTAGTTGAGAGAGATATAAGGTAGATGTGGTAAACTATACGAGGAGATAAAAAAGCTCATGCTGGGAAGAGTGAGAAGATATATAGCAAGACATGGATATCCAATATCAAAAAGGTAAAATTATCACAAATCATAAGTATCAGTCTACCATTGCCCTAGTAAAACAAACACCGATAAAATAAAACAATGCATAATTAGATCACAAATGAGTTCTCTAGGTCAACTAAGAAAGATTGAAGAAAGTTAAAAATAGATTATTTTACCTTATAATTTAGTTTTGGTGCATCGTAGAAATCAGCAGAGTGTGAAAACTGCTTACCAATGGTAATATTTGCATAGCTACGGAAGGAAATTAAGTAATGGTGATTTTAGGATTCAGAAATTTCAATTTAAGTTCAAAACAAATTATATGAAAGTATGAAAAACATTTTACCCATATCCAGTTCCTTTCTTTCCTGGGTTTGTGTATAAATTCTTTCCAGGTGCCTCATATTTTTCTCTGGGTTTTGACTGTGCACTGAAGAATGGCACGGGACCACCTAATGTGCCATAGTAGCTTCCTAAACCACATCTTAAATACAGTTTTTTAAAAAGAAGGCAAATTAATACAGCAAATTTTGTGTTATACATATTTGATCACAATTTATTTTAAAAATGACTGAAAAAGGAACAAAATATATGCAATGGAACTGACTTGCCTAACTTTGGAAAGAAAAAAGCAACCAACGTTTTTAGTTTTTAATTTCCCCCATTTTCCAAAGTCACAAATTTTCAGGTGAGATAACGTTTTTATTTTTTATGCTTATTTTAAATGTTCCATATAAACAAAATTTCATAATCTCTAGGAAGTAAAAATAGTTTCCATTAATTCGTAAGATTACAGCTTTACTAACCTCAAAAAAATAGAACAATTAAGCACAAAATTGGCCTTCAACCAATCCTCACCACAAATTCTACAGACATTACAGAATGTGCATTAATGTCATATCATAAAGCTTAGCTATATAATGATACACCAGACTACATGATTTTCTTTGTTTATTGGTTTAAAGGTAAGAAAAAAATGGACCTTCACATTGACAACTGTCACAACTAAAATACTGTTAAACTCCATGCATGTATCTTCACCATGATTTTTAAATAACGTCTTCATAAATTATCTTCTTTATCAAAAAAAGGCTTCTCTTAATTTTATCATTTTTATGTATACATTTTAAAGGTTTTTACAAAGCAAAAAAAAAAAAAAAAAAAAAAGAGTAAAGGGCACAGATGACCCAAGGTAGTTTTTTCAAGATTTTGAAACAAATGTATTTGCATTATTTAGCCGGCTTTTATTACATGAACTAATAGAGAGCAATGACATAATCAAAAATCTAATGAGATGAGGATCTCCTTAATCAGAACTACCTGTCAACCTGTATCACCCAATATAACTTATAACTGTCTCCACCTCCAAGACAAGTTTAAAAGTTTAAAAAATGAATCATACTTCTTTTTTTTTTTTAAAGATTTTATTTATTTATTTGACAGAGAGATCACAAGTAGGCAGAGAGAGAGGAGGAAGCAGGCTCCCCGAGAGAGCAGAGAGCCCGATGCGGGGCTCGATCCCAGGACTCTGAGATCATGACCTGAGCCGAAGGCAGCGGCTTAACCCACTGAGCCACCCAGGCGCCCCTGAATCATACTTCTTAAGTCCTCCAGAATAATACACAATTTGAGCTAGAGTAAAGAAAGGGACAGGAGACATATTTATGACTTTTCCCCAAACACTTACGGCTTTTTATCTCCACTACTAGGGAGGAAGGCTTTGCCTAGATTTTTTTTGGCTTCTTCCATCATATGCCGTCTCCTCACTTGGTTCAGACTTACATAGCCTTCACCTTCAAATATCCTTACAAAATGGGGATCAAAATAACCAGCCTGGAGATTTGACATTTCTTTGGATCCCCCAGGTAGCATCTGTTTATTTTTGCTTGCAGCCTCATTAAAAGGTCCTTTAAAAATAAATTAGGAATATCATAATTTTGAGCTCACTAATAATTAAAGAACATGAAAAATAACTGAGAAAAGTTTCGAACTGTGGGATTGGGCCCAGTGAGTTTTGAGCTCTAAATGCGGTCTCGACAAGTTCACTGAAAGCCCGTGTTAGAGTACATTCACAGTAAGACCTAAGAGGTTTCCATTAAATCATTTTATTAATTAGGTCCTGGTTATAGACTCTGAATTTTAGAGCTGAAAAAGACCCTGAAAGTCATTTAATCCAATGTTTCCCCATCCATAAATTAGAAAACACTGTGTGAGATTATCAGTAAGTACTTGTTGGGGGCGGGGTGCGGGGGGTTTAGGTTGAATGGAAAGGTGTTCCATACTCAAACTGAGACAATTCCCCTCCTGGATACATACTCAACATACATGAGGTTTATACTCACTAAAAGACGTGAACAAGAATTTTCATAGCTGTTTCATTCATAATATTAAAAAACAACTACTCAAATGTGCATCAACAGGAGAGCAAATAAATAAATGTGATATATTTATACAACAAAATAGTAGTAGCCCAGCAATATTTTTAAAAGGCTGTTTTTATAACAGCCCTTTTTTAAAAAGCCTTATTTATTTACATTTAGAGCTTCTTTTAAAATTTAGATCTAGGAGCCCTCAATTTGGGAAGTCCTTCCGTAATGTGAAAATTGTTTTGAAGTGCAAACAATCCTTGAATCAGCAAGTTATTTAAATATGAGTTTGTATCACTGGTTTTTTAATTGAAATTTTTGAAAAGGTAATATATTCACATGGTTCTAAATCCAATAACATGTTTTTACAATAAATTTTCCTGCCACACTCGTACATCCAGTTCCTCCCCCACAGGAAATCATGGTATTTTGTTTTCCAGAGAATGTTTAAACATGTCCCAATGAATATTTTCATTTACTTTTCCATCTTTGATGCTTAGTATAATATATAATAAACAAGTCTGCACCTTGATTTTTTTATTTAACAATATATCTTGGAGATGTTTCATGTCAGTGTATTCTTTTTGTGACAAAAGAGTCACTGAATAACCAAAAATTTAACTAAGTCATTTAACATGTTTATTTACTTTAGCTCTTTATTATTTATGACTTTTCTAAAAATCCCTTAGCTATTCACTTAGTATTTTACTTTTCAGGAAAGTAAGTCCTGTATGGCCTTTTGGCATCAAATGTAAATGTTGCTTGCATAAGAGAGTGTCCCATCTGAGAAACCATAAGCTAAAAACAAATTATTCTGCACCTTCAGAAAGAAGTAAAATTACCTAGGACAGAGAATATACCAAGGAAGGGTATCCCAGTGAAAGGAGCTTCCTGATCTTATAAAATTAAGTTCTCTCTTAACTCTTGAAATTTTACAATTTTGGGGCGCCTGGGTGGCTCAGTGGGTTAAGCCTCTGCCTTCAGCTCAGGTCATGATCTCAGGGTCCTGGGATTGAGCCCCACATCGGGCTCTCTGCTCAGCAGGGAGCCTGCTTCCCCATCTCTCTCTGCCTGCCTCTCTGCCTACTTGTGATCTCTCTCTATCAAATAAATAAATAAAAATCTTTAAAAAAAAAACAATAAAAATTTTAAAAAAAAGAAATTTTACAATTTTTTTCAACTTTAAACTTAATGCTCTAAAATACAGAACATTTAAAAATACCATTTAAGAATATTAAACCCCAAATTTCATATAGTAAATACCCACTGTTAGGCTGTAAAGAAAACCAGATATACTTACGATTAAATGATGACACATATTTATCACCAACAGTAACATATTCCATCTCACTGAAGAGGCCAATCCTCTCCATATCTGTTTTCCCTCCTTCCACAGGCATGGTTCCTTCTTGTGGTGGTATTCTCTATATTGACAACTTCAGAGGGTTCACTATGGTTATTTCTTTTATAGCAAAATCCTACTTTATGTTGAAAAATACAGGAAAAAAAGTTCAGGAGAAAGGCAATTATTAAATTTCAGTCCAAATTACTTGCAGTCTGGGAATTAGCATGCACTGTAAAACAATGGTCCTAAACTATGTGGGGAAAGAATCTACTTTGTGGGACTAAAGGGGAATAATAGCATTCAAAATTATGACCATGAACCCTCCCCTGGATTCTCTGGGTGATGTATCCACAAATAGGAAAAAATATGTATGACAGCATCTGTCATATTGCCATTCATCTGTTGTAAATGATAAAACTGTTACTGTATGGTATAGTACAAATATTGTGTAGAAAACATCTTTCTTTTGAGAAGTTCAAAGTATATTTAAAAATCAATTACATAAGCGGAGAGGACGCTTTCAGTTTAGAGCAAATGATTTAAACATACTGCGTTGTCTCTCATGTTGGAAATTACAACAGTTTTTCAGAATCCACAACACATACAGTCATTATGTGTTATCCTATAGTTCTTTTCTCAACTTCAAAAGAATACAAGAAATGTGTCACTGGCAAAATTAGTTCACAAAGGGGATGGATGGGAAAGGACAATTGTCTAGGCAAGATAAAAATTAAGAACAACAAAACAAATGATAATCCACAATGAATTAAGAGTATTTGTTAAAGGGCAAACTGCAATTGTGAATTTCCTTCTAAAATACCACATTAAACATTCAAGTATTTATTTAGACGTTTTTTAATTAAACAGGTTCTGGAAAGGAAAACCAAGAGCTAAGGAATATTTGCTTCCATTTCATCATTATATATTTTTAAATATATTTTTATTTATGAATGTATGTATATAAATATGTTTATATACATTATTATATTTTTAAATATATATTATTTTTTAAATGGTCTCCACATCTAGTGTGGAGCCCCAAAGGGGGAGCTTGAATGCACTACCCTGGCATCAAGACCTGAGATGAGATCAAGAGTGGGTCACTTAGAGTGAGCCACCAGGGCACTCCCATAATATTTTTTTAAGTACCAACTAGATGCACTGGGCTTACATTACTGAATAAAACAGACACGGTTTATGCTTCCCAATTTATAATCCTCAGTAAGACCCTTTTATCTTGAATTTCAGTGACACTAAACACACTTGCCTGTGTGTTCACAGGCAACTGTGGCTCATCTGAGCATCAACATTGCTAACGTGCAATATCAAGGCCGCGAGATTCCGTTTAAACAAAAGCATAAGAAGATATGCTTCCATTCCCCCCCCCCCCACACACCCCCATTCCTCCTCTTCCCCAGATCAGGTCTGTTTTAAAAGCAAACGTCAGTCAGTAGGGATGTACCACTTTCATTTGCGGCTTGTTTCAAAGCTCCATCCCACTGCCCAGCCACAAGGGTTTCCTGTGCTGTTTCATGGACTCAAATCCTTTAAATGGTTCGCAAAGTCCGCTATCACCCACATTTGTCACCATGGGGGACCCCACTCCCTGGCACCTGGGCTCCATCTGACTTCTTTCAATTCTCAGATAAGGCTCGCTGCAGCCACAGGACCATGGCACCTGCTGTTTCGCTTCCTGCGAGTACTTCACCGTGCTGACTCCTTTAGTTCCCCCAGCTAACACTGATCCTTCGGGTTGTGTAGCTCATTGATCACTTCTTTAATTATCTATCATGTACTTCCCTTCCCAAGCCCTCGCCATGGTTTATCTAACAGGTCATGAGTTCACGTACAACGTGTGGGAACCCTTTAATCAACAGCTGTTTTCCCCCACTCAACTGTTGGCTCCACGAAGGCAGGCACCGGGGAGAGTCTGGTTCTTCCTTACCCCAGTGTTTCCAGCGTCTGCGCAGCGCCTGGCACACGACCCAGAGAGCCACAGAGGGGGAAAGGAAAGGAAAGAAGTTCCCGCCTTGAATTTTCCCACTGCTTAACTCTTCCTGATCCACATTTACAGAATCGTTCGTTCATTCAACAAACACTTCGCAAACCCCTCCTCTGGGCAAAGCTCGCGGACAGAAGCTAGGAAAACATTTCAAAGGGCATGGTTCCTGGCCCCAGGTTGCTTACAACCTAAGCCGGCGAGCGCATAATGAAGTGTGCCACAAGTTGACTCCGGCAAGGTCCCTTGAGCTTCAAGCGCTGAGGGGAGGGGGCGGTGGAAGAGGGGCGGAGAACTGAAGAGACAGGAAAATGATTTCCCATTAAGGAAACAGGCTCTGAGTAGAGACGCATCTAAAGGACAACACCCTGCGGCCCCGAGGACCAAGTCACCTCTCAGAACGACGCCCCGTCCGACAGCCGACACCAGGTCGTCTGAGGTCGGGTCCGCGGTAACTCAGCCGCAGGAGCGACAGGGGCTGCGAGCCACGTCGTGCGAACTCCTGCGCGCGACGCCACCCTGCGAAGCGCCTCCGCACGCTCCGCACTGCCTATATTGACCGTGGCCGCAGGTGTTTATTGTGACGCGTTGCCTCGGGCACGGGAGAACTCGTTTCTAAGTACGCTACGGAAGGATACGTGGAGAGTGCGAAACACGCGTAAACACTTTAGAGTATGGATAGAATGAGACCGAATCAACCAATAGAATTTAGGGGGAAAAGACTTCTGCTCCTCCGCTCCAATACCCATCCGCGAGAAGCCGTGGTAAGGTCCGCCCCGTGACGTTGCTGCGGCGCATGTTGGGAGTTGTAGTTAGTCTCCCCAGGCTCCGCCCCCGGAAACGCCACTTCCGGGCTAGAGTGCTGAGCCTCTGCTAGGACGTCAGCGCCACTGTCAGAGCCACGTAGCAGACATGGTGAGTACATGTAGTAGACCCCTGCGTTTCCCTTAAGATTTTCGTAGCTTCCGTGGGTCCAAGCCCTTGAAAGGAGCTGCCCTGGCAGGACCCAGGGTAGCAGCTGCGAGCTCGGTGGTCTGGGCCTCCTTTCTCTCGGTCTGTCCCTGCTAGAGCCGGAAGAAAACTGTCCCGCACAGCCTAGACTATCCCAGCTCAGCCACTGTAAGGACCTTCGCTCCCCGCGCCTCCTCCTTGTGGAATCATGTTGAGAACGAGGGATTATTTGGCGTCTTGAAGGTTTGAAGAGGTATCGGACCTGGGAAAGATAGGAGTCACTTTCTTCAGATACTCTATTCCCTGAGCCCCCCCCCCCCCCGTTTCCCTCCCAGTCGTTCGGCCAGGTCTTCCAAGCCTTTTCCTGGATGTGGTGGTCTTCAAGGATGCTTTTCTTTACATCCAGCGTTTCCTCCCAAGTTATATATCCAGTTTTTAGAAATGTATTCCGAGCTCTAGATCTTTGTCTACTAATTGTACCTTCACCTGGATAACTCATACGTATTTCACACTCAGCAAGTTCAAAACTATTTCCACCTCCCCTCATCCCACACCCGCTCTTCCAAATATCCGCGGATCAGGAAATCCACCGTGTTGTGCATGCCAGAAACCTGGAAATCATCCTTGTCGTCTTCCCCTTCTCAACCCCTGAACATCTGATCAATAATCAGATCCTGTGCATGCTATTTCTGCATGGCTGTCAATTGTCATTCACGCCACTCCTACCATCCCTGTCCTTGCCCTCGTCAGATCTCAACTGATCTGTGGTAGTCTTTTAAGTGTTCTTCCAAGTGGATTTCACCAGCCTGTGCCCCTGCTTGCAGTGGGTTCTCCGACCTCCACCCTCAACTTTCCTTTCTAGTTGTTAATACTCGTACCTACTTGCCCTTCTCATCTCAGCCTTAAATGTTATTTCTTCAGAGAGGATCTCAGTTCAGAAGCCTAGGGAGGTTGTGGTCTTTTCACTTGAGATCTCTTGTGGAATCATCGCAACAACCCTATGAAATAATGGATTTTTCCTATTTTACAGAAGAGTACAGAAGTACTGAGCGATTAGTTACGTTGTGGAAATCATGCAGCGTCAAATACGCTCTTGCCTTTTTCACTTTTGCCTTCAGTATTTTTCATTGTCATTAAATATTTTGTGTTCAAATGGCAACTGTAGAACACTTCATAGAGCAGTTCCTCAAATGGTTGCCTAATATTTATATGGTAGTGTTGTTCTTTATTTAACTGACTTCTTACTGGTTTAGGTGGTTTCCTTTTTTTTTTTTTTTTTTTTTTTTTTTTTTTTTTGGTTCATTCTGTTTGGTTTTGGTGTTTTTTTTTTTTTTTTTTTTTTTTTTTTTTTTTTTGCAATGATGAGAACAGTATGGGAAGTGCACAACATTGAAGTTAAATTTTTGCTGAACTTTGATTATTTCCTTAGGACAAATTTCCAGAAGTAGAATTGGCTCTCATTTGTATGAAGATGTATTTGTTTTGTTTTACAACGGAATTTTGGTTCTGTTTGTCTTAGGTGATTTCAGAGACTATGGATATACTCTTCAGAATAAGAGGAGGCCTTGATCTAGCTTTTCAGCTAGCTACTGCTAATGGTAAGTCTGACCAAAAAAACTTCTTTTTTATTATAAATTGATGATGAAATATACTGAGATCCTCTTCATTTTGCAAATGAAACTGAGTGAGAGAGAGGATAAACTCAAATCGGGTGGTTAGTGAGTTCTATAAATTGGATTTAAACTTAGGCACTATGTTCCAGCACCACTGCTTGCCTGTGAGGCTTCTCTGTGCAAATTAGAAAAAAATGTCCCCTTTCTTAAAAAAGAAACTTCACTGCCCACTGGCAGACAGTTGTCACAATAAATATAAATATCCACAATGAGCACAGTGTAAACGAGACATGCAGATTTGAACATTGCAGACTTGCACCTATACATAACCCTGAGTCTCAAGAGCCTACACTCTTGAAAGTTATGTTGTTCTTTAATGGTATAAGCATTCTGTGGGAGAAATATCAGCAGAGTTTGTATCAGGCAAATTCTAGGATGTCTTCCCGTTTCTGACTTGGGCTAAGGCCACAAACAGAGGTAAAGGATATCAGGGGAGAGAGATGAGTTGTGTTTGAAAGGTGTTTCATTTGAGATGCCAGAGTCTATCAAGTGCAGATTCAGATAATTTGAATCTGAAATTGAGGGGAGGGTGGGTGGTCAGGACTGGAGAGAAAGAATATCTCTGAAGGATGATCATTAACACCATGATAAGAAAATCATTCAGGAAAAGTGTGATCAGTGGCATCAGAAACCACAGAGAAGTTCAGAAAGATAAGGAATGGGAAGGTCACTAGCTGGCCATCATTTCCTGGCCCCACGGAAATAGGAAGAGAGAGAATGCGGAATGTTCTTTCTGACTCATCCTTTCATGCTAAAAAAAAATGCTCTCAATCTTGGTCCATTCGAATCCCCACTCCCAAATTAATGAAAGTAAATTCGGGGATAAACAGAAGATAATCCAGGAATTGTGTTTGTCTTTTGTAGTGTAGCTGAAAATCTTTAAATTTGGCCTTCTGAAACATATCAAGATGTCTTAAATCTCTCTTGTTAATAAGTAATCTTTTCTCTACCACAACCCCAAGGTATTTATTTAAGATATCAGGGTGATAGTTAAATAAATGTTTTAATCACAAGGTTAAATAGGTTTAGGATTTAAGAATATAAAGTTTAAATAAGTATTTGTGTATTGTCTTTAAATATATCTTCTTGAACCATGAAAATGTTTTACATAATCCAAAGATTATAGTATATTAAAAAGAAATCCCTGAAAATGAAGTTAAAAAAAAGTTTCGGGTTAATGACACAATACACAGAAAAAACTTTGACTTTAGAATACACTACTCTTAGTGGGACAGAGTCCAAAGATAAAAAGAACTTCAAAGAAATTTGAATTTCATTCAACAGTATTACTGCTCTAAGTTATGTGGTATTTTGAAAATAATTGGTATCCTCATATATTAGTGGTGAAATAACTGTTTGGAAAACAATTTGGCAGTTTCTCAAAAGGTTAAACATAGACTTGCCCTGTGACCCAGCAGTTCTACTCTAAGTGATCACCTAAGAGAGATATGTGCACACAATAATTTGCACACAAATGTTCGTAGCCTTATTCATGATAGCCAGAAAGCAGAGAGACAGTCCACTTGTGTATCAGCTTATGAATGGATAAACAAAGAGTATTGTGTCCATTCAAGGATATTATTATTGAGCCATAAAAAGAAATAAAGTACTGATTTATACTACAATATGAATGAGTCTTGAAACTACTAGACAGGATGAAAGGTAGACATGAAAGGATACATAATGTGTGATTCCATTTATAGGATGTTTCCAGAATAGGCGAATCTATATGACAGAAAGTAGATTAGTGGTTGCTATGGGTCAGTGTAAGGGGAATGGGAAATGAGTGCTGATAAGTATAGGGTTCTTTTGGGGTGATGACAGTGTTCTGGAAATAGTGATGGTTATAAACCTTGTCATCTTCTAAAAGCAAGTGAATTGTATGCATTAGAAGGATGAATTTTATGGTCTATGAATTTAATCTCAATTTATTAAAAAGAAAGGCATAAATTTTCTTTTTTTTAATTTTTTTTATTTTTTTTATAAACATATAATATATTTTTATCCCCAGGGGTACAGGTCTGTGAATCGCCAGGTTTACACACTTCACAGCACTCACCATAGCACATACCCTCCCCAATGTCCATAACCCCACCCCTCCTGTCACAACCCCCCTCCCCCCATCAACCCTCAGTTTGTTTTGTGAGATTAAGAGTCACTTATGGTTTGTCTCCCTCTCAATCCCATCTTGTTTCATTTACTCTTCTCCTACCCCCTTAACCCCCCATGTTGCATCTCCTCTCCCTCATATCAGGGAGATCATATGATAGTTGTCTTTCTCCGATTGACTTATTTCGCTAAGCATGATACCCTCTAGTTCCATCCACGTCGTCGCAAATGGCAAGATTTCATTTCTTTTGATGGCTGCATAGAATTCCATTGTGTATATATACCACATCTTCTTTATCCATTCGTCTGTTGATGGACATCTAGGTTCTTTCCATAGTTTGGCTATTGTAGACATTGCTGCTATAAACATTCGGGTGCACGTGCCCCTTCGGATCACTTAAATTTTCTTTTTATATGTTCAATTATTGAATCTAGAGAATAGTTATTTGGGAGTCAATTTCCTATGTTGTACTTGTGTGTTTGGAACGATTCATGTTGAAAAGTTTAGGATTTTTCTTATTAACCTCTATTTATATTCTTTTAATTTAGAAATATTTATCAAGAAAGCAATAAGACATGTGCTGAGTGACCTGTCAACCAAGCTTTCTTCAAATGCCCTTGTGTTCAGAATTTGCCACAGTTCAGTATATATATGGCCTAATAGTGACGTAAACACCATTCCAGGAGAACTGAGTGATAGCTCTGCTTGTAAGAACATAATGCGCTTTATTCAGTGAGTATGTTTGAAAATTGCTAGAAATGTTTTCAAAACGTCATTTCATATTGTAAACATCTTTATGTATTAAACGTCTAGCTTTGAACAGGAAGAAGATATAAAACGAAAATTTATGAGAAAGAAAGACAAGAAGTTATTAGACATGGTAAGCAAATTTATAATCCTTGAATTTGAACCAGAGTGATGAGATCTTAGAGGTTATTTAATGCAACTCTCTTATTTTTTACAGATCAGATTGTTGTGGTCCAGAAAGAGTAAATGACTTGTCAGAGGTTATATCTCTGTTTTACATGTTTAAGCTTTTGTTCCATAGTCATACATATCCTAATACGTACATTTTGGGGGATGCTTTCTGTGCTCCCACAAAAATACACAGCTCAAGTATGTTTGCAAATTACTTAAAACTAAATAAAAATGAACCACTCTAAAACATGACAGAGACATATGGTGCTGTGAGATAGTAAATAATAAATGATTTACCTTTCTTCACATTGTTCTTAGTTCTGGTGCTTTTTGAACCAATGTTATTGAGGACCGGCCATTTGCCACAAAGTTGGCAAGTACTGGAGATAAATAACGGAGCTACTTCAACGGAGGAAGTTTTACGAAGTGAATACAACTACAGTGTTTTTCTAGGCTGTTATGGGAAAACAGGGTGGACATGAGGTTAGAGAGCTAGGTGGGGGCCACTTCAGAAGAAGCAGAACTAAGCCAGCAGCTATGGTAATGGAGAGGAGGGAAGGGATCCAAGAGATATTTAGGGGATAAAATGGATGATACTTGGAAATGAATTGGAAATGGAATGACCATTTTCTTTCTTGGGTTAAGATGGGCGATGGGGAAGACATGAGGTCGGTTTTGGTCACGTGGTTTGAGACACCAGTGAGACAACCACATGAGCTGTTACAGAACATACTGTGGGCTGTAGATCAGGTGATTTGAGAATTACGTGTAGCTGGAGCTTGACATTTTGAGGAGTACGGGTCGATTATTTCCTCAGATGGGGTTTTAGGCTTCCTCATGACTAGATTGAGGTGGTGCACTGTTGATGGGAATGCGCCTGAAGTAATGTCCTGTCCTCCTCAGCACATCGTATTGAAGAGGCATGTGCTATCAGTTGGCCTCTAATATTGGTGATGTTAACTCTGATCCCTTATTTCCCATTGGTGTCTGCTCATTTTCTTCTCTGTGAGGGCACTGTTTTTTCCCTTGTAAGTAGTAAGTATGTCATGGTAAGATACCTTGAGGCTATCTTATTCCTCACCAAAGTTTTACCCACCACTTTCAGTGTCAACCAATAATTTTTGTCTGAATCCAACAATAACCTGATGGTTGCAAAGTGATTTTGCTATCATTTCCTTTTATACTTCTTAGATGACATTGTACCGTAAGGAGAGCTTTGTTTTTCCCTATTTATTTATTACGTGCATGGAAGCATGGGTTCCTATTTTATGCAATGAGTTAAAATCTTTGGATGCTCACATTTTTCAAGATTTGGCCAATGAACGCTTCTTCAGGCTTGCTCCAATGTCCTTTTGACACTGTATTTTTGAGTACTTCCTACTTCTTCCACAAGATGTTCTAGGCACATTATGTACTGTCCCTGTTCCAGCTCAGGGATCAGGCATTTCTCTAAGGAGCACGCACACATATGCATACGTACCATACATGTATAATAAATATACACAGAGACACACACACACACCACAATATGTTTCTATTTATCTATGTAAATCATATTTATATTTCCAGTTCTACTTCTACCTCACTGAACTCATAACTTTTTGCCCCTGAGAAACTTGGCTTCTAGTATACTCAATATTTTGCCAGATTTGTTCAAAACAGAAAACATTCAAACAAAGTACTTTCAGAGTTGTTATTCCATACCACTGTAAAAATCAAACCTACTAACGGAGTTCAGTATCTGTTTATAATTCTCTGTGTCTTTAGGCCAGGGGCTTATAGTTCTAATATATGTTTAAAAGTTTCTTTGGTGTGTGGTTATTGTATCTTGTTCATTGGATTTTTTTTTTTTCACTTTAAGTCTATACAGAAGTAGAATAATGTATGAATCCTGGTGAACTTGTACCAGCTTTAATACTTATAAACACACGCACACATACACACATGTGCACACACATGAATGTTTAAAAAACATGTTTATCAACAAATGGTCAGTCTGATTTAACATTCATCCCCACTCCCTCTCCACCTCTCTTCAAATTATTTTGGAGCAGAGGAGATTTTTTTAAGATTTGTGCTTTTAAACAGTTTACTATAATACAGCTTTGTATGGCCCTTAAAAAGTCACTTGCCCTTTATATTTAACGTTCAGTATGCTATAAGTTGACTATTACTGTTTCTCTTTATAGCATCGAATAGTAAACATAGATCTTATGCTGGAAATGTCAACCTCTGTGGGAGCTGTCACCCCCATCATTGAAAGAGAAAGCGGAGGACACCACTACGTTAGTATGACTTTACCTGTTGATGTAGTTCTGTCTGTTGCTCCAGAAGAAACATGGGGGAAGTAAGTATTTTGTACTGCTACTGACACATTTATATAAGCCCTCCTCCCCAGAGTAATCAGAGCCCATTTTTCAATATCATGTAGATATATCCAGGATTATTGTTATTTTTACTATGATTTATTCCTTGTTTGTTATTAAACTGAGTCATCTAGTAATTAAATGTTTATTTAGAGGAAATAGGGTAGTGTGCAAAACCTATAAGATTTTCCCATTACCTACACCTAGAAAATATACAGTATACTTAATTTTGCATAAAGTTAGACTTCATTTAATAATCCTGGTCCAGTGAAGTATTTTTTACTGTATTTGGGATGTATTAACTCTCCATTCTAATTTATCATAGCCATTATAACTTTCGTTAATGTGCTTGAATATTTCCCTCCACAGAGTTCGTAAACTTCTAGTTGATGCAATTCATAATCAACTAACTGACATGGAGAAATGTATTTTGAAGTATATGAAAGGAACATCTATTGTGGTCCCTGAACCACTGCACTTTTTATTGCCAGAGGAAAAAAATCTTGTAACAATTTCATATCCATCAGGAATTCCAGATGGTCAGTTGCAGGCCTATAGAAAGGTAATACCAAGGGGCGCCTGGGTGGCTCAGTCGGCTAAGCATCTGCCTTCGGCTTGGGTCATAATCCCAGTGTCCTGGGGTCAGGCTCCCTGCTCATCAGGGAGCCTGCTTCTTCCTCTCCCTCTGCTACTTTCCCTGCTTGTGCTTTCTCTTCTCTGTCAAACAAATAAAATATTAAAAAAAAAAAAAAAGGAAGGAAGAAAGGTAAAGCCAATACACTTATTCTTAGAAAAATTATGACATTCATTCACTTCTTATTTACTTAAACATTTCAAATAAATGGAACTTATTTTGTGATTTAATATGAAAGTGGAATCAGACTACTATCTTCACGTATTATTTAATTTCTGTTAACATAGAACTTTTTAAAAAGCGTATTAATGAAAAAATATGCTAAACCATATGTAACATTTTGATTTCAGACACTCAATGTGGTTCATACGTTCTGTGAAATTTTTCCATAATGAGATATTGAAATGAAAAGATGCTTACATGCCTTGAGCTGCTGCTGAGTGTTTATAAATAAATTCCTTTTCCCGTCCCTTGTTTTCAGATTTGTAGAAGAGACAAGATTACAGTTAGGGAAGGAAAGCTAGGATTTATGCTAATTCTAATTAGGATTCATAGTAATACTTTACACCCCCCCCCACCTCCCAGGGTTATTTGGGTTTTATTAGAGGCAGTTTGAAGAAAGCATGATCAGCATTCAAAGAACTGAAATTTATTAATGAATTGACTAGTTTTGGAGTGCGTATTTTTGATGTGTGGTCTTGCCTGGCGCCCATCCCACGGTACCACAGGAGCATCTCCCTCATCTGTCCCTGGGAGGAGGCAGAGTGCTGTGACCCTCTGCTCAGTCTGTAAGTGCGGGTGGACTTGACCTGCAGAGGCACCAGATGATCCCACTCCAGCTGCGAGAGTACTAAGGAGACACGAAAAAGAAAATGTCAGACTTTACAAAGGAAGGGTCATGCTTAGAGTACTTAACGAATACAAGGGGTGGTGATAAAATTCTGGAGGAGAGATGGGTGGTAGGAAGCCAACCAATATGGCATCAAACTTAAAATATGCATACATGCAGTTGGGAAGACTTTGCATTTTAAGCATGTATGCATATTTTAAGTTTGATGCCATATTGGTTGGCTTCCTACCACCCATCTCTCCTCCAGAATTTTATCACCACCCCTTGTATTCGTTAAGTACTCTAAGCATGACTTTTCAGAATACTTTCATGTAATTCTATCCTTGTTAATTCTAATTTACTCATTTACAAGGCTGTTTCCAAACCAGACTTTAGCCTGGATGTATTTTAGCAGACTGTGTTATAATAAATAAGTAATTTGAAATTATGTTACTTCTCTCACTCTGACAAATTCCAGTCAACCCTTGAATAACACAGGTTTGAACTCCAAGAGTCCGCTGGCCCACAGATTATTTTCAGTAAATACGATACAGCACTGTAAATGTACTTTCCCTTCTTTACTATTTTTGTAATAACATTTTCTTTTCTGTAGCTTACTATATTGTAAGAATATAGTATATAATATGTATACATGTATGTGGATTTTTGACAGTGTGAGGGCTCAGTGCCTCAGATCCCCACATTGTTCAAGGCTCAGCTGCATTTTCATTTTTTCTGTGATCCCTTCCAGTTTCTACGCATATCCATGGAAAAACATACATAACTCTCTTTTGGGTTTAGTTTAAATCCCACCCTTTTCGACCTCTGTGAATTATATTATAAGGGTGTTTGATAACTTTTATAGCCAATATATAGTTATTTTTGTTTTATGTCTTTAGATTGAGTTTGTTTACCAACGAGCAAGGAGTCTAAGTTATTTAACTTTTTTCTCTTCTTTTCTATTGATTCTGATTTCATTTAGGAATTACATGACCTCTTCAATCTGCCTCATGACAGACCGTATTTCAGAAGATCTAATGCTTATCACTTTCCAGATGAGCCATACAAAGATGGTTACATTAGAAATCCACATACTTATCTCAATCCACCTAACGTAGAGACTGGTATGGTGAGTTTAATAATTATTTATGGAGTCGACTGATGATCAATGTCAGTGGTGATTTTTTTGTGTGTATCCAGTAGAAGTTTTAAGGATTGATTCCGAATGTATGTCATCTCTAAAACAAAATTTACCACCCCTTTCTTTTAATAATCATTGCTTAAAATAGCAGTATTCACAATAGTCTGAAAAGGTCAGAAATAGATAGCATGTACCACAGTTTTCCTACTAAAATTCCATTCCCTGATTTATTTAAAGGCATATCCCCATTTATTTTCACCCTGAGCCTGAGAAGATCATGCCAAGTAAAGAGCGTGTTTACCCACAGCACGCCGCAGCCAAGTTTGGTAAAAGGCCCTGCGGCACGTTTTCTCTGCAGCAGGTACCTGGGTGCCATTGGCAGCTTCCCACCAACGGAAGCTCCAAGAAGTGTGGCTGGTGGGGCACGAGGAGCAGTTCCTTAAGGGTGCGTGTGGGCTGGGAAGAAGGGGTCCCATGGGCATCCCAGCCCAGGAGTTCTTGCACAGCCCGGCCTCTTAGCAGCTCTGTGACTGGCAGCCTCCTGACTCAGGCCTCCGCTGCTTCCTTACTGGAATTTTTACGGCTTTCCAGGGGTATGCTTTGATCCGAAGTGGCCTGCCTTTACCCTGTCTTCTTAGCCTGTTTCCTCATTGTTTCCAGTTGTTTTCCTGCCACCCTTAAAGCAGCTCACCGCCCGGCTCCTTTCAGCCTCATTCCCGCCCCCGACTGGCGCCTCTCACACCCCAGTTCCCCTGAGAGGAAACCTAATTGTCCAGCATGTCCTGGCATTTATTCAGTATCTAATGCGTCTCTGTGCGCTATGTAAGGAAATCCTACGAATGAAAAATGAATCCATGATACAGCCTAGAGGACTGCAGGAGCCACTTCTAGTCCTGGCCGTCAGAGGGCGCTGGGGACAGCAGTTCCGCCCGCAGCAGCCGTGGACCGCCGGGCTTCCCACGGAGAGACCCTGGCTGGGTGCTTACCCGGTCATGTGGACAGATGAGTCTCTAGTCATCCTGTCGATAGAAAATCATTTCATTTATTTTGCTTGTATGGGAGGAAATCCCGGGAGACCTCTTCCTGGTTAAAAACCTTGCTCTGTCACAGTCATAGTGTCACCATAGGCCGTACAAAGTGTAGAGTCTCTAACAAACAACATAACTCTTGATGGTTTTCTAGATTATTGCATAAACGTCTTCTCTCAGACTATATTTGGGACTCCTGTAGATAGGGTGGGTGTACTGTGTCATATATTCATTTTTAAATTTTAATAGTTCCTTACAAAGTGCCTAGACATTGAAAACGTACCAAATAAATGCTGATTGATTTTTGACAGTGAAATGGGTTTATTATTTCTATTATGGAGATATAAGAAGCACTTCCATATTTTAAGACATTCAGTATATGATGTTTTATATGTACATATAACATATATATAAATTGTAAAGCACAGTAAGGAGATGAATACCAGAGAGCTCCCTACCCAACTTAAGAACTAGAACATTACCAGCCTACGTGTGTGTTCCTTCCTTTTCCACTCCTCTGCCTCCCCACAGCCTGAAGGGAACTCAGTGTATCCTGAGTTTTATTTGTATCCCTCACTTCCTTTTTTTTTTAGTTTCCCCACATAGGTGCATATTTCCTCAACACTTACAGTTTTGCTCATTTTGAGTTTTATAAAAAACTGGGTCATTTTATATTTGGTCTTCTACAATTCGCTCTGGCACTCACTAGTAAGTATCCAAGAGTTAGTCACGGTATTGTGTCGAACTGTGGTTCGACTTCTTTATTGCCATGTAACAAACTATGTATGGTTTGGTCCAGATATTTTGTTATTCAGCCAACCCTGATAGGAAAGTTGCTGTACCTATTTCTTGTTATATATGTGCAACAGCCGTCAACATTTTGCTTCATTTCACCTTCTCTCCCCACTCCCCCCAACCCGGGCCATTTCAAAGAAAGCCACAGACAGCCTGGTATTTACCCCTAAACACTATAGCACAAATCTCCAAATAGTAATAGATTTGCATTCATGGGATTAACCTACTTTGGTTATGATTCATTATTACTTTTTGTTCTCTGCTGGATTTCATTTGCTAACATTTTTAAGATTTTTGCATCTGTGTTCATGAATAAGATTGGCTTCTGAATTTCCTCACATTGTTATTTTTTTTTCCTGTCAATAATATACTGGCTCATTAAAAGAGTTGGGTAGCATTCCCTTTCTTTTTTTTTTTTAATTTTCTAGAGGAGTTTTTATAAGATTGGCATGATCTTTTTTGATCATTTGGTAAAAGTTACCTATAAAATAATCTGTGCTTAGCACTTTCTTTATGAGAACATTTTTAATAAATTTAATTTTATTAATGGTTATAGGACTTTTTTCATATTTCTAAGTTCTCTTTACCTAGGTTTTAGTTTCTCCCATAGTTGTAGTGATGGGTTTTTGTTTTTTTTTTTTTTCATTCTTTGTATCATTTTTATGCCTTCTTTAAAAAAAACTTTTGGTTTTGCTGGCCCCCTTTATTGTAAATTCTATATTCTGTTTCATCAATTTTTTGCTCTTAACTTTTTTTTGGCGGGGGGGAATCAATTTTATTTTTTTAACTTAATTTTATTTTTTCAGTGTTCCAAGATTCATTGTTTATGTACCACACCCAGTGCTCCCTGCAATACGTGCCCTTTTCACTTTCTCCTTCCTTTACTTTCTTTGATTAGTTGTTTTTGTTCTCACTTCTTAAGTTGGACATTTGGCATATTGTTTATCTTTTTTATTCTCTAAGTTTCTAAATTTCAAGCAAAGCACTGTTTTCACAGGTTTTAATTTCAAGTATTTTAGTTTTATTCAGTTCTAGGTGTCTTTACACCTCTATTATGATTAATCTTTTTTTTAAAAAGATTTTATGTATTTATTTGACAGACAGAGATCACAAGTAAGCAGAGAGGCAGGCAGAGAGAGAGGAGGAAGCAGGCTCCCTGCCGAGCAGAGAGCCCGATGCGGGGCTCGATCCCAGGACCCTGGGATCATGACCTGAGCTGAAGGCAGAGGCTTTAACCCACTGAGCCACCCAGGCACCCCTGATTCATCTTTAATCCATGTGTTATTTCAGAGTTTTTTTTAACATCCAACTATATTAGAATTTATTTATATATGTAGGTACGTATATATGTATTTTTACTGATTTCTGACTCCTTTGCATACTGATCAGAAGCAATTTTTATGTGATAAAGATTCTGAAATTTACTGAGACACATTCATTTCCTGAGGATGCTATAGAAGCCACAAATTTGGTAGCTTGAAACTACAAAAATGTATTCTCTCAGTTGTGGAGGCCACAAGTCTGAAATCCCTATCACGAGGCTGAAATCAAGTGTCAGTGGGGCCAGGCGCCCTCCAAGGGCTTTGGGGAGAATCCCTCCTGTGCCTCTTCCAGCTGTGGTGGCTGCCAGCGCTCCTTGGCCACATCGCTCCCATCGGGCCTCTGTGCTCATGTTGCTTCCTTCACTCCTCCTGCGTCAGCGTTCCCTCTCTGCTCTCTCACAAGGATACTTATAGTAGTTGAGTTTCAGGCACACCTTGGTACAAGAAAATTGTACCTTGGTACAAGAAAATTCTCCCATACATTAAGTTCCTTAATTTAATCACAACTTAAGAGCCCGCCTCCCCCCCCCCTTTTTTTTTGCCTTTTGATCCTATAGCATAGTCTTCACAGGTTCCAGGGATGAGGAGATAGACATAATTTGGGGTCATTTTTTCCACCTACCACAATGTTCTTGTTAAAAATTTTCTGTCTGTGCTTGAGAAGAAAATATACTAATTGTTGGATGAGGATTGTTTGTCCATGCCTCTTCTTACCTAATTTTAAAAAAATATTACCAGTTTGTGGGGAAAAAAACACGAGTATTCTTTTTTTTTTTTTGAATTTTTTTTTTTTAAAGATTTTATTTATTTGTCAGAGAGAGAGGGAGAGAGAGCGAGCACAGGCAGAGGCAGAGGGAGAAGCAGGCTCCCTGCCGAGCAAGGAGCCCGATGCGGGACTCGATCCCAGGACGCTGGGATCATGACCTGAGCCGAAGGCAGCTGCTTAACCAACTGAGCCACCCAGGCGTCCCACACATGAGTATTCTTAACGTTATACTACAAGAAAGAAGTTACATGATCTTGGCCTTTATTTAAGGATATTTAAATAGCATACCTGGGCTATAATCAATGGTGGCAGGTTTACAAGACTGGAGGAATATTCTTCATATGTCCCATTATATGGCCCCTTCATTTATTTATTCCTCCCTTCATCATTTATTCAGTAAACATTTATTGACTATTAACTGTTTGCCTCACCCCCTGTAGAAGCTTGGGTCCAGAAATAAATAAGGCACAGTACCTGCCCTTATTAAACTCACATATTAGTGTGGTTAATAAGAGATTTTAAAAGTAACAAGTAAGGTGTCAAACAGTGCTTTGAAAAATAAAAAAATAAAGCAAGCTAGAGTGCCGGCCAGGGCAGGAGGTGGGTGGTGAGGGAGTAAAGCATGCCATTTCCAGGTTGGCTGATGATGGATGGTCTCTGATACTTGAGCAGAGACCTGAACGAAGTAAGAGTGCCGAGCTGCACATTATTTGGGTAGAATATTCCAGGCAGAGCAAACCATAAGGCTCTGGCCTCAGATTGCCCCTGGAGGATCCGAACCTAAAGCAGAGCAAGCTACAGGGGAAAGTGGTACAAGATGACCTTGGAGAGGAGGCCAGGGAGCAAGATTTGCCAGGCCTAGAGCCCAGGGTAACAACTTTGGACAGTTGCTGAAAAGCCAGGAAAGTATAATGTTCAACTGTAGTTCTCTGAAGGCATTTTTGTAAGGAACTGAAGTAACAGTCTGGCTCTGAGAACAGTAAACTTGGCTTGGATGTCTGTGTAGAAAATGTGCATCTATCTTAAGTTAGTATGTTACTCTGTTTCTTCTTTTTATACAGATTCGTGTGGTCCAGGGCACCTATGGTTATCATCACTATATGCAGGATCGGGTGGATGACAATGGCTGGGGCTGTGCTTACCGATCTCTGCAGACGATCTGCTCTTGGTTCAAACACCAGGGCTACACAGAGAGATCCATTCCAACACACAGGGAGATTCAGCAGGTACGATTCTAATCAACTGTACATTTCATTAGCCCTTAATATACCAGTAATAATGATTATTACCTCATGGTATAGACTTCTGAAGGGGGAAAAAAACCATACTGGTAATCAGGGAACAGGTCCTAAATGTAGTTGTTTAATAGCTGTCTTGTGTATGGGTTTTTTGTGTTTTTAAATACACAAAGGCTCTAGTTGATGCCGGGGACAAACCAGCAACGTTTGTTGGATCACGGCAGTGGATTGGATCGATCGAGGTACAGCTCGTACTGAACCAACTGATTGGTGTAACTTCAAAAATACTGTTTGTCAGGTGAGGACACCTTAAGAAATTAGTGACATCGTTTCAAAGCAAGTTTGCCATTTTATTAGAAAAGAGGAAAATTATATATTCTCCTTTCTCTTCCTCCACACTGTTTTTACCCTCTCCTACACATTGCCTTACTGCTTTACAAATCTTTTTTTAAATGCTACATTTTTTGGCTATTGAAGACTTTGAGTGCATGAGTAAACTTTGCGATACATATACTTGCATGGTGTTAATTTAGCCGAGAAAAGGAACACTTAGAAATATGTCAGCTGTGGGGCACCTGGGTGGCTCAGTGGGTTAAGCCTCTGCTTTCGGCTCAGGTCATGATCTCAGGGTTCTGGGATCGAGCCCCACATCGGGTTCTCTGCTCAGCAGGGAGCCTGCTTCCTCCTCCTCTCTCTCTGCCTGCCTCTCTGCCTACTTGTGATCTCTGTCTATCAAATAAATAAATAAAATAAAATAATAATAAAAAAAGAATCATTATTAAGAAATATGTCAGCTGTGACTGAGTTACAGAAAATCAACTTTTTTCTTTATCCTCAACTCTTTAAAATATCTTGAAGGGAGAAATTCAGATGTTGATCTATGACTGCCCTTTTTGTGTACCTCCTGCCCTTTTTCTTCTTAAAATGTCAGTAAACTAATAATGTGTCCAAATAATATATTCGTTTTTTCCCAATGCAGTTTAGCCATAATTCTAGCTTGAAAATATGAGCAAATATCAGGTCATGATTGCAGGGTCCTGGGATCGAGTGCTGGGTCAGGCTCCACCCTGGGAAATTCTCTCACTCAGTCTCTCTCTTTAAATACATAAATCTCAAAAAAGTAATAATAAATAAATAAATCTTTAAAAGATAAAAATAAAATATGAGCTAATATTAAATAAGAGGTTATTCCTTATCAGTGAACTTCTGTTTTAAATACATTTTCTATTACAGTAACCTCAATAGATATATTACCCTCTTTTGTCCATGTGCTTATGTCCCAGAATGTCTGATTTCACAGCTACAGTTTAGACCGCCTGTGGAAACCAGAGCTAACAAATAAATGATCGATTAAATAGTGAAGCACATGATGATTGCAAAGGGAACGTTTTGGCACATCAAAACCTTACACGTTCCTTACTAAGCAAGAGCTTAGAATTAGATACCAGCTGGGACCTCCAATCCAAAAAAAGATGTCCCTTCATCTGGCCAGCTTTCTCTCTTCTCCAAAGTACAAATTGTATAGGACATTGAAATATTCCCTAAAATAATATGTAATACTTGAAAACATTTTGCAGTTTTCACTATGGCTTCACAGATCTTGTCTATTTTAGTCCAGATCTCCTGTCACGTAGATAGGGCAGGGGTGATGGGACCCAGTCTAAAGATGAGGAGGGAGACTGAGTCTGATGGTAAGAAGACAAGAACCCAGGACTTAAAACTCATTCTTCTGACATTAAATCCACCCAAAAGAGCCCTGTGGTCATCAAGGTGACCACTTTCACTCTTCCCTTAAAAATCCTTCGTTGTGCAGTTCCAGAAGCAAAGAAGCAAGGTCTTAAGTGGCCTTAAATACTTTGAAAGGTTATGGTGCTTTTGGTTGCTCTCAAGTCAGTTACCTACCACTCAATGTTATTTAAATTTATCATGTTTTTTTTTTCAATAACCAAAAAAGAAAACAAAACGGTAGAAAACACTGGCTCCCAAACTCCTTATTGGACCTTAGTGTGAGAAATCATTCATCTGATGGAAAATGGTTTCCTTCTAGCCAAGGTTGTGAAATGGCCTCTCGAGGACGGGAGCTGGCTAATCACTTCCAGACTGAAGGAACTCCAGTCATGATCGGTAAGATGTTTGGGACATCTTGGGCTCTTTGGGTAAAGAGAAGAATATATAAAATTTATTGTTGATATAAATAATGTCACATAAAATCAGTCATTTTTAAACATTTGAAAATTAGCTTTTATACCGTCCATACTGACCTCTGGATATTTATTGTTCAATTTTCAAGGTGGGAGGAAAGTTATAAAAAAGATGTAATAGCCAAAAGTAAAGGCTGAGAAGAGAAGTGATATAACTGTTGAAGTATTTAAAGAATCAAGAACAGTATATAAAAGAGGCCATGGTCAGTCAGTTGAGCCTACTAAGTCACGGTGCGGTCTCTAACGCGGCTGGCTGTGTAGCATTACATGAATTGCTTCACCTCTCTGGGCTCTATTTGTAAAGAGGATTAGATGAGTTGATCTAAACCTTGATGATTCTGTGGAGAACAAGACTTGATCTGGGATGACAGAAGGCAAGTTAAGACTGGTATGTAAGATATGCAGGCAGACAGATTTCAGCAGAGTATCAGAAGGATCTGAATAGGTAGATGGGCTGTCCCTCGGGGGGTACTCGGAACAGAGGCCGCATTTTCCATTTGCTGATAGAGGCCTCACAGCAACTGTGATCCTCCGTAGCCCTTTCTAGATCCAATTCCATGGATATGGCAGTGGAATAGAAACCTGATATGGTTACAAATATGATTGCATCTTTTCTGATTTTAAAGGTAACAATTTTATCTTCTCAGAGTATACTTGACGTGATCTGTGATCTTTTATAATCTAGGCTAGCAATTTTAATGCTATGTCAGATTAACAGGCCAAATAATCTTTTTAAATTGAAATTGACTAGGGAGTTGAGATTCACATATGCCCTCTCATTTTTCTGATTTCCCTTGCTATAGGGGGAGGAGTTTTGGCCCACACAATACTAGGAGTGGCATGGAATGAGATTACAGGGCAGATAAAATTTCTGATTTTAGATCCACATTATACAGGCGCTGAAGATCTACAAGTTATTTTGGAAAAGGTAAGTACCTGTTTAACACAGATTTAGAGGCAAGGGAAAGAATCAGACTCAAAGGAGAGCAAACTGGCCATTAACAGAACTACAGACCCAGGGCTGTGATGTACCCTCTCAGCAGGTATTGTAGGCCAGTGAGGACTGTCTGTCTGCATAGGGAGGACAAGAGGGAACTAAAGTGAATTGCAAAGAACAAAATTCCGGTTAGATTTATGAAGACTTTCCTAGTTATTAAACTTAATAATGGAACAAAGAGCTTAGAAATATATTCTTTTGGACATGTTACAGCTTTGCATAAACAAATGTAATGGAATAGAGTGGATTAAATAACCTTTATCATTGTATTATTAACCAAAAATAAGCAGTATGTTGGACATTATGGAGGCTACTTCTAATTTATTTATATATAATTTATTCTCATTCTGTAAAGGATTTGAATTTGAGACAAATGTTAGAATATTCATTGATACTTACAGTACCAGTTAAAGGAGGTGTAAATTTAACTTAATGTATAGGCAACTAATTCTCACATATGAAAACTCATTCTAAAACTTTAGAAGGCAAGGATAATAAGACATAATTAACTTGAATTTAAGCTTCTGTATTCTTTGCTAAATATATTAAAATTACAAAGAAGGCATACAACCTTTTCAGCCACAAACCCATAAATATATCCTACTGTTACTCACTACCCTTCATTTTTCTCATGTTGTCACTTAAGTCAACTTCATTAATACCTTATAAAAAGCTTTCTCTGAACTTTGAAGTTGTAGTTTAATTAGGTCATTTTTTCTAAAAGCCCAGCTGGAAAGTCACTGGTGAGTCATTTTCAGAAGTTAAACAGAACGTAACTGCATGAAGTTACCAAAGCCCTGGGAATGAGGGGTTTAGTAGTCAGGAGCTTAGTGTGTGTGTAGCTGAATTCTTTTATAACCCAGTTTAGTAAAATATTTTGCCAGTGATAAGACTATAAATACAACAGGAGATAAATGTGTCCTGCTTTTATCCTTCAAGGCATTTGGACTTGTAAATCTGAAATGTTTCCTGCTGCACACCAAAGTGGGAGCAGTACTTCCTCTTTCCATAGCCAAGTGTTGGTGCACTCTAAATGAAGTGTGTGTGTGTGTGTATGTGTATGTGCTGCCCACTGCTTGGAGCAGTAGGGGTATTAAAAAAGGTCTTTAAGGAGCTCTTAGTCTAGAGTAGAAGAAAAAAGAGATCCAAAAACTATTCCCAACAACAACAAAAATACGGTTATCTAACGTAGAGTTTGCAAGGCTGATCCATTAGAGGGATCCCTTAGAGCCGGTGAAAGGACCGCGGGCCACGTTCCCAGAACTACAGCAGTTCCAACAGGATCCAAGCCTGCGAAGGGGTGTGGCTGGAGGGAAAGGCAGGGGTGAAACTGAGCCGGGCAGAGAAGCAGAGCATTCAGTTTTCATCTTAGAGGCAGTGAGAAGCGTTCATTATTTTAATTAGAAGTATGATACAGATAATAAAATTACTTCTTTCTGGCTGGTTTGAGGAACTTTGCAGTAGATGGAATTGTCTAGATAGGCTTTCCTGAAGCGTTGAATAAGGCGTTGTCCCTGATTACTTTCTCTGAGGCTCCTACTGTTCTTTTTTGCTGATTAGATTTCTGTAGAATTTTCTTTTTTTTTTTTTTTTTTTTTTTTTTAATATTTCATTTATTTATTTGACAGACAGAGATCACAAGTAGACAGAGAGGCAGACAGAGAGAGAGAGGGAGGGGGAAGCAGGCTCTCCGCCGAGCAGAGAGCCCGATGCGGGGCTCGATCCCAGAACGCTGAGATCATGACCTGAGCCGAAGGCAGAGGCCTTAACCCACTGAGCCACCCAGGCGCCCCTGTAGAATTTTCAATTGTAGAAAACCCTCTGCCCTTTTAGCACGTGTAAGGAGCCCTGAAGCCAAGGCCTGACCTTGTGAGAGTCAACACTGCTCTCACTTGAGAATAGAGAGCAGTGTCTTAGAGTCTGGGCTACTGTAACAGAACACCATCGCCCAGTCGGCTTATGAACAACAGAAATGGGTTCCTCGCCTTTCTGAAGGTGGCAAAATGAGAGACACCCGCAGGTTAGGTCTGGTGAGCCCCGCTTACCAGCTCACAGACAGCGGTCTCTTCACTGGATTTGCACAGAGTGGAAGGCATGGGGGACCTTTCTGGGGCCTCCTTAATGAAGGCACTAATCCCATTCATGGGTTCCACTCTCAACCTAGTCACCTCCCAGAGGCCCCACCTCCACATACCAGCACCTTGGGATTAGGTTTCAACATGAGTTTTGGAAGGACACAAACATTCAGCCTAGCAAGGACTGTAGGGAAAGTTCTGCCTCTGCCTGACCTCTCTTCACCCTCCTGTGGAACTTTCCTGTTTAAAGTTCCCAGACTAGTCACCTCAAAGAAAAAGACCATACTCCCATGTCTACTCCCATCAGTTTCTGGTTTGGGCACCCTCTCTACCCACTTCTCTTTACAATGATTTGAGTCTGGTTACCTGGAAAAGGCTGAAAAGATGAAAACAGAGTATAAAAGCCTTTATTCATCATTAAGAAAACAGATTTTAGGACATTAAATTTTAGAAAAGGTTTGGCTAAAAAAAGGTTATTTACATAAAGAAACAGGTCTCAAAGACAAAAAAAAAGATTTTTTTTTTACAGTTACCTGGGAGTGGGGAAATAGGACTGATGGAGGATTTTTTTTTTTTACTTTCATTGAACTTTTAGAATGTAGATCTAATTTTTGCAGTCCAAGAAAGAAAAATGCAAACATTAAAGAGTTCCTCTAAACCCTCCAACCTCCACACCAAAAAATAGAGCTAAGACACTATTTTCTGTAGAAACCATGAACTTTAGCTCTAGGTCACTGCCAGGATACAGAGCAGCAGCTTCCGAGTTAGGCTAAGGAATGAGACCACACTACTTGTCACACACCCAGTGGTATTTAAGAGTTCTAGCTGGCCAACTCCCGAGTATTTTGCCAGCAAAGCATTTCATTTCAGAATGATGTAACTCAGACTAGTCATTAACTGGGTCTTTAAGAAAATAGATCAATGGCCCTAGAAGAAATTTGATGTACTTTTGGATTCACAGATTTTGTTTGAAAGTAATTTTCTCTTCTGGGGAAAATAATGGAAAAGAATGGAAAGTGGAAGGATAATAGCCTGAGGACAGTGAAGGGCAATTCAAGAGGCCGGCACAGATTTCTCCCTGCCACTTTCCTTGTAGCTAAGAAGCACAGCCTGGTCCCTAAGACGGCCTTCAGTGGCCTACCAAGAAAAACAGATTGCCAATTCTCCTCTCACCTGCTGCTGACTGCCAGAGTTATAAAACTTAGACTCAATAAAAATGTGGTTATTTGGAGTAACAGTTACCATAAGGGAACTTTATCTTTTCTATGATTAAGTACTGTAGAATTTAATTTTTTTTTAACTATCTGAAATGGACCCAAGTATGTTACTTTTCTGTGCTTTATAGGAGTTCAGATCTTTGAGTTTTGTAAGTTAGAGTCGTATTCTGGGACTCAGCTGACAGAACTGGACTGTAAAATGTTACAATTTTGATCATGTAATCCTATAATTTAGTAAAAGGTTTTCCTTTCCCTTCTCCCAAATCTAGGGCTGGTGTGGATGGAAGGGCCCAGACTTTTGGAACAAAGATGCTTATTATAATTTATGTCTTCCTCAGCGACCAAATATTTTTTAAAATATCTTGGACTCGAAGACTGTAGTAAAGTTGTATTATAAATTTGTTAATAAAGACTAAGTTTAACTTCAAATAAAATCCTGGGTGTGGTCTGATGATTTAAACTACAATTTTAAAAAAATAAAAAATAAACTACAATTTTTTTCAAAGTCTGTTTGATACCACACAAAAGTTTATTCTTTAGACATTCTTTAATAACTTAAAAGACAAAGCAGGCACAACTGAAATATTACAGGCATGTAAAAACATGTATTCTGAACTGTTATCTTCACTTAGAAGAAAGTTTTCCTCCTTCTTAGAAGGAGCTGAGATATACACCTGGTGAGCCAAAAGCCATAGCTTGTAGCTGAGCAGTAGATCTGCACGGAGTGAAGGCCTTCTTCAAACCTTTTCAGAACCAACGTGAATCTGTGGTTAAACATAGTGACATCAGAAACTTTTTAAAAAAGGTTTTCTCCCCAGCCTTCCATCATGCAGGATGATTTCTGGGCTCCAGAATCTAGCAGTAGTTACTATAACCAGTATTAACATGTGTTCACAAAAAGAAAAAGACACACTAGAAATAAGACTGCCAAGACTGAAATAATTAACTGCGCCGAATAAGCAATCCCTGAGGGAGGAGGAAAACAGAACTGAGTTACTCACCAACACTTCCTTTTTCCAGTCGTATTTTCTACACTTCCGAAGCTTCGTTTCTGTCTGAGCACTGGAACACAATCATCTCTATCGGATCGGTCACTTGATTTTATTGTCTGCATACATTTAATTGTTGTAAGAAACTTGGCACATTCTAGAAATCCATAGGCCCAAGCAAGATCTTCAGCTGTTTGTCCATTCTTATTACATAAACTAAATTTAAGACAAAAACTGAGTTACATAAAAACTGACAACTGTTTAGCCTTTTTAATACATCCTTCTACAAAAGAGCTTTGGGTTCATACAAATCTTGGTTTCAGAACAGGAGTGGTAAAGGAATCAGAGAAATTCCAATATTCCCTGCTACTGCATCCTGAGTGGCTAGCGGAGTTCAGCACACAGTGGACCTTCCATTTTTGAGTGAATGAAAGTGTTCTGTGCTCCATATAGTAAGTAATACTCCAAGGAAGTCAATGAAAACTTTTATTGAAGGGATTATCCCAAACCAAAACTAAGATGTAATATTGCCACAACAGATGAACAGAATTGCACCTCTGCTAAGGATCCATTTTTTTTACTTAAATGTAATAGTATTAGATATCATTAACAGCCTAAGTTAACATTTAAATGATAATCTAAATTGTCAATTAGGCAAGCATCATTTTTAAAAGCGCATGTAATTAAGCTTCAAGGATCTGATTAGCTCAATCCAAGAAAATAGGAAATTTTTGAAGTCACTGATTTTATACTCACTCAATTTGGGCATCCCTGGCTACAAGCAGGCTAAGGCATTCCAGACTTCCAACTTTTGCTGCCTTGTGTAGCGGAGCCTCTCCAAAGACATCCTTAAAGATAAGATAGCACATTTTAGTTTCTCCCAAAACCATTTCTGTGGAAGTTGGTAAGGAAAGTCAAATTACTGTTGAAGAGAACCAGTTAGAACTACATTGTACTAAATTTTTTTAATTTGTCTTTTTTTTTTAAATAAAGTTCACCTGGTGTTCTATTAAGTACAAAGTTTTCATCAATAAAAACACATGCAGCCACAACTACCTACATTAAAATTTAGGTGTATAAAAGCAGAGTAGAATATTATAAAGGTAAAACAATTTAAATTCAACCCACTTTAATATTCAATGGGAGATGCAGACTACCATAAAACAGTTCTGTAGAAAACTGTAATAGTTGTGAGCTTGCCTCACAACTGTTATTTATTATTTCTTTTTTAATCACAACTGTTATTTAAGTAATTTCTGTACTGAGACTTTTCATCTGGTAATGTAGCAACTGTTCCTTTTGAAATGAACTGCAGACCTGCGTGTGCTGCGCAGGATCCCAGCCGGGAGCCACAGAGTTGGCTGACGAGCCCTTGAAACGTGGCCAGACTAAGCTGAAATGCGCCGTAAACGTAAAATACACGCCAGACTGAGATGTCTGAAAAGACAATGCAAAAATCTAAGTCCCGTTTTGTGTTGATTACATATTGAAATATTGAGGTCAGCGGTGCTGAACCACAGAATTAACTTCACGTGTCATCTTACTAATGCGGCTCCTAGAAAATTTTACATTCCTTGAGTGCCTCACTTTATATTTCTATCAGACATCTCGCGATAGTCACATTTGTAACAAGTGAAAACAATATTCTGGCGTCTGCGAAACGTCTGTGTGGATTTTGGCGGGGGAGGGGGGCGGTCCACAGCAACAATCAGTAACCTAGTTACCTGCTGGTTGAGGTCAGCGCCAGTTTGCAGCTGCCACAGAAGCAAGCCAGCCAGGCCCCCACCTGCGGCCAAATGGACAGGCGACTGCTCGCAGGGATCCGGGGGTGCGTTGACCGAGGCCCCGGCCTCCAGCAGATGCTTCAGACTATCCACCTGCGGGAGGAGAACAGCAGCTCCAGCACCCCTCTTGCCTTTATCCCGCCCCGCGCTCTCCCGCTGTCGGAAATCTTACCCCACGCCCCAAATCTGACTCTGAAGGGGGTTGACTCGGCAGCGCTCCGTGGTCAGTCCCCCTCGCTAGTGCTCCCGAGCTGACAGACACCCGGGGAAGCTAAGCCTGCAGGACGGAAGGCGCCCGCGTCTCACCTCTGGGTTGCAATCAAGCAACAGCATCTTCCGCCTACAGCCGAGGACAGGACGTCTGGGGAGCGCAGAGCGGCGAGCCAGGCGCCGCGGACTGGCAGGTAAGAGTGCGCAGCCTACCCGAGTGCGGGAGAATTTAGATTGCCGGGGCCAGGGGGCCGGCCTCTCGCCGCAGCGCCCCAGCCCGGGCCGCGCCCCAGGAGCCTCACCCCAGCTGCGGGGCGTTTCTCCTCCCTGCGGGAGCAGCACGTACACAAACACAGCCACGTGCCACCGCCGGGCCAGCTGGCCGGGAAGGCGCGGGTTCGCCCGCCGATTGGCCAACCGGGAGGCGCCAGGTCCGCCCACCCCGGGGCGGGGCCCTAAAGAGCCCCCGCGGATTCTCAGTGCGCTTGCGCCGCCGGGAAGGCAGGGCGGCGGGACTCCCGCGGCAGCCATGAGGATTGCTGCGTTTGGCACGTCTCACACTAGCGTGCCCAGCCCTTTGGTCCCTATGGAGAAGCAGGAATCGCGGGCGAAGGTTCTCGTTTCTGCGAGCACGCACGTAACCAGGAAACGAGAGAATTCTGGCAACCACCTCTGGAAGCCGCTGTGCGTGGTGCTGGCGCCGTGTCCTCCGCCCTCCAGCTCCGGAGGAAGGATGAGAGTTCCTTTGGCGTCACGTTCAAAATCTCACCCGCGCCCCCCGCTCTCCTCTGTCAGCGACACCCTGGACGTTTAGGGAGGAGGGCGGGAGCTGCGGGGGCGAAGGGGCGGCTGAGGGAACTGAGGTGATGGGTTTTACCACAGGGACTGCTTTGACACCCCCCCCCAACCTAAAAGATTTCTCAAACCCGGCCCTTTCGGTGACACCACGCCCATACTGGGAAATCCGGTAAAAACCAGCCAACCATTGTCCTGGGTCCCCTCTTGGGGACAGGTTAAAGCACCCCTGGGCTCGTCGCCTGGGAAAGGGTTGAGAGCCCAGGCTGTTAACCTTGAGCTTGCATAAAGGACGAGGACACTCAGCCCGAACCCTCACTGTGGCGACGGGGGGAGGGTGTTCAAGGAAAGTCGGAGGGACGCAGGCCAAGGACGTTTGTGACCCAAAAGGCTCTTCCCCGGCGGGGCCGCCGGTCCCTCGCTACCGCTCGGAGGGGAAAGCGGGGGAGGGGTGCGGGGCGGGTTCCTTCTGTTCCGCTTGAGGCCTTCCTTTCCCGGCGACTTGAGAAACAGACTTCCTGCCTTCAGGTTGTAGCTATCCCCACATCCATCGTCTCTTGACCTTCTTTACCTAAATGCGCTTTTCAGATCAGTCTTGCCAGAAACTAAAGCTGCATCCATATATTCATTTTCCTTAACATCCTCGGTGATTTCCTTCTTCCTGCTGATACCCTTGAGAGCAAACTGATGAGGAAACTTTATTCTTAGGCTCTTGGAGCACGAGCTCAGTGAGCGGCCTTTGAGTTCTCATTTTGGTTGCAGGATCTTGTTTATTTTGTAATAAGAGCAGTAAAATAATTTTACGATAATCTATTATACACTGACCCAAAGGGTAGTTTTCCACATTCATGTGTATACCTGAACATAAGTGTGTGTGTGTGTGTAGATATCTATGTTCAAACGCATAGAATCGTGCTTGTGTTCTATATTTTTTATATTGAAACTATTCAAAATATCTTTTTTTGATATTTGAAGAATGTCAGAGATCTGTGAGAACACATGATAACTACCAATTTCCCTTTTCTCGTGTTTATCAGTTATGTGAGTACTGTTTTTTAAAGCAAATAATTAAGCTTCGGGTTCACACAGATAATGAATGTAAGAATTCATTTTCAGGAATTTTTAGATGATACAAGGGATTATCAGAGAAGTCCTTAGCGTTCTAACCATAAATTGCAGTTAACATGGGCAATGGGATATCCGTGTGATGAATATGCCTCCATATTATATCCTTTTTATTTAAAACAAGATTCTATTCAGCAAGTGTTAAGTCTGGTAATTAGCGTTAACTTCTTGTTACATACATGAGTTTGACAAGGAAAAGGACTTTTGTGAATAGTTGTTAAAGCTTTTCTCCCTTTAATCACTTCCTACTTGTCCATCGCTCACAATGTTTCAGAAAAATTGTCTCAGTTAAGTATCTGGTTTACTGTTAGTAATGGGCCTAAAAGCTTTCTAAAAATGAATAAAGCTTGTGGAGCACAAAAATACCCAGAAGAAATACATTTGGGGAAGAAATACTATCTTACCAGCAAGCAGCTGGAGTTATTATGGAACATGTAGCAAACGGGACCAGTTTTCTAAAGAGAAAAATGACCTAAGATGCATATTCAACAGGCACTCTTCCAAGCAATGTTAATTCTATTTATGTTTAATTTGCTGGTAGATGTGTTTCCAGAAAGAGGATGCCATTTAGAGTGAATGTTTTACAAAAAAAGTTGGATGATGACCAAATGACCAAACGAATGAATGAAAGATGTGTGGACTGAGGAAGGGCGAGTAGGAGGAGTTTGCCAGGTAGTCCATGAAGCAAAGAGTATTTCTAAGGAGTATAAAGTATCTTCCAGTGTTAAGAGAACTATATGCAATTCAGTCTAGCTGCAGAATATGATACACAGGGATGTGAAATAAAGATTTACAAATAAGAAATTAAATGACCACTAATGTCTATTCCAATTTTTAAAATAAATTGACATTGAGCACTTGGCTATGCCCCAAGATTAATACAGATAGGTATTATTATCTGCTCCACTTTACAGGAAAGGAAATTGAGGCTTAGGGAGGTTCAATAACTTATCTGAGGTGCTATCCTTATTAAGGGGTGGAGCTGGCACTCAGACTATTTGATTCCACAGACCACATTCTTATATCTAAATTTTAAAGAATTTTGGTCATCGTTGGTAGATTTGGAGTTACTAAGAGTGATGCCTTTTTTTTTTAAGATTTTATTCACTTATTTGACAGCGCACAAGCAGGCAGAGCAGCAGGCAGAAGAGGAGAAGGAGACACAGGCTCCCCGACAATGGGGCTTGATTCCCCAGGGTCCTGGGATCATGACGGGAGTGAAGGCAGACGCTTAACCATCTGAGCCACCCAGGCACCCCTAAGATTGACTTCTTCAAAGCAAAAGAAAGTCCTCAGAGAATATTATTACAATCCATAGAAAAACAACCCTTTCATTCAGTGAAACATATAATGAAGTTGAATCACTAAGTTGTAAACTCGAAACTAATGTAACATCAACTATATTCAAATAAGATTTTAAGGAGTATTTGCCAAAAACAAATTAAAATAAAACAATAGAGGAAATTAGGGCAATTCTCTGTACTATCTTTGCAGTTTTCTGTAAATCCCAGATTATTCTAAAATATAAAGTAAAATTATTTTTAAAAAGAGGACTTGAGGCAACTTAAAATTAAACCATTATGTATTCTTTTTCTTTCTGTAGACCATGGCTATTAAACTTTTTGTGTATTCAAGTATTTAGTTTCACCTTTAAGTAACTCTCTTTCCAAATACAGTAATGATAGACAATACCTAAAACCTTATGAAGCTAGTTTTAATCAAAAGCACACAAAAAAATCCACAAAGTTTTCAAAACCAAACACTACTTGTTTTTTGTTCTGATTGACCAATACACTTCAGTTCCCCTGCAAAACACACTGCCCATTGCCTTGATCACTGTGAGATCTTATCAGGCTGTTTCTAGAATGCCCAGTTACTTGGGCTCACATCACTTTGAATTTTTTCCACATTTATAAAGATCATTTTTAACATCTAATATAATTAAATATTACATAACTGGTGAAATAGGAAAAATGAGAGCTGTGATTTTTAAGAAAACTAAACTCAATGCTTTCCAAAATCAAGTCTCTAAGAAGAATGTTCTCCAAGTAGGTGAGGATAAGTCAACCGTAAAAGATGAGAAATAGCTCTACATTCAGACTGTTTCATGGACATCTTTAAACTCATACTCCAAAGGAACATAAATTGGAATTCATATGCCTATGGTTTATGAAAAAAAGACAACTCTAAACTCTCAACATTCAACCTCTGTTAAAGAAATTGCTTCTAACCCTAGATGAGAAGATTGGAAAGTGACATATATTACATGTTATAAGTTAAAATGCATATGGTGTGATCATATATTCTTTATTAATTTTTGTATCGATTCTTACTTAACTGACCAAACACAATAAATGCTGGCAGTAAAAGTGTTTATTGAGCAACGTATTTCTTTCATTTAAGCAATATAGAGTCGCTGAATAGAATGCATTATATTTTTTCAAATTTTTATTTATATAAAAATTTATTTTTAAATTTTAAATTTTATTTAAATCCATTCAGCTAATGTGTAGTTTAATATTGGTTTCAGGAGTAGAATTTAGTGATTCATCACTTACATATAACACCCAGGGCTCATCGTAGCAAGTGCCCTTATTTACCTTTGGATGTTGAGTGACTCCCCTCAGGAAAGACTCTCCTAACCGTAATTGGCCAAAAATGGTTTCCACACAGCAGGAACAAGACAGGTGAGGCCTGGGAATCTCACGTAACTACCAAGATTTTTAACAAATCAGTCTTTCCTCGATTGGTTTATTTGCTCACAGAAAACATGGTAAATTGGAGAAAAAAAAGCTACAAGGCTCTTCCACCCAGTGCTTATCTGGTAGTAAAAGACATCCTGCCTTTTCCCACACTTTTTTTTCCCCCTCATTTCAGGGCATAAAAAGGAAGGGCGTGAAAAAAAAGCACTTTTGTTTTAAATAAACAATTAGACCTAACTGGAAGAGGGGGGTGAATAAAAAAACAAGGCCACTGCCTGATTCAATATTGTCTTGGGAGGTCTCTGTAATGTTCATAATATTCTTTTCTAAGTTTCCATGTATGTGTACAGGTTATGCTTTCAGTTAATATATGAACACTACTATTCTTTTAATGACTATTAGGCAACAGTAATGAAAGGAACAATAACAATAAACACAGGCCTTTGCATTTTTGCCCAGGACACTTATTTAACTCTATTTTCATGGGCACCAATAACGTTGTTTATCTACTATGATAGGAATTTCAGTGTTGTACATGGATTTTAAAAGAACTTTAAGTGTGTGCCTTTCTGCAGCAGTAAATAATGCAGGGTCCTGCATTCACTCTCAATTTCACCAGGGACTGCAGCGCTTAGCCACGCTCCTTTGTGGCAGTTTCTCATCTAAGACTTCATCTCTTCCTCACCATCCTGAGCCCAGCAACAATTTCACAAAACCTTCTCTGACTTTGTCCCTCATTCTCTAATTGTATCCTTCAGTTTGCTGGGGTCCAGGCTGTGAATTATCAGAGATGGGGGACACCTCCAGCATGGCTGAGGCTCACATTTATTTTCTGTAGCCCCAATAGCCTGATTCCTCTCCTAAGCGCCTGACACCAGATCTCCTGACACCTTACTCTCTTTCCAAATTAAAATATTGGGTGGTAAATTTTCTCCACTTATCAATATTAGCCACTTAACATGCTCTTTAAATTTTTTTTATCATATAAAGAAGATGAGGAAAATCTAGTCCCTGATGTTCTTTACCATTTCTAAAGCCAAGTTCCTAATGAAACCATTTTTTGCTTGATGAGGTATGTACATAATGGCAGATACCCTCTATTAGGCCACCTTCACCTAAACAAAATTAAAATAATTTTTACTATTTTAGTTGTATTGTTAAAATATTCGCAAAATTGATCTGATAGTTACCTACTTTACCTGTTACTGACAATATACAAATAGAAGTTGTAAATAGAAACTACTTTCCATATACCAATGAAAGTTTCCATTCTGAATTTAATATATTTAATTTACCACTTAAAGTAGAAATTCAATTCTATCTCTAAAAAGTTCTTACCTTTCAAAATAGATTGTTCAGAAAACTAAATTTAAAGGACGAAGTTGCCTGTAAAAGAGTTAATACATGGGCACCTGGGTGGCTTAGTGGGTTAAAGCCTCTGCCTTCAGCTCAGGTCATGATCCCAGGGTCCTGGGATCAAGCCCTGCATCAGGCTCTCTGCTCAGCAGGGAGCCTGCCTCCCCCCTCTCTCTCTGCCTGCCTCCCTACCTGCTTGTGATCTCTGTCTGTCAAGTAAATAAATAAAATCTTTAAAAAAAAAAAAAGCTAATACATGTACTTCAAAACAAAACTACTTAGTTAAAAGTATAACAGAAGCTGGGGGAATAATAGTCATTTAAACAAATGGTACTAGGACAAATGGATTTCTACATGTAAAAGACTTACTTTGAACCCCTTCCTCCCATTGTATGCCAAAATAACTCAAAATGGAGAGCAAAAGCCTATAGCTGAAACAATAAAACTTTTAGAAGGAGATAAAGGGGTAAATCTTTGTGATCTTGATATAGGCAATGGTTTTCTTACCTTAGATACGATACCTAAACCACAAACAAGAAAAAAAAATTGGACTTCAATTTGTGTAATTCAATAGCAAAAAAAATAAATAACCCAATTTAAAAATAGGCAAAGAAGATTAAGAGTACAACTTATCATGATGAATACTGAGTAATGTATAGAATTATTAAATCACTATATTACACCTGAAACTAATAAAACACTATACATTAGCTATACTGGAATTAAAATTTTAAAAAATAATAAATAAATACAAATGGGCAAAGGACCTGAATAGACATTTCTCAAAAGAAGACATACATATGGCCAAAAGTTATATGAAAAGGTACTCAGCATCACTCATCATCAAGGAAAGACAAATCAAAACTGCAATGAGAAAACCTCATATCCATTAGAAGAGACTTTTTTAAAATTATTAACATATAACGTATTATTTGTTTCAGGGGTATGGGTCTATGATTCATCAGTCTTACACAGCGCTCACCATAGCACATACCTTCCCTAATGTCCATCACACAGCCACCCCATCACCCACACCTCTCCGATCTAGCAACCCTCAGTTTGTTTCCTGAGATTAAGAATAGCTTTTATCATAAAAACAAAAGACAACAAGCATTGGTGAGGATGTGGAAAAAAAGAGAACCCTGCTGCACTATTGGTGGGAATGTAAATTTCCACTCTGGAAAATAGTATGGAGGTTCCTCAGAAAATTAAAACTAGAACTACCAAATAATCCAGCAAACCTACTTTTGAATGTTTTGAAATGAAATTAGAATCTCAAAGTAAGATTTGCACTTCCATGTTCACTGCAGCATTATTTACAAAAGCCAAGACATTTAGTCCATTGACAGATGGATAAAGAAAATGTGGCATTTATATGTAGTGGAATATCATCCAGTCTTTCAAGAGGAAGAAATCCTGCCAATTTTGCAACACAGGTGAACGTGGAGGACATTATGCTAAGTGGAATAAGCCAGACGCAGAAGGACAAATACAGCACGATTCCACTTACATAAGGGATCTAAAATAGTTAAATTCACAGAAGCAGAAAGTAGAATGGCAGTTACCAGGGGCTGGGGTGGGAATAATGGCGGGGTGTTAGACAGAGGTACAAACTTGCAGCTGTACAAGATGAACAAGTCCTGAATTGAAGGCCGTCTCAGACTTGTTGGAGTCAAGACTACTAAAAACTTTTAACCAGGACTTCTGATAAATTGCCCTAACTGAATAGGTGATTTCAACAGAAAACTCAAATGAACCAAGAATCTTACCATAGATTACCTAAACCACCAGAGATCCAAAACAAGCACTTAATTTTAAAAAGTAATTGGTGCACAAGCACTTGGAAACTATTTGGCAATTAAGCTGAACATGCATACCCATTGACCTAGGAATTACTACTCCTATGTTTATACCCAAGAGAAATGCATACAGATGTTTACGGGGTTAAAAAAAAAGGCTGAAGAATGTTCATAGAAGAACTGTTCTCAGAAGTCCAAAACGGAAGTCCATCAAGTGCAAGAGATAGATTATGGTATATTCACACAATGTAATACTATACAGCAACAAGAAGGAGAAAGCTACAACTAACACTACAAAATGGATGAATCCCCCATGTTGAACAATAGAAGCCAGGCACAAAATAATACACAGTGAATGATTCCCTTTATGTGGTATACAAAGCATGCAAAAATCACTTACGCAATATTGTATTTACATGGAGGTTTATGTAATAATTAGAAGGCAGTACTAGGGAGGCTTCTGGGGTGCTCGTAATTTTCTCTTTCTTGATCTGCGTGAAAATTCATCAACCTGGAAACTTACATATACATTTCTGTATTTATGTTACACTTCAATAAAAAATTTTTAAATATCTAATATTAAGATTTTAAGTATTAACAGCAGACCAGATGTGGCTAAAGAAAGGATTAATAAAATGGGAAGGAGTGCTGAAGAGATTACTTAGAATGTGGCAAAAAGAGATAAACAGATGGCAAATGTGAAAAACAGAATAAGAAATATGGGAGGAAGGTTTAAGTAAAATGCCAGAAAAGAGAAGAGGGATAGAATGGGGCAGAAGCCATATTTGAAGAATGTAGTAGGCTGAACTGTGTTCTCCAAAAAGATATAATCAAAGTCCTATAAAACCTGATTCCTGTCAATGTAACCTTATTTGAAAAAAAAGATCTTTACAAAAAAATCAAGTGAAGTTGAGGTCATACTAGATTAGGGTGCGCCCCAATCCAGGGGCTGGTGTCCTTATAAGCAGAGGACACACAGGGTAGAGGAGATGCATAAAGAAGGCCATGTGAAGACAGAGATCAAGATGGAGTGACACAGCTACCAGCCTAGGATCCCCAAAAATTGCCAGCAGCCACCAGAAGCTAGGAAGGAAATCTGGGATGGTTTCTTCCGTAGAACCAGAGGGACCATGGCCCTGACAACACCTTGATTTTGGACTTACAGCCTCCAGAACTATGAAAGACTAAATTTTTGTTGTCTTGAGCCACAAAGTTTGTGGTAATTTGTTACAGGAGCTTTAGGAACCCGAAACTAACATAAAGACATTATGTCTGAGAATTATTCAAAGACACCAACCCACGACTCAGGAAGTTCAACATTCTCAAAGCAAAATAAATAGCTAGTCAGTTCAATAAATCCAACAACAGGTAATAAAAGAAAAAAAGAAACATGAATAAAGCAAATGGATTGAAAGTACAGAATCATTCTAATTCAACAGTGATTAAAATAAATGTAAAAGAACTAAATGTACCGGTAATAATCAAAGGTTATCAGCCTGGTTATAACAAAGAATCAACGAATCTAAATGAAGCCTATTTGTAAGAGACACACCTGACATATGTAGGACTACAACTCAACAAGACAAATGTCACAAAGGCAGATACTAGCAGAAGAGAAAACACAAATAGCTAGGAAACATGAAAAAGTCGCCTATGGGGAGAATAGGGAGTGTTTGGGTAGGGCGGCTGAGAGGGGAGGAAGGGTGAGGTCTAAATGAGGGGCCTACAGGAGACTTAAAGGTAATGGATCTTTTAAACATTAAAATGGCAGGCAATGGATGTTGATCGTATTATTTTACTTCATTCTTTACACATATATCCAAAAGTTATTTTGAATCTATTCAGTTTTTTAGTTTTTCATTTTTAAGTTTTTAAAAATTAAATCGAAGTCTTGCGGCATTATCATTAAGACTTACTGATTTCTCACTTGCAGTACTACAATCTAGTCTGTTCTAAACACTTGTTGTCTTTTTCCCCTGGCTTTTCACGTTTATCATTTGTATTTATGTTCATTCAAATTCAAATCCCTGCTAAGGCATAACCACAGAGGAGCCCCAGCGTGCCTGAAATACTCATTTGGCTTCAGCTCTCTCCTACAATTCTGTCTGGCTCCACTCTGCTGACAGAGAAATAGCTGTAACTTCTGTCTCCATCTCTATGGACGTCCCCTACTCTCAGATCATTCTTTCCTTCCCGTCATCCAGCATTTTAATAAGGTTATTCATCATTAGGCTAATTTTAGTCCTCTTATCAATCATGTATTATTTTATCAAAATATTCATATACTGTACATACTATCCACAGTATACTGTGTCTAAAATTTTATTGGAAGGAAAGTTATCCTTTATTTTGATGACTTTAGAAAAATAGGAATAGGGCGCCTGGGTGGCTCAGTGGGTTAAAGCCTCTGCCTTCGGCTCAGGTCATGATCTCAGGGTCCTGGGATCGAGTCCTGCATCGGGTTCTCTGCTCAGCAGGGAGCCTGTTTCCTTCTCTCTCTCTCTCTCTCTCTCTCTCTGCCTGCCTCTCTGCCTACTTGTGATCTCTCTGTCAAATAAATAAATAGAATCTTTAAAAAAAAAAAAGAAAGAAAAATAGGAATAAAATACCTCTTCCTCCATATATCTCTATTGTTAGGTCAGTTTCCCTAGAAGCAGAGTCTGAGCCAGGGATTTTTATTCAAGTGCTAGGCCGGGGCAGGGAGGCGCGGGGGTGGTGGTAACTCTCAGGAAAAGGGAAATAAAAGAAGCACCATCTGGTGGCAAGGAGGGAATGCTAAGTAGGAATGTGGGCTCAGATGGCAACTAGCTTCATTCTGATCTCACAGAGAACATATCATATTTCTGAGTTCATCTCACCTTGAGGCAAAGGCGTACCAAGAATTGTGCAGGCCTGAGATTTTAGTCTACTTATAACTCACAAGCAACGTGTTGCATGGATCTTGGCAGAACACACAACACTCCTGGGTCAGAGATAAATGACTTTCTCACTCATAGTAAAAGCAATAGCCAGAGTTGTCCGCATGCTGCTGAAACTGGTTCCCTATGACCCCTAATTCCCACAGAGGTCATACAAAGGACCGGCGATAGATGCATATATTCCATAGGCTGCATTATAAGAGAACAGAACTAAGCAATGGAGGAGGGGGAAGGATTTAGTACTTCTCAGAGAAACAAGCCTGTTCTTTATCTGTGGGGAGTTATTACCCTATCCCTCAAGGGTACTCACTGCAAACACAACCCTGAGAAATGGCCCATGTGGAAAGCAGTCATGGCCCGTGTTCTTGACATACCCAGCAAGGATGTGCCAGAATGCTCAAGACTCATGGCAGATTGTGTCTCTCCATAGGAACTGGCCTTCCAAGTGCTCATGCCAGTGATCAGTCTCTGAGAAGGAGGGAGCAAAGTGTCCAGGACTGAGGGGACTCATGTTTGGCAGGGGGACAGAGGAAGAAGGAACAGCTGTGAGTTGTTTTCAATTAATACTGCCAGCAGCTGGGGATGGGCACTAAGTGGTAACGAGGATCTGGGACGGGCACCATCAGCATCTACTACACTGACACTTCCCTTTAAGACTGTGGATTTCTTTCAGATTCTATATCATCTTTTAATGTCTACAATTTTTATTAGAGAATTCGTTAAACTTACAGCATGCTCCGCACACAGTTGTCGAGTTTCAAATGATGATTTTATGTCTAACCCCAAGATTTGACAGAAATAAACCCAGACTTTCCTTTTTAAAATCTTCTTAGATCTCATTTTCTAAAATTATGAAGTACCAAATTTTGGTGTATTCTCTTACAGGAGTCGTGGCACTTAGAAAGATCATCAGTTTTGGGAGAATAGTATAGAATAATGATGAGGTGCAGGGGTGCTGGGGTGTCCCAGTTGTCCCACGTCTTAGCCCTAGGACCCTAGGGAAGTTACTTAACCTCCTCCGTGTTCTCATATGTTAAAAGGGCCTCATAATCGCTCCTATCTCATAAAGTTTTGTAGGAGTTACTGCCTGTGAAGCACTTAGAACAAACCTGGCATTTAAGAGAGCTCAATCAATCTTTGCTTATGTTTTCTAGACCCCCTGCAACGCTTCTTTTAAGCTACAACAACAAAAACCCTGTGCAGTATTGTAACCACAGAGAGCAACATGAGTTCAAAGAAGGTAGGGAAATGTTTCTCCACTTGCTTCATCTCCGATGACCTTCCTGAATATGCCAAGGTTTTTCTGAGCCGTTTTAGATACAATAGCACACAGGATGATGTCTTCAGAAAAATGAAAACTTCTGTAACCAGTTTCTCGGTAAATTGATAATACTCTACTTGAGTCGGTTTTCTTCTACATACTTAACCTATTATTGCTTCACCTCAAAGCTCACTGGAAACTTTAACATTCACTGATACAAAGGGTTTGGGAATCATATAATCAAAAAATTTTATATATCTAGCAACAGGCATTTGGAAATCCTCTAGTGCAAACTAATAGTTCAAACTACAGATGAGGAAGTTGACCTTTTAAAAGATTAAATGCCTCTTTCAAAATGATGAAGATACTGCAGTGGCCCCCCCCCCCCCCGATACTGAATCATCTCCCTTTTCGGCACTTCATTCTTATTAATGAAACAATTTATTGCCCAAAATCGTTTCACATAATAGCATAAATGCCGCTTTCCAATCACGTTAAAGGTCTCTTGAGTTCTTTTCCTCACCACCAATCAGGAACCTTTACTGGAAGCCTGTCCCTGATTGGTTGGAGTCAGCTATAACAGTAGAACACCAAGGAGTAAACAAAAAAGCATAGCAACAACTGAGTTTGCTGTCTCACTACCCTCAGCCTGGGCCAACCTGGACTCCTTCATCCCCAATGAGGTGGCCTCTACATTTTATATGAAGGCTTTGATTGTCCGTTCGATTCTGATCCATCTTATAACATGGCAATCCAATGCAGACGGGAAGATAAAACTGAACAACACAGCTGAAATAAAGTGTGTTCCCAGGTAAAACAGACAAATGCTTTAGTCTGAAATGAATGAGAGCCATGAGCTTCAGTAAGGAGGCATAATACCAGTGCACAAGACCTCTGTCTATGGGCAGGGTTCCCGGTTCCTGCTAGTGGCAGGTGTCGTGATGTCACAAGCCACTGCAGATGTGAACTCACAGCTAGCGAGGACTTGCCAATGGCCTCCTCTTTCATCCCACACTGTGAAAACAGAATGGAGGATGCTTGTGCCTCTCCAGGCTATAGATGGCCCTGGTTTCCTCAGAAAGAATGTGCACATCCCTGAGCTTGTAGTTTGCTGCCCCATCCCTAGGCAAATTGGGGAGGCTGCATTTTATGAGTGCCAACTGAGAGTGGGATCTTTTTGCATTTTTTTCTGGAGGAAGACACTTCTACCATCTTGTTGTTTTTTTTTTTTTTTTGTTTTGTTTTTTTTCTTGTTTACAGAATACACATTGTGGAAACAGGATGAAGTTGACCAGCGAAAAGTTGCCCAAGAACCCCTTTTATACCTCTCTATCCCGGTATGGTGCTAAGAACCCAAAATTCTTCCAATGGAGGAAGGAAAAGACTGGTACAAATTCTGATCATATTCTCACTAAAAGTCAGTTTTGTACACCAGAGCAGAAAAGACAAGAAATAGGAGCCTTAACTGCTGTGAAGGAACTGGTTAATTTTCCAATCCTTTCTAGCTTTCCTGCAGGAATCTGAGAAATTGCTGCTCACCTGGTAACCAATCCTCAGTGGAGAAGTCTCATAATTAGATTCCAATCCTGATTTTACTCTGTCCTAAAGAAGACTTTAGGACACCCTTCTGCAAAAGAGAAGCCAGATGTCACTTCTGTTAAAGAATACAATGCCACACTTTACTTCAAATCGGCATTGAAAGCTACCATTTTGTTTCCATAGATTTACAAATATTAAATTGGGAATGGCACTAGCTCATTTAGTTAGAGTAGATCTAATTAAGGCTCAAATTAAGAATTTCACTCATCCACAGGGTAGCTTTGCCTAAGGAACTGCACACAGACTGCAGTGCTCAAGCTCCTATTAGTAAACCAGGTGGGCTTGGAAACCAATCAACACATATTTTATGATTATACCTGGTGCAGTGTTAGGTGCTGTCATCATCTTTTTCCCTTGAGCTAAGGAGGCCAGTTTTATAAATGAGAACCAGGAAGGAAACTAGTATAAACAGTGCCAGATGAGTTCTATATAATTCATGACTTCAAGAGTAGAAATTCGTATCATAGGGATAAAGATGGAATTCTTTACCTTTTTAAAACCAGATCGTTACAGCCATGAGAATTTGGTGGATAAGGCATTGCAGCTCTTGAAGGAAAGAATAAGAAGAGGGGATGCTATGGCATATTTCCTCCGAGGCCAACTATATTTTGAAGAGGTATTATTTCCTGCTTGGGTTTTTTTTTTCATTTTTTAAAATGTATTTAAATTCAATTTAGTTAACATATAGCATATTATTAGTTTCAGGGGTACAATTTAGAGATTCATCAGTTGCATAGAAGACCCAGTGCTCATTACATCATGTGTCCTCCTTAATGTCCCTCACCCAGTTACTCCATCCCCCCCATCCCCTTTCCCTCCAGCAACCCTCAGTTTGTCCCATAGAGGTAAGAGTCTCTTATGGTTTACCTCCCTCTCTGTTTTTTTTTTCTATTTCATTTTTCCCATTTTTCATTTCATATAATGCTGTTGTTAGATCCTCATTGCAAAATTTCCTGTAGAGTTCCTTTATGCAGAGGGAATTCTGGTAAATTCCATAGGTATGGTTATGGCTTTAAGTACAAGATTAAGGAGATATTTGACCTTCCTCCATAAAAGTCATTCTAATGAAAGTCATTTATAGGAGTCATTCTGGTATATAATCCATTCTCACATTAGAAATTAAAAATATCACTTTTATATTTTTGCCCCAAATAATATCATTTATAAATTCTTTTTATATGAATAACAACTAAAGACCCTGATTCTTACCTAGCACTTAGAGGCTTCATATGTTCCTCTCCAGAGGTAGGAGGGTAGCTGCCCTCTTTCTCCACATCACACTGAGGCATCCTGAGGCGCAGATGTAGGCGAAACTGTGTAAAACATATAATATATATAATAGCAGTCCTTCATGGACCCCCACGGGGACATGTGGAAATGGACCAGCTGTCCCCAATCCCGTCACCACTCACTGACTATTTGGGCAGCTGTTAACCTCCATCCCACTTACCCCTAAATCTGATGGCCCCATCCTTCCTTCTGACGACAAATATTTGTTGAGGGCTCATCATGCACCTGTCACCGTGAGGCTAGCATCGGTTAAGAGAATGATCTCAGCTTGGGGCATCAGGTCAGGTAGTATGATTCCTAGTACTTGTTAACTGTGTAGCCTTGGACACAAAGACTTCACCTCTTAGAGTCTCAGTTTCTTCATCTGTAAAAAGGGGATAATGTGTGTTTCCTAGAGCCACTGTAAGGATGTATTCATTGCAGAAGTATTACTAACAGGGCCTGGCACCTAATACGTGTTTTTTATAGGTGTTCACTATTATTATGCTAAGTTCAGACTATATCATGACGAGGGGACCAGAATAGTCCCCATTTCATGAAACTTAGTCTACTAGGGGGAGGAAATAAATGAATACATCATTACAAATAAGAAGGAGTACTATGAGAGCAGTTAACTGGGTAAGTTAAGAGATTAACTTAGGGAGAGGGTGGAAAGACCTGTGGTTAAAACTAATTTGAAGAGGGTCACTTGGGTGACTCTGCTGGTTAAGTGTCTGCTTCCAGCTCGGGTCATGGTTCCGGATCCCGGGATGAAGCCCTGTATCGGGCTCCCTGCTCAGCAGGGAGTCTGCTTTCCCTCTCCCTCTCACCCACCCCGCTGTTCCTGCTCTCGCTCGCTCATGCTCTCTCCAATGAATAAATAATCTTAAAAAAAAAAAAAAGAAAGAAACTAATTTGAAGAAAATGAAGCGAGCAGTGCAAACAGCCCAGTGCAAGTGCATTCCAGGCAAAGGGGAGAAAATGCAATGTTTCAGAGATGAGGGCGTGCTCTGTGAGCTCTAGAAATTGAGACCAATGTGGTAACAAGCAAGGCAGAGAATGGCTTTAGATGAGCTTTGTTTAAATTGTAATAAGAAAACACTCAAGTGTCTTGAGTCCATGATGAACAGATTAGAAGGCAGGCATGAAACCAAGACCAGTTTAGGGGAAAATCATACTAATTCAGGCAAGAGAGGATGCTGGTCTTGACCAGAATGGCGCAGTGGAAGCTGGGTCCTGGATTTACTTTGGAGACACAAATAATAGCATCATGGACTGAAAAGTAGAGGAATGGGGAGGGTGACTATTGAGAAGATAGTCAAGAGTTCAGGTTTCATACACATGGTGTTTCGGATGTCCGTTGTCATCCATGTAGACAGGTTTCAAAGTAGAAACTTACACATTAAGAGTCTAGGTCTCCAAGGAGAAGTCTGGGTTGAAAATATATATTTGAGATTTTCCAGCATGTAGATGGTATTAAAAATCATGAAAACTAAAAGGACCTCCTTTCTCTTTCTTCCTATAGCATATTCTAACTTCTCCAGCTCCGTCACATCTAGGCCAATCATTAGCCAGAAACGAGAATGAGTCTTAACAGCTAGGTTATTAACTCATTATTATGTGTTCTTTAAAATCAGTATTTCTTAGTATTTTGGTGCAGTTTTAATTGGTTTTGTCAATTTGTTGATTCATTATAGTTTATGAAAAAAGGATTTCAGTTGCTATTGTGCCTTCCAGAAGTTGCTTTTCTCTGGTCTGCTCTCCCTAAGTAATAACTTTCCAGTTTAGTTACAGACTTTCTTTCCATGATTACAAAGGATTCAGTCTTTAGTGCAAGACATTTTCCCTTGTGGAGTAAGATATTAGCCCCATTAGTCCCTCACACCATAGCATCAGATCATAGCACTGTTGAGGAGCCTTAAAACATGTAGGTTTCCAAAGGAAGCATGGGAGAAAGATAATTTTAGAGAATCACATTTGTTGTTCCATGTCTTCTCCCTAGCTGGAGAACTGCAACCCTGGAGGACATGAGCCATCCAAGTAGTGGATATTTAATGATAGTGAATATCCTGATGTTCACATTTTCTCTGATGCTCTGGCCCCAGCTCTGAAGTTTCTCAGACTCCAGAAGTGGTGAGGGTATATAGTAGGATGGATTGAAGAGGGCTGCGCTATCATTTCAAGAGAAGTTTGGCAATATCCGAAAGTAAGAGTGAAAGGAAAAGAGAAATCTCACCCAGATTCTTCCTGGTCACTACCCTCAGTTGCCATATTCACATCTATTTAATTGATTTTATAGTGTGCTGACTACTGTCGATGCCATACTTGCAAATTCCATAAATGTGTTGCCGTCTTTTGTTATATTTGGTGCTCCTAGCCAGATTTAGGTGGGAATTAAGTATTTGGGATTACTTTAAGGTAATAATGAAAATGATTCAATATTTCCTGGGAGCTTTCAGGGATGGTATGAAGAAGCATTAGAACAGTTTGAAGAAATCAAGGAGAAAGACCATCAAGCAACTTACCAGCTAGGAGTGATGTATTATGATGGGCTGGGGACACCTACAGATGCTGTAAGTTACTGTTTTATTCACGGTCTTTAAAGATCTCATAGTTAACAGATTATTTGATAGAATTAAAATTATATTTTAATAATATATTTCTATACTTATACTTTAATAATATCTATCCTTTTAGTATTTAAAGGATAGCAGTAGTCATTTTTACATTTATGTGAAACACAAAATTTCTTTTCACCCCCTCCTTGCTAATATTGACTGTCAATAACACTTTTGTTTTAAAATGTTTTCCTTTATTTTAAAAAATTATTCCATGGGGAAAGTTAGAAAATAAGCAAAATAGGATCACCAAATTCTACTGTCAAATATGACCCTGGTTATTATTTTAAAGTATATGCTTCCATGTATTACCCCATGCAAAAAATTATATATATATTTGTGTGTGTGTGTACATTTTTTTCAATGTAGGGCCATACTATATATGTTTTTTATATCCTTTTTCTCCTAACAATGTATTTTGAATGTCCTTCTCCTTGTCAATAAATATAATCTATATTATTATTTTAATGCCTGCATAATTGATGTGTATCAATATTTATTTATGCATGTTTGAAGATAAAGAATAAACTGAGCTATGAGGTTTGGAGATCAGTTTTATAATTTTATCTATTCCTTATGGGCTTTATTATTTATTTATTTATTTATTATGTCTCCTCTTACAAGGAAATTTCACATACTATCAAATAAAGATTGGGAATTTACTTTTAAATTTTTCAAAGATGCTCAGAAGGTCATTTCTCTCTGTTCACTAGCAAAACTGCTCTGTCCATAATGGTCTATTAACAATTTGTGAAAAGTTACAGGCTTTCAAATCTTCACTTCACTGCTTATAAGCAGTATGGTCTTGGGGAAATTATTTTTGGACTCCAGTTTCCACATTTGTAAAAGGAGGACAAATAAACATAAGTTAGAGATGTATTTGTCATTTCTCCACACCCTTGGCCATCCTGGATAACTGATCACAGCCCCCTTAGTAGTTGAATCCAGACATAGCGCAGGACTTTTATCAATACATAGCTTGAAGGTGACATTACCAATTCAATCCACTGGAGGCAGCACACAAGATAAAACCCATCCACCTAACTCGCAGAGTTGTCAAGAGACTGAACAACTTATAAAGGAAGGCACGTGTAGTTAGCAACCAGTGTCTTCTTTCCTGACTTTGTGTTGTATAAAGTTAACAATGGGGACTACACTTTAATTCCTGAAATTCTTCATTTGTACTCTTATAATCCTAGCACATGAAATAAGTAAATGATGAAAAAATGAATATTTCCATTAAATACAAGATATTTTATTTTAAACTATTTATAATTTAGCCTGTTAAAAACACAGTAACATGTCGAATGCAGGACTACATTGCTCTAACCGTGAATTGAGCACAGTTGACCATACCCCTCTTGAAACATCTTCCTCTTGGTGTCTAAGATTCTCTCCCATGCTTTATAAAACTCTTACCATCATCTTCTACTGTTTGGGGGGTTCTTTGTTGTTTTAAAGATTTTATTTATTTATTTGATAGAGCACAAGCAGGGAGAGTGGCAGGCAGCAGAAGAAGGAGAAGCAGACTCCCCACTGAGCAAGGAGCCCAATTCGGGGCTCGATCCCAGGACCCTGGGATCATGACCTGAGCTGAAGGCAGATGCTTAACCAGCTGAGCCACCCAGGCGCCCCAGTCTTCCATCAAATCTTGTATATGTCTGGCATACAACTTTCCCTCTTCATCTCTTTATAGCCTCCCCTGTCCTTTGCTAGCTACTTCTCTCCTAAGTGTTGAAGTATGTCAGAACCTAGGCCCCTGGGCACCTGGGTGGCCATGCTCTCTCTGCCTGCCTCTCTGCCTACTTGTGATCTCTCTGTCAAATAAATAAATAAAATCTTTGAGGAAAAAAAAAAAAGAAGAACCTAGGCCTCTGCTGCCCCCACTTACTCTCTCAGCTCATCCCACCCCATGGTAACATTCCCTATACTTTTCAAAGACGTCCAGATTGTTGTCTTCACACCAGAGCCTCCTGCTGAGATCCATACCACCAACTGCCTGTCTCTCTCTAGATGTTCAGTAAGCATCTCTCAGGTCCTTTGAACTCACCTCTAGTTCACCTACAAACCCGATGCTTAAAACACACAGAGATCCTACCACTTAAGACAGTGGCATTTCTTTGTGCACTGGTACCATTCACGGGGGTCATCATCATCAATGGAGTTGCCTTAAAGGACACAAAAGCAGCTTAAAAAATATCCGCCTCTGTTTTTCGTGCCGTGAGCACCTACTCTACCATCCCCGAGGTACGCGTGTACTCTTGTGACTTATCCAGCTCTAGTTTAGTTGGATTCATTGTATTCTTTACTCACTCCTTCATTCCACAAACATTTACGAGGCAGGAAGAGTCTGAGATGCTGGGGAAGCAACGGTCAGTATGAAGAAGAGCGCATAGTCTAAGGAAAACTACGAGCGCAGTTGTGAGTCCTGAACAGAGACAGGTGCGTGTGCTAGGCACAAGGCGGGACTTGTTTTCACAGAGCCGCTGACAGGTGCTGACACTCAGGACACAAGAACAGCTTATAAGGTCAGGACTGGCATTCGGATGGAGGGAACAACATGAGGCTGAGTTGGTTAAACATCTCCCTTCAGCTCAGGGTCCATCCCAGGGTCCTGGGATTGAGCCCCAAATTTGGGCTCCCTGCTCAATGGGGAGCCTGCTTCTCCTTCTGACCCTCCCCCCTCTCATGCGCTCAAATAAATAAATAAAATCTTCACCAAAAAAAAAAAAGAGAGAGAGAGAGAGAGGGAGTGATCATCTGTCTCAAATTCTGCTGCGGTGAGTTTAATGGAAACTGAGCACTTAAAATTAGGTGCATTAATATGAATCTCATTGGACAGACCGACCAGCCTTTGCAGTGGAGTGGTAAGGGACGCAGGCCAAAGGGGCCCGAGGAGACGACTGCAGGTGAGAAGGCAGACAGAAGCACTGAGTTTTACCCTAAAGCAGAACAGATGCATATGCAATAACGAAGGGATCATGGACTCGAGGGGGGAATCCCCCCAGAACAGAGATGCCACAGTATATTTGTAAGTCGATACACGAGATCTAGTATAGAGGGAAAAAATGATGAGCTGGGTAAATTCACGGATTTGGTGTTTCTTTTGATTTTCTATTTTCTCAGTGCAGAACAGAAAGTGAAGCCATATGCTTGCTTCAGCAGTATGTGTACTAAAATTGGAAGGACAGAAAAAATTAGCATAGTCCCTGTGTACAAGGATGACATACAAAGTCATGAACCACTCCATGTTTTTTTTTATAAAAATCTAAAAATTTTTAAAAGGTGAAGCCGTGAACTGAGAATGAGGGAAAGGGCACAGGGAGCAGTAGAAGTGTGAAGAGAAAGGATAAAGTCTGAAATTGTATCTTCTCCACCAGGTAAGTGGGCCAGATAATTGATGAGACAAATTGATAATACTGTTTGCCAGGGCGGAGAGCTCACTCTGAAATGTGTGATCACGGTTTAAAGAAGGACCGTGCTCAGCTGCTTGAGTGCAGCTGAGTAGGCAGAGAAATGGTTTATTTGCCAGATGGATGAGGGCCAAGGAGGAAAACAGGAACAAAGAAATGAGTATGGCCACAGATACAGAATCAGCTGAAAATATGGGAATTAAGAACATGAAGAAGTGGAGGAGCCAGAAGGTTAGCAGATTCAATGGGTTGGCATAGGGCAACTCCAAACAGAATGGTTTGAATGTAATTACATATGGAGGCCAGAGGAGAATAAAGATGGCCTCTGCAGGTCCCTCCTCACCTAGAGTGACACTGTTAGCTTGATTATACTCTTAACCTGCAGTAAAGGGCCAAAGAGCCCACTCTTAATTTTTATCGCTTTCTTTTATTAATTTACCAAGTTGTTCTTGATACTCATTTGGTCCAGAGGCTGGTTGAACCATATATACTTTGCACGGTAGATTTGAACCGTTTTCTTCAGGGAGCATTCACAGGTCATTATTACCCCACAGAGATAACGATCACACACGCTGCGGTATCTGAGGAAGCTACAAATGCAACCTGGAAATAGCACTGGGGGAAAACGGGTAAAGCAACCAAATTTTTGGCTGAGATAAAATTGTGGTGAGGACAAGTTTACCTATGTAGCCTTTCTCTTCCTATTTCATAGAATCCGAAAAAGGTTTTTAAATACTTTCCATAGCATCAGGCAGTAAACATTGGAGTGTAATTCAGTGCCAGACTGCAGGAGCTTATGAAACTCACTGTCTCTCGTCAGGCAGCAGCGCTGGTTTCCCAGAGACACTACTTTCCTAAGTCTTATCTCTAACCACTCCCCAGATTTAACTTTGCGTATTAAATGTAATCAGAATCAAATTCCCTATGAGATTTTTTTTATGGCATGTGGCAAGCTGATTAAAAAATTCATATGAAAGAGCAAAAAGCCAAATATATGTCCGTGGTACTTAAAGCAATGTAGTTTTTGGGTTTTGTTCAGGAATAAGGCAAAGAGCAAAAGAACAAGAGTCCAGAAACAGATGTACACAGATATAGGAGTATTTAGCACATCATAAAATTGCTATTTCAACTCAGTGAGAAATGGTGATGAAACTTATTTTCTAGTCATATTTTTTCTGATAGTTGCTCTAGAGATTACAGTATGCACTTTTATCACAATTTACATGGAGTTTATATTGAATTACTTCAGGTAAAACAAGAGAACCTAGAATAAGTATGCTTTCATTTACCCACCTACCCCCAATCTTTAGTGTTGTCATAGTATACTTCTTAAATTTACATATTATAAATCCCCAAATATAAAAGTGTAATTTTTGCTTTAGTCATATCTTTTGAAGAAACTAGGAGGAAAACAATTAGGGACACATATGTATATATATGTATATGTGTGTGTGTGTGTGTGTGTGTGTGTGTGTGTGTGTGTGTATCCTTTTATATTTGTTACATACTTACCACTTCTGGAACTCTTTATTCCTTCCTATCAACCTGTGTAGACATCTGGCATTATGTTCTTTTCCTTTCAACCTGAAGAATTTCCTTTGAAGGGCACTTCTTATAGTACAGCTTGCAGATAATGAATTATCTCTGATTTTGGTAATCTAAAAATGTTGTTAATCTGCCTTCATTTTTTTTTTTAAAGATTTTATTTATTTATTTGTCAGGGACAGAGGGAGAGAGAGCGAACGAGCACAGGCAGACAGAGAGGCAGGCAGAGGCAGAGGGAGAAGCAGGCTCCCCGCCGAGCAAGAAGCCCGATGCGGGACTCGATCCCAGGACGCCGGGATCATGACCTGAGCCGAAGGCAGCCGCTTAACCAGCTGAGCCACCCAGGCGTCCCAATCTGCCTTCATTTTTTATGAATTTTTTTGCTGGTCGAGTTTTTCTTTTCCACATTTTAAAAATGCTGTTCTCGGGGCGCCTGGGTGGCTCAGTGGGTTAAAGCCTCTGCCTTCGGCTCAGGTCATGATCCCGGGGGTGTGGGATCGAGCCCCACATCGGGCTCTCTGCTTAGCGGGGAGCCTGCTTCCTCCTCTCTCTCTGCCTGCCTCTCTGCCTACTTGTGATCTCTATCTGTCAAATAAATAAGTAAAATCTTAATAAATAAATAAATAAATAAAAATGCTGTTCTCAAATCTTCTGGTCTTCATTAATTCCAATGAGAAGTAACACACTACTACCATTGTTGCCCCCTGCCATTTTTATTGATATAATTAACATATAACATTGTATTAATTTAAGGTGTGTGTGTGCATACAAATACATATATACCACATCTTCTTTATCCATTCATCTATCTGTGGACACTTAAGTTGCTTCATATCTTGGTTCTTGTAAATAATTCTGCAATAAATGCAGAGGCATAAATATATTTTCAAATTACTATTTTCATTACGTTTGGGTAAATACCCAATAGTGGAATTATTGAACCATACGGTATTTCTATTTTTATTTTTTTGAGGAAACTCCATACTGTTTTCCACAGTTGCTGCACCAGTTTGCATTCCCACCAACAGTGCACAAATGTTCCTTTTCTCTATATCCTCACCAACACTTGTTATTTCTTGTCTTTTTTATTTTAGTGGTTCTGACAGGTGTGAAGTGATAGCTCATTGAAGTTTTGATTTGCATTTTCCTGACAATGAGGGATGTTGGGTATCTTTCCATTTGTCTGTTGGCCATCTTTAGGTCTTCTTTGGAAAAATGGCTATTCAGGATGCCCATTTTTTAATTGCATTATTTGTGTATATGACAGAGTTGGGTAAGTTCTTTATATATTTTGGATATGAACTGCTTATCAGCTATACCATTTGCAAATAACTTCTCCATTCAGTAGATTTTTGGCTTTTTTCTTTTGGTGTGGTTTCCTTCACTGTGCTACAAAAGCTTTTTTTATTTTGAAGTAGTCTCAATAGTTCATTTTGGCTTTTGTTTCCCTAGCTTTAGGAGACATTATCTAGAAAAATGTTCTAATGGCCAACGTCAGAGAAAATACTACCTGTTTTCTAGGAATTTTATGGTTTCAGGTCTCACATATAAGTCTTTAGACCCTTTTATTTTTGTGTGTGGTGTTAGAAAGTGGTCCACTTTCATTCTTTTATATGTAACTGTCCGCTCTTCCCAGCAGCATTTATTGAAGAGACTGTCTTTCTCTCATGGTATATTCTTGCTTCATTTGTCATAGATTAATTGACCATATAATTGTGGGTTTACTACTGGGCTCTATCTCCTGTCCATTGATCTCTGTGTCTATTTTTGTGCCAATACCATACTGTTTTGATTACTATAGCTTTGGTAGTATACCTTGAAATCTGGAATTATGATATCTCCAGCTTTGTTGCTCTTTATCAAGATTACTTTGCCAATTCAGGGTCTTTTGTGGCTCCATGCAAAATTTAGTACTTTTTGTTCTACTTTTGTGAAAAATGTTCTTGGTAGTTTGATAGGGATTGCACTGAATCTGTAGACTGCTTTGGGTAAGACAGACATTTTAACAATGTTGTCTTCCAACCCAGTAGTGTGGAATATCTTTCCATTTTGTTTGTGTCATCTTCAATTTCTTTAATCAGTGTTTTATAGTTTTCACAGTATAGGTCTTCCACCTCTTTAGTTTATTCCTAGGTACTTTATTTTCTTTGGTGCAACTATAATTGGAAGTTTTGGAGTTTTTTTTTTTAAGATTTTATTTTAAGAGTGAGCATGAGTGGGAGTGGAGGAGGAGGGCAGAGGGAGAAGCAGATTCTCCACTGAGCAGGAAGCCTGACCCAGGGCTCATTCCCAGGACCCTGAGATCATGACCTGAGCCGAAGGCAGAGGCTTTAACTAACTGAGCCACCCAGGTGACCCATGTAAATGAGAGTTACTTAATTTCTTTTTCTGCTACTTTGTTATTAGTATGTAGACATACTACTAATTTCTGAGTATTAATTTTATATCCTGAAACTTTACTGACTTAATTTATGACTTCCAGTAGCTTTCTGTGGAGTTTTTAGGATTTTCTACATATAGTATCATTGTCATCTATAAACAGTGACAGTTTGCTTATTTAAAAAATGAACACTTCTTTTTCTTGTTTGATTGCTGAGGCTAGGACTTCCAGTATTATGTTGAATAAAAGTGGTAAGACTGGACATCCTTGTCTTATTCCTGATCTTAGGGGAAAAGTTCTGTTTTTCACCAGCGAGTAAGATGTTAGCTATGGAGTTTTCATATATAGCCTTTATTGTGTTGAGGTATGCTTCCTCTAAACCTACTTTGTTGAGAGTTTTTATCATGAATGGATGTTGAGTTCTACCAGATGTTTTTTCTGTGTCTCTTGAGATGATCATATGACTTTTATCCTTTGTTTTGCTGATGTGATGTTATCACACTGATTTGTGAATATTGAACCATCCTTGCATCCCTGGAATAAATCCCACTTGATTTAATGTATTGTTGGATTCAGTTTGCTAATATTTTGTTGAGGATATTTGCATCTATGTTCATCAGGAATATTAGTCTGCAGTTTTTTTATGGTGTCTTTGTCTGGTTTTGGTATCAGTTAATGCTAGCATCACAGAATGTACATGGAAACTTTCCTTCCTCTTCTATTTTTTTGGAATAGTTTGAGGGGGATAGATATTATCTCTTCTTTAAATATTTGGTAGAATTTACCTGTGAAGCCATCTGTTCCTTGACTTTTTTGTTAGTGTTTTGATTACTGATTAAATTTCATTACTAGTAATCTGTTCAGATTTTTAATTTCTTCTTGATTTAGTTTCAGAAGATTGGATGATTCTAGGAATTTATTCAAGGTTGTTCAATTTGTTGGCATATGTTTATCTTTTCAAGGAACTAGGTCTTGGTTTCATTGACATTTTTCTTCAGTCTTGTATTTAGTTCTGCTCTGATCTTTATTATTTCCTTCCTTCTACAAACCTGGGGCTTTTTCTTTTTCTAGTTCCTTTAGGTGTAAGGTTAGATTGAGCTTTTTTTTTTTGTTTCTTGAGGTAGGCCTGTATCACTACATATTTTCCTCTTTGAACTGTCTTTGCTATGTCCCAATATTTGGGGATATTGTGTTTTCATTTTCATTTGTCTCCACATACTTTGTTGATTTCTTCTTTGCTTTGTTGACCCATGGTTGCTTCATATCATGTTATTTAACCTCCATGTGTATTCCCCACCCTTTTTTCTTCTGATTTATTTCTAGTTTCACTGTTGTAGTCAGAAAAGAGGCACAGTGTGATTTCAGTCTTCTGAAATACTAATTATGTAGTTGTTCTTCTGTAGTTGTTCTCCTGTATTTAATGTGTCATTTTTCTCTGGCTGCTTTCAAGATTTCTTTGGCTTTCAGCAGGTTGACTATGATGTATGCCTAGGAAAGGTACTTTGTGTTTATCCAGCCTGGGGTTCACTGAACTTCATGGATCCCTTCCATTTGCAGTTTTTAAGAATAATCTCTCCAGTAGGGAAGGAAAAAGTGAAACAAGATGGGATCGTGAGGGAAACAAACCATAGGAGACTCTTAATCTCATGAAACAAACTGAGGGTTGCTGTGGGGTGGGGAGGTAGGGAGAAGGTGGCTGGGTTATGGACATTGGGGCAGGTATGTGCTATGGTGAGTGCTGTGAAATGTGTAAGACTGATGAATCACAGACCTGTACCCTCGGGACAAATAATACATTATATGTTAATTTAAGAAAAAAAAAAAGAATAATCTCTCCAACTTGTGTGTCCTCTGGTAACTTTCCAGTGTCTTTAAAAACTTGGGGGGCTTTTTTGGAACCTACTTTAAAAAGTCGGTTATTTTTTAATGTTTGCTCCAGATTTAGACATTGCTATCTGTGGAAGGATTTACACAATCACATCACTTGACTACCAGTAAGCTCCCTCTTACTATTAGGTTTGGGGGAAAAGGCAAATACCCATGTGACACATTCACAAAAATAAATCCTTACAAATTGGGACTCACTAGAAGGCAAACATCTTTATTTTCTATTATTGTGGTGGTCAGCCAGCAACAGAACTTGGAGAGAGCAGTGAAGGATAAAAGCTAGAATGTAGTGTATAAGCAATGTGTTTGATGGTCAAACATTTTCTTTTTTGGAGTGGTGTTTGAAAATTTGTGTCTGATGGATTTCTGGAGGGGGCAGTGTCTTCTTGTGTTCTTTGCGACTAAGCAGATGTCATATGAAGATTAGCATATTGGATGTAAATTATCACTGAGCATACTTGGTGTGCTTAAAGAGAGAAAACAGTGTTTGGGGCTCACAAATGTACTCTAATTATAAATGTGGAAGAAGTTACAGCTATTCCTGTACTTTGATAAGTACTAAAAACTGTGCCCATGCAGAATAAGGGAGATAAGGTAGGAAGGAGGAGAGAAAAAAGGAAACCATACTGAAACATAATGCAACTCTGAAAGCTATAGAGTGAGGGAAATGCCTTATATCCTGGAGCTCTGGGAATGCCTACTCAGTAGACGTATCTCCCCTCCCTCCCTCCACCCTCCTTTCTTTCCAGCTCTGCAGACTAAAGCACAACCATCCTGTCTGGGCACAGAGTCATGACATCAAACATCATGTCAGAGGGTGAACACTTTACAATATTATTGGGAGAAAGAATTTAGTTTGGATAAAACTAAAAACTAGGGTTTTGTTTGTTCTTTTCCTTTGTGGAAGGAAAAAGGAGTGGAATATATGAAGAAAATTGTTGATTCTCCATGTCCCAAAGCAAGACACTTACAGTTTGCAGCTGCCTACAACCTTGGAAGAGCTTATTATGAAGGGAAAGGCATCAAACAATCAGATGAGGAAGCTGAAAGGTAGTTTTACCTGAGAACAAGATTTTTTTTTTTAAATCAAATGCTGACACAAAGAATAATTTGCCTTGCCTTTCTTTTTCAGACTGTGGCTTTTTGCTGCAGACAATGGAAATCCTAAAGCTAGTGTGAAGGCTCAAAGTATCCTAGGATTGTATTATTCAACAAAAGAGCCTAAAGACTTAGAAAAGGTAACATTGATCTATTTGTTTTTAATGCTAGCACCACATGTAGATTAATATTTCGCTATTTCTTTTTTGAATGGAGGATGGTAAAGAATGAGTGTTTAGTTTTAAAGATCTCTTATAATTCTTTAAAATGTAAAGTTCACATTTTAGTATCTCAAAGCTCATTTCATGCTTTACTCATCTCCTCCTCTACCAAAGGAGTCCACAGATGTGTGAGAATTTTGCATGCTATAAAAAGCCACACACACAAAATATTATTATACCACGAAAGCTAAGAGAATCCTGAAATATAGCCCAAATCCTTTTACATGTGAATAAATTAATTTGTCCTGAGAAAGTTATGACGCTAATAAGTAAAATACCAAAAAAACACAAAAAAACAAAAAACAAAAAACCCTAGTAACAAATCAAATCCATTTAAGATTTTTACAGAAATACAATCTCTTTAATCATCAATAACTGAAATATTTTCAAAGAAATCCTATAGGGAGAAGGAAATGTAGAGCCAAGTCCTACTTGTAGGAGGCATTAAGGACAAACTTAAACACATAGCAACCAAGACCCACTTTGGATACCTGAACAGCTACTTGGAAATAATTTTTTGAACTAATTCAAATTCACTGCAGTTGCATATTGAGCGCATGTGCTCGTGACCATACATGGCTTTTACCTCGGTTGCCTCTGATCTCGAAAGGCGCCATCTCTGAAATCCACCTGGAGCTGACTGCCCTTCAGCATCGGCAGCTCTCCTCTCCCTGCTGTGCCTCATTGCAGGTGTCTCAAAGCCTAGCAGACACTTACCTCCTACTTCCTACCCTCCCAATCCTTCCTCTGGAAAAATGAGAAATCGTGAATCCTGAAACAGCTGCAGTCTAGACTGTGGCCTAACCTACATGGTGGAGAGAAGACAGGGGGGCTCACCTTAGCACTCTCTTCTAGGTATGTGAAATTGGTGCTAACCTGAAATATACTCAAGGTGCTAGAACTATTCCAGGAGATTAATACTACTACCTTATAATGAGAGATTTTTTTTTCCCCCCAGTATTCCCTTATAATTCTGCCTGGTGAATAATAAATAAGATGAAGTTGTGTTTTTTCTTAGGCATTTTATTGGCACTCGGAAGCATGTGGCAATGGAAATCTGGAGTCCCAGGGTGCACTTGGACTAATGTATTTTTATGGACAAGGCATCCGCCAAGATACCGAAGCTGCCTTGCAGTGCTTAAGGGAAGCAGCAGAACGTGGAAATGTCTATGCTCAAGGGAATCTTGTGGAGTATTACTACAAAATGAAATTTTTTACTAAGTGTGTTTCGTTTTCCAAAAGGTAAATAAGCTGGACGGACGTATTTACGGTAAATGTTACAGAACATTTACTAAATGTTCTGTGCCAGGTCTGTTCGATAGAACTTGCTGCAGTACTGGAAAGGATGGCTATTGAGCACTGGAAATGTGGTTAGTGCCATTGAGCGCTGAACATACATTTCACTGCATTTTAATTAATTTAAATAACTACCTGTAGCTAGCAGCTACCTTACTGAATAGTATAATTCTATGCCATTAGTCTTCAGGATTTCAGTGCTATTTGCTCTATATGCCAGCTGAGTGATCCTCATCAACTTTAACTTTTTGGGGCATCAATTTCCTTTTTGATAAAGAAGAAAATGCTTCAATAGCATTATAAACATAGTGTATATAAAGTACTTAACATAGTTTAGCATATAAGAAATGCTTATTAAATATGTTTTACTTTCTTCTAGACTCTTCAGCCACATGTCCTATAATTGCACATTTGCAAGATAGCTTGATAAGATTGTACAATGAGAATAATGGTTTAAAAATGTCAACATTAACATCTTATAAAATATATGGAGATTTCTCTTCTTTGAGCCCATGTACTTTCCTACATTTATTTGCTCGTAACTTACAAAAAGTAATGTACCAGGAAAAACAAACCTGGATATCTTCTAGAGAGGCTATAAGGCCATGCTGATGTGTTTCCCTCCCAATAATGCCTGACTGAGCCACTCCCTGGACCCCCCTCTGGCCTCGCCCAGGGTGGGGCAGCCATCTACAATGTAGGATGAAAGAGCTGGTTCCACCCTTCATCCCCCAATATCATGGCTTCCAGGCAGTGGGCCACTTAAAAGTGCGATCCTCAAAGTCCCCAATCTTCAAGTATCCATCTGGTTAACACCAAGACTTTAAATAGTTCTTAAAATCTTTTAGACTTTCCATTATTATCCACATTCCTATTCCCCATAATTTTACGGGTGACATTGAGTAGCTCACATTCTCACACAACTCTCCGTGCTTGTGTCAGAGTGATAAAGGAGGACTTCTTTTTATTGCCCATTTTTACCAAAGACAGATGTGTTAGCTACTTAGTGTGTTTTCTGATCCTATGTGACTTAAGTGCAAATTTAAGGTTAATGTTTGAATAAATGATCCAAAGAAATAGAAAACGCTTTTTTCCCCATTGTTTGAATCGCAAAGTGATATTGAGTTTAAAATATTAATATTACAAGAAAAAAAAAAGAAACCTTTTTGTTTTCTAATGGTTATTAAGCCTGACAAGTATTATCACAGAGAAGCTGTGACATAACCACTCTGGTAGTTCCTCTTCCCCTGGTTTTATTTTATTCTATTTATTATATTATATATAAATTATACATATGTATAATTTATATATGACATCTAAGTGTATATGTTATATATAAATATTCTATTATATTTACCCTTCACCAATAACAAACAACTTAATCCTCAAATGGGGAAAAATGGGGAAATCACTTTGGGCGCAAGGAATATTGAATCTCTGAATATGTCATTTGTAAAAATGTAAAACTAAAGCAATGTCTTTTTATAATTTCACAATTAAACATCACAACAGGATTGCTGACTATGATGAGGTTCACGACATACCCATGATAGCCCAGGTCACGGACTGTCTCCCAGAATTCATCATCAGAGGCATGGCCATGGCATCTTTCTACCATGCCCGATGCCTTCAGCTTGGCTTGGGTATCACAAAGGATGAAGCAACAGCTAAACACTACTATTCTAAAGTAAGTAAGCCTGAGAATCTATATGAATGAACCCAAACAGATATTTCTGAACTTGTAGTTAAGCCTTGAACATCTTTATGGATTAGTATTTTTTTTCCTACTTAACCATTGTGCAGATAACCTGACAAATAACCTGCAGATAACCTGATAACCTAGGAGAGGTTTGTCAGACACATGAATTGTTTGCAGATAATTCAACAGATTCTTATTAGCATAATTGAACTAGATGATGGAAGTCCCATTTTGATGCATATTATTCCCTCTCACTCTGCTACTCTACAGCCTAAGGCCCAGCACCGAGAGAGACCTTAAAGCTAGAATATTCATGCCTTCTTCCATGCTGAAGTGTGAATCTACTCTCATTCTAGTACCTTAAAGATACGTAGTTTTTAAAAGTGTTATGTATGACATCTACCACACTTAGGAGGACTATTCATGAGTTTGAGGTAATCAGTTGAAGTGAGACTTTTCCTGTTTGATTTCATGTGATTTAGATTCCAAACGGATTTCACCTCTAAAATCGAGCAACTTAAAAAGTGGGTACGAGGTGGGGAAAGGGGGAATCATTATGAATAGTAACTGCAAGAAAATTTTTTAAAAAATAAATATAATAAAAACTGCATGCCTTAGGTCCATGACATCCATCAAGTCCAAACTAGAATTATGTCTTCTTAAAATTTATAAAGCAATTCGTGGGGTACACAAGCTGTTTACCTGGAGCAGGGGAACAAGGGAAGGAACGGTTTTCTAAATCCTTTGCCTGAATCTGACCATAGGATCGTAGTGGTTCTCAAACTTGTCTACATTAAAATTACCTGGGTGGGGGGCGGCTTTGCGGCTCAGGGGGTTAAGCATCTGCCTTCGCCTCAGATCATGATCCTGGGGTCCTGGGATCACCCTGGCTCCCTGCTCAACAGAGAATCTCCTCCCTCTCCCTCTGCCTCTTACCCCATGATGGTGCTCTTTCTCACTCTCTCTCTCAAAAAAAGTAAAATCTTTTTAAAAATAAAAAATAATAATAAAAATAAAATAAATAATAAAATAAAATCACCTGGGAATCTTTTAAAAATTCCAAAGCCCAGGTTATTTCAGAACAATTAAGTCATGAGCCTTCCAGGGGACTCCAATGTGCAACTTTGGAAACCCTAAATTGTTTCAAATTAAAATTTCCAAAGTATTAAGCCCATATTGACACATAAACATAGGAACACAGTACATAAAGACAACTGCTGTTTGAAAGATTTATCACTACACCATTCTACCAGTAAGAAAAACAGTTGTCTTTAAATTTTTAAAAAATCTAAATGCTCTGTATTATACCAATTTCCAAACCAAGTCAATTTCAGATTCTGTGGTATCCATCATGTCCTTTCTAAGTAAATATAAGCAGAGAAAATTCTGGGTCAAAAATATGCTGAAATGTGGTATATATTTATCCCAAATAAAACAGTAAAACAAGCAGACTGCAATCTTAAAACTATTTTCCACATGGTGGGAGATAATACCCCCATTACTCAATTTTGGGCATTGTATTTTACAGAAGATGATTTTAAAAATGGAGAAAATTCAAAAGTAGCATGCCAGTGAAGGGTCTGGAATCCTGTCCTATGAGGCAAATGCCAACTACTTTGCCTCTCCGGGTCGCCACGAAACCAGCTTGATATATTCTCCTAGGACCCCTTCATTGATTCTAAAGTACACAGAGGGAAATTTTAGCTTAGTATAAAGAAAAACTTAATACAACTGCTTGAGAAATAAAAACAAAAGTCTTCCCTATAAGATGGTGACTTAGCAACCAAGCAAACCAACTATCATGGGTCCTGAAGGAAAAATTACTGCATGGAGTCAGGTGTGAATGAGATAACCTCCAATGTCTCTTCCAAATTCTTGACCTTCTATGCAGTTACATGCACTATTACTTCTCGCTATATACTTTATCATAATAAAATGTTATTTTAAAATAAAATTATCATAAAGTTGCTGCTATTCATATAATAAGATAATAGCAAGTTTGAGGCCAAATGCTAATGCTTTCCATGTTACTTATTTTAATAATTCATAACCTAGAACACTATCGTCAGTGTGTAAATTCCCTTGATTCTTTTGCACTCATAAAATTTTCTCTTTCAAGTGACAGTAACAATAACATAGTTATTTTCAATAAGATCTTTTTTTTGCATAGGCTAATTTGAATTTCTTTTATCAAGAAATCAAAATAGAAATGTGTCATAATTAAGAAATTCCCTTGAAATTCATTGTAGTTCTTAAAAACAAACCTAAAACTTTTTTTAAAGTTTTAGTAAGACCTTAACAATCCAAAATGTATCTAAATTACAGACTTTTTATCTTTGACTTTCAGGCTTGTCGTCTCAATCCTGCATTGGCAGATGAACTTCACTGTTTACTTATTCGTCAAAGAATTTAGACCATAATGGATTTCAACAAAGATCATCAACCCTAACACCGTAGAATGTGTGTATTTTTACAGGAGCAGCGTTTGGTTATCTTCTGCATCCCAAGATACATTATCCTGGGTATTTTACTAATGACATGTTACCTTCGTTCTTAAATCTCTAATTTTGCAACTTGAAACCCAGCTATAGGATCAAATTGCAAAAAGAGTCCTTAAAGATCCAGCTCTTAGCTTACAAACTGGCCGAGATCACATCAAATATGGAAAACCATTCCATAAACAAATACCTCTTTCTTTTCTTTTAATAGAGTGTCTAAAAGGCTTAGTGCAGTCTTAGCTATAATTCCTTCAGATATATGCTACAAACATAAAAAACACCATTTGCAAGTTTAATTCCTTAAATTTCTTTGACCCTTAGTTTTATGGATTTTGGACAGATTATTAATTTTAATTTGCTGTCATTTAAAATTTTTAAGATGAGCTAAACTAATACGAAATAAAGAAATTTAAAGAAATTTTCAAATAATGTTTTTAAATAAATTTGTGTAGCATTTATACTTCTGAAGAAATTAAAACTAAGACTGAACTAAGTCTTTTGGGACATCTTGTATTCTTAAAAGACATTCTTATAAATAATTGGTTAATTTATTAAAAACTTGGGAAAAAGTAGGTTTAAGAAATTGTTTAGAATCTTGCCTCTCCATATCTCCCCTTAAAGATCTTAATGAGTAAAACCACTGCTATATTCCTGATAAGTTAACCAGTTAAGCTAGATATTTCTCTGTGCTTAGACTCATTTTCTAGTTTAAAAAAACTTAGATGCATTTCAAAGCAAGATAAAATATGAAAAAAATCTCAAATCATTTATCAATATAAGAACAGTAAATATGCTAAAAATTTAAATTAGCAAGAGGCTTTCCTTACATTAATGAGATCTGTGAAGACAAAAGTTAATCATATAAATAGTACCATCCAGATGGAGAAGAAGGTGTAGCAGTGTACATCTGTGAAACAAACACACTGGAAACAGTGTCTTCCAGATACCTTCACAACACCTTCTCTGAAAACACACCATACCAATGTGTCTTTATTTTATAAATCACAATCATCCTTCCCAAAAGAGGATCTATAACAAGGTCTCACTTAGTATAATTAATACGCAGGTACCAGTCACTAAAGAAGTTCTGTATGGCAAAAATTGCTGGTTCTTGTTTTGTACTCTAGTTTTTCTATATTACTTAAACTTCATTTTGTCTCTATATAAAGAAAAGCACTTTCCCTAGACTTAGGTCTGTGTGATACCCTCAAAAGATCACATACTTCTCCCTTAAATCTCTTAAGACAGAGAAAATTAAACCATCCCTGAAATCTAATCCTTTTCTTTAAAAATCTCTACTCAAGAGTCTCTCTTCTCCCCCACTAATGTTTCAATAGCTCAAGTCCATAACAAGATTTCATAATACTTAGCTTAAATCTCTTTCTACAATATAAGCTCACTTACTTCACTCTTGTTCTCTTAATACCATCCATATATAATATTCCTTCAGCCATTTGACAATCTAAACTCCCAACCAGTATTCTTTTCTCCACACTGAATCCAGTCCCTTAAGCTTTTAAGAATCCTAAAATAGGAATGTAATATGGCGGTGCTTGTTGGCTTTAACTGCACACTTAATAGATATGCTTTCTTTCTTCATCCCAAAGTCAAGACTGCTTTGTAACTGCTATTAAAACATAGGTCTGAGAAATTCCAAATGTAGGAATTTGACAGGTGTCATATGGGGTGAAACGTTACACTTAACTATCTTCAGTGAATCCAACATAAAATTTAAAGTTTCAGTTTACTGTAGTTACCATTAAGCTGGTACTTGTGGCATGAGGAAGCCCTTGTAAACTACCACTACTGCAGACCGTGGCATACACCGTGACCGGTCAGTGGGTCAGTCTCTTTAACTCAAGTGAGTTGAGGCTTCCAGATCCTTAACCTTAAAAAAAAAAAAAAGAAAAAAGAAAAAAGAAACCAAAAAACTCCTAAGATTTCTTATAGCTCCTTCTTATAGCTCCTATTTCTTATACCTCCTGAAAACGTTAAAATTTATCTTAAAAAAGACTGAGGACTCAAAATAGTGATTTTTCTTACGTGCAGTATATACTTTAACAGCTATGGTTTCATTACGCATAAAGTGGACATTACCGGTGAGTGTGTTAGGATGAGTTCCTGGGGTTCTGTGATCTCAGGTTGCTTCTCTTATCTGAGTGAGGGGTAATTCTTATTCATCCTGAAGTGTCAAATATCCTCCCGGCTTGAAAAAATGATCAAAGAGCTGTGACTATCTTTATCCCAAAGATGAAATTTGGTTTACTAATTTTTAATTGTTCACCTTTCATTCTTACATTCCATATTGAGGACTTGGCAGGTAGGATCTAGCAATGCCATAATCAATACCACTTTAGTATAGATACAGTATTTTCTTTCATGGATTTCAGACTGAATTTTTGCCAATTAGTTGTATTGTTTTCAATGTTACTGGGCTAGGGGGAAGGACCGTTATAGAAGGGAAAGTGTTTTATTAATATTGCATAATAGATGGTGAAAAGTGATTGACATGTTCATGGCCCCACTATTAATAGTCACACAAAGTGACACCTATACCCTGGATCTCACACAAGGCTCCGAAGAGTCCACAAGACTTGATGATGAAATCAAGTCCCTCAAGTCCCTGAAGTAACTTCCCATCTGCGTTTCCCTATCTCATTGCTGCACATCCTTCAAAGTTCAGCTCCTATCCCACTCTCCCAACAAATCACTTCAAACATGAATTTGGCTCTTCTCATTCACACTAAAAATTGTATTTTTCACATATTCATTCTGTGTTTGGAGAAAGGCAGCCAACTTTGTACTTTTTGCAGAAGTATTTATGTGCACAGTGCTTTTTACCCCCTCCCAAAAAAGGTTTCTGATAAATATTTGAACTGCCTGAAGTGTTTCAACCTCGTTTTTTGAGATGTAAGTACCTTACACATCATAGAGCTCAGTGATCCATTTTTGTATTTTATTGCTTCAAATGCTTCAAACTATGGGAAATCTTTGGTAAAAATAAAGACAATAAAATTTTCACAATAACTTTCCACAAAGCATTGCACATGTTCTTTAGTACACATGAAATAATACAGGAATGTTCAGAGTCCTCAGTGAGGAAAGTAGCTGTATAATAGTCATAGTTCTTCATTTTAAAACAAAACTGTTTTCATAAATATTTAAAATATTTCCTAGGTTCTTATCACATATTAACATTTGTATTTCAATCAGTGTGTTGAACTTTATCTTATTATTAAAATAAAAACAATAGTTACAGAAGTGTGTTTTTCCATAGCCTATGACGGCGTTAAGTATCCCCCCCCCAACAAATTCTGTTCCACTTCACACAAAACTAGAGGGAGGTAACTAACATAAAAATCAATATGGTTCTCAACCAAGCCCTCTGTGGAAAAGAGGAAAATACTTCATGTCTATTGTTACACAGACATTTCTCTGGTGGTTTATTTGTGCAGTCTCAAACTTGACCAGCTTTTAGTTGATCTAAATGACTTCTCAGCTCAGGACACAACTCAATTAGCAGCAGTTCCATCAGCACCTGAACCAAGAAAGAAGAAAAAAAGTAGGAAAATATGGAGTTTCTTTTTTTTTCTCTAAGGGTTTACTCATAATATTTATGTCTTAAGAGAAAGTCTCATTTTAGGTCTGAGATGCTTCTCCATGAACAAGTTATTCTCCAGTAAATGGGACTAATATAATATAAACTCCATTTAGTATCAGACTGATTCATTTCATGGTCTCTTTGCCATTATCACACCATCAACAATAGTTAATATTGATAATTATAATCAGACGGATGACTGGGAAACAGTTTGCTTTCCCGAAATAAAATTAAACAGTCATGCAAAACTGTCACATGCATCTCTCCCGTGACAGAATGGGAAAGCTGTACACACTGGAGGCACTCTTTTTCTTTTTCCAAACCGAACAACTGGTCAGTCAGACAAACAAAAATGAAGCTGAGTAGATAATGGGTTCAGAGTTATAAGTAACAGGAATGATTAAGTACACAAGGGGTTAAAATGAACTCCCATTTGTGAACGGAAACGTCAGATTGAATTAATAGCTGGTCCTCTGGTTGGCTTTAAATTACTCACATATAACAGATGCTTATTGGCTCTTGTTTCTTGCAGTGCATTGAATATTTTTATTATACCATGCCGGGCGTTTTGCTGTCCAACGAGGCTCTGAAGCGTATCTGAAAGATTAAGTTTACATTCAGTGCTGTTACCAATAAAGTACATAGTCTATGCATATCCAGTGAGGGAAACAGTACATGATGTATATGGAACAAATAAAGGCACTGGGGCACGAGGAACATGAACGATCGGTTCTTTCAAACGTTTAACGAGAAAATAGCTTTATTTAGAATTTTCAACAGAAGGCATTTATACAAACTACAATTTTAATATATTGCTACCCAATTAAAAATTAATCTCTCTGAACAGTGTACTTTAGCAGGATTTTTAAAGCACAAAATTTATTATCTGTCCTAAAACATTTTTCTAAGTAAAAGAAAGCATTATAACCACTACTTTTCTTATTAAGATTCTCAGTATAATTTCTTAGCAAAGGACATGTTTTAAAAGAAAAAAAAAGTGTGATCATTTTTCTTGTAAATAAGGTTTCCTGAGAGATGTAAGTGGAAAACTCCTTACTAGGGTTAACGTTCGCCCTTTATCTCTGTATTTTTCAGGATCAGAAGCCAGGTCTCACCTGGGATGTTTTCAAGCAACTTCTGCTGTGCCCTCTGCTTTGTGGCCTGACTGTGTTCTTCACTTCTGATTGTGGTCGGTGGTGCCAATTTCCCATTTGGCCAAAAAGCATCCCGGAAAACATTGATGTAGTAAACCAACATTTGCTCACTGAAAATCCAGTTCACTGTGTCCCGGATTTGTCTTTTAAGAGAAAAATATTTCTTGGATGAGGTTTTTAAAAGTTGTATACTCTATTCTCAAAAGGCATTTATCAATGGGTAGGTGAAGATACAGCCTGATCTAAATGTTTGATGAATAAACTAGGAATTGGATTTTTAAACTCTGGCTCTGAAAGGTATTCCTCATTTTGGTGGTACCGGATGACCGTTCATTCCCGGAGCTCACTTTTCTGTTGGTACCGACCTCTCCAAATGTCTGCTATGTAGTACCCTGCAATCGGTAAGGACAGGAACCCAGAGGAGACCGACTGGTTTGAAACCTGCAGCTACTTTAACTGTGCACAGTACTTAACTCACTCACTTCTCCATGGGGTGGTATAAATTGAAAACATAAATCATTTTAAAACTGTTAAAAGTGGTCTGGAAAGCTTTCCTGAGCTCCTGAAGTCTTGGGGGAAGAACCTGGCTTTTTCACTAGCTGTCTCTTGGTGTTGCTATGGCGGATCATGCTAGGCAGAGTGCCCTGACCCAGGGTAAGCATTTCACATGCTCACTAGGCAAGGGAAAAAAAAGATACTACCTTTCTTTCTTTTCTTTAAGATTTTATTTATTTATATGAGTGAGAGAGAGAGAGAGTGCAAGAGCAAGCACAAGCCAGACGGTGGTGGAGAGGCAGAGGGAGAAGCAGACTCCCCGAGGAGCAGGAAGCCATGTGGGGCTCTATCCCAGGATGCTAAGACCATGACCCAAGCAGAAGGCAGATGCTTAACTGATGAGCCATCCAGATGCCCCAAAATATTAAAGTGGAAGCCTTTGAAAAGATACATTGCTAGAATATTCCACACTTCTCTGGGAATAAAAGTTGGGCAGACATTTGACTTGCACAGTTACAAATAAATGGCTTTTATCTGGTTATACAGCTCTTCCACATAGTCCTATCTCATTAGTCATTAGTAAAATGCTAACCCATTCCAGGATTTCTGCTGTCAAGAGACAAGTAACACAGTTCAAAGAGCCCAAGAGCAGTTGTGAGGTTGGAAGGGGAAAAGGGGGAAAGAATCATCTTGACAGTGCCAGAAAATCTTGAAATTTCAAATTCAATTCATGAAAAATAATAATAAATCGAAAAGCCTTCAAGAATCTGACTTCCTAACTATTTAAAGAGACAATGTAAGGCTTTAAGAAATAGTATCTGAAATAGAGGTTTCAAGCCCTGGTACTTTGCACAGGAATCAGTTACTATTGATGTCTATAAACTCCAACATGAGTCAAAACTATGTTAATTCTGTCCGTAACTACATATCTCCTACGATACCTCCCTGTACTGCTTAGAACTGGGCAATTCAGGGATGCCTGGGTGGCTCAGTTGGTTAAGCGTCTGCCTTCGGCTCAGGTCACAGTCCTGGCATCCTGCCCCACAACGGGCTCCAGCCCCACGTCAGGCTCCCTGCACAGCTCAAAGTCTGCCTCTCCCTCTGCCCTTCCCCACCTCCCCATGCACATGCTCTCTCTCAAATGAATAAAAAAATCTTAAAAAAAAAAACAAAACCTGAGCAATTCATATCTAGACCAAATAAAATAATTAATTTAATGGGACTTCTGCTTTAAGAGAGAACCTGCCAACCTCCTACCTTAAAAAAAATCTACATGAAAATGCAGACAGCTTGTTTTTTCTGTAGTCTTGCTTTGAGTCACTCACTGGCACTACATGAAGAAATTAAGTAAGAAAATTTCAATTTGCAATTTAAAATTAGCTAAGTGACTCTCACAAAAGGCCATCACCTAAGTATTTTCTACCAATTTAAGTCTGACTCTCAATTAGCCAAAACCATAGGAAGCTTTTGAATCAATTCTGGTATGTGAAATTATAGTTAGTACAAGGCAAGAGGCACACATTGTACTGCTGCTTAATTTTATGATGTGTCATCTCTGGTAAAGGCAAAAATAGCAAAGGGCCAGGTGCTCCATCATTTCTCTACCTGATAAAAAAACCCACCGAAATGAACAGCCTGAAAACCCTCTACATGATGCCCCTCCTCCAAGTCCCATGAAAGTAACTGCCAAAGGTATTCACTGCTCACAAACCACGGCTGCTCATTTTTAAGTAAGAGCCACTATCGTAGATGGGAGCAAGGAAAGTATGCATGGTTTGCTGAAACTGAAAAGGAAAACAAATTAGCAAGTATGGAGTACTGAGAAATATAGGGCCATGGTGGAATTTTCTTTATCTAAGGCCTGTCTATGTAACAGTTAAGAAGCTTGTGTTAGACTGAAATGGTAAGTTATACGGGCCATGTTTCTGATTAAAACAAACGGTTAGATAACTAAGTAAACTAAATAAGACACTAATATCATTTTTTAAAGATCTCAGAAATTGAAATGAACTTTTGCTTATGACCAAAAGGAAACTATATTCTATTTGTGAATGAGTCAGAAGATAACCTGTTCTTCACTACGTTTTCCTTAAAAAGTTATGATTTATATGATAAACATTTGTACGAGGTTACTGTGGTGGTTTTGATAACTGATCTTTCACATGGGAAAATCCAATAATTTCATCTTGAAACATATTTTGCTGTGATTTCTCCCCCTTATCTTTTAGCATAAGTGATTCACATTTTTATTGTGCAGGAAGTCATATTATCTCTTGAAGAGTACTGGATATAAACTCTTATGTATAGCTTAGAATACACATATGGCTTATAATACTGTTATATGTTATACACATATATCTCAATGGATGATATTAAGATATTAACTATAAGAGCAATTACTATTTTAATGTTAACCCCAACTTGGAAAAAAAGAAAACATATGGTTTGCATTTCCCTCCAAATAAATATATGTCATGTGATGTTCATCCTACTTTTATTTCAGGTTAGAGTCTAAGCCGTAAACTGATTCCCATCTTATAACATAAAAACGCTGTATCCAAGATACCCCAACTGGTCATCATGACCAAAAGAGAACTTCACAGAACTTTTTTGTTTTTGCTTTTGTTTTTTATGTTTTTAAATAACCTCTACACACTCAATATGGGGCTCGAACTCACAACCACAAAAGTCTCACACTCCACAATTTAAGGCAGCCAGATGCCTCTGCAGAACAGTACTTTCCGGCCCTTTCAGCCAGAATGCTGAAGATAGCTGAAGCTTTGATCATCTAGTTCATCATGCATTCTATGGGAGAAATTATTTCAGAAACCTGTCTCTCTATCCAATCTTAGAATAATAGCAGCAACAAAATGAGAAAATACAAAACCTTCAGCTAGAGAGATCACTGGCTACCATACCACGAGTTTAATAATTTGACCATTAAGGCAAAAAGTAAGGCATGAACTCAAATACTAATGTCATGTAACTCACTTGTTGATGGTTCTTCCAAATGTGACCTGAACGAGAGCAATTAATGTTCTTCTCACCCATTTAAACACTGAAATAGAAATCAGAGGAAAAGAATTTGCACAGTATACCAAAATGATGACATTTTCACAGCTGCAAAAAAGCATAAATTCTTATCACTTGACACAATCCAAGTCCTGACACCAAAGTCAAGACTATGATACCTGCAGAATCTGGGTCTAGGTTAGCAAACTTCTGCCCCCCAAAATTCTCCTAAGCTTTCATTTTCTACATAGCAACTGATGAGAGAAAACCTAAGTTTTTGTAGTTTTTCAATGCCTGTACAACCAGCTGAGCTAGCAAGTGGAAATAATACTTTATTTCACATGTCTCCGGGCTACTTAGACGTCTGTTTTCTGCTAGCAGACAGTGCAATGCCTATTTTAGATTTCTGTCTGGCTTGTCGAACCCAATTTTCTCACACACTGCTCTGAATGAGAAACATCTGTGGTTCAATATTGACAAATATTTTGAAATATTAATGAATGGGTGGGTCTAACTTCCCATTTGGATAGTAGTTTGTAGATCACTGCATATTTTTATGTATTTTATGCCTTTGGAAGAAAGGTGAACTTCGAAGAGCCGGGTCCCTAAGTGAGAGGTGGGTTCAGCGCTCTCTTGGGCCACCTCGCAGAGCTGCTGGGCACAAACCACCTTCTCTGAGCCTCAGTCTCCTCATCTGTTCAAGGAAAGAGTAACGTGTGGTTTTCTGCTTTAAGGATCTTGTTGATATTTTATGCGAGTGTTGTGAAAGGTTTTACAGATCTAAACTTTTGTTACTAACATGGAGAGATATTTTTACAGGTACCAAATATGAATATAAGCCAAAAGAAGGCAAACAAATGCTATGAGGGGGGCGCCTGAGTGGCTCAGTCGTTAGGCATCTGCCTTCGGCTCAGGTCATGATACCAGGGTTCTGGAATCGAGCCCCGCATCAGGCTCCCAGCTTGGCAGGAGGCCTGATTCTCCTTCTCCTACTTCTCCTGCTTGTATTCCCTCTCATGGTCTCACTCTGTCAAACAAATTAGTAAAATCTTAAAAAAAAAAAAAAAGAAAGAAAGAAAGAAAGAAAGAAAGAAAGAAATGCTATGAGGATATTTCCGTTCTGCAAACTGGAATCTACACCAAGTTTTCCGTCTATATAAATCTCCATTCATTGAAATGTTTAGCTATTCACACATAAGCAAATGAGAAATTCAAGCTTAGCTATAAGAGTTCAGGGTTCCTGCCAAATTAGGAAAACCTAAAAGAACTAAGTTCATAAACACCTCTGTACAAGGAAAACCACCCAAATAAAATCAACAATTAACACAGACTTGAAAACATTCTAAAGTTATTTCTAACTTTTTAGATGGACCTAAATGTCCAGTTAAAGTAGTGTTGTTAATCTTTCAAGTAAGAGTCAAGTCTTGGAATCAGAACTATGCTTCAAGAGTGCCTTTAATTTTTTATGGAATTCAGAGCACGCTGAGAGCAAGCAGACGTGTTCACTTTAGGCTGTCATTTTGGCTGGGAGGATAATGCCTGCCAGTGCGATAACTTCACTCTGGCTTTCTAGGGCAGGAGAGAGGCAGCTCCATGCAGAGGGTCTGAGGACATAGGCAGCTGTCAGAAGAATGCCTGACAGACGAGTGACAGTTACTGATTTTTTAAAGGCTGTCTCACTGATGCCCTTTTGAACACTGAACTAGAGCAGGAACCACAAAATGTCTTTCGTGCAAATTCTTTCCCATCACTGATCTGTGCCTTTACTACTTTCTTCCTAGCCTCTCCTGGTCCCCAGACCCCAAACCACACAGGAAACAGCCCTAGTATTTCTTCCAAGGACTCATTTGTTCAGAGACAGAAGCAGCTGCAGCTACTCTAGAATTTTGCTGATGGCAACGATATCACATCTCATTATAAATGATGTTCTATTTATTCCCCTCTGAAATGTCACTGGCAAAACCAATATGCTTCTGAGCAGGCATATGATGGAGGAAATCCATGCTGCAAAGACAAGACTTTGTCTCTCAGTCTCTGGATCACAAAGAGCACACTGCCGAAAGCTGAAACACTGCTTCCTCCACTCTGGGGAACAGGGAGGATTCACGATTTAATGGGCCAGATCTCACTGAGGAAGAGTCAGACTTTGGGTGGAGAACTAGTTGTTTCTGCCTACAGTGAACCAAGGCAAACATCAGTTTATACCTTAGAGTGTCTAAAATATGGAACAGGGATAGCTTTTTCATCTGAAAGCATCTCTAGCATTTGGATGATATTCTCTCATGGATATTTCTTAATTTCACTATCTCCCATTTCTAAAGTTCAGCTTAGTTCCAACTTTTTGTTACTGAAATGATGCTAAAATGAATAACCCCTTATGTATAAGCCTAGGCCTGTAGTTTAGACTGGGGTTTACTACTTAACGTGAAGCACGTGCTGGAACTCCTGTGTTGTAAATTCACTGGAGGAAGACTCTACATCTGATATACTTTTGTTTCCCCTACAGAGTGGTATCTAAAACATATGTTCCCAAAGTGTTGCTGATTGTTTTAGCTTTGGCTTATTGATGGCCAAAATAATTAATTCTGGTACTTAAAACTCCTAGCCCACGTTCTTCCCCCTAAGGGAAGAGATGCTAATCTGAGCAGACAGAGCACAGGGCAGTCAGTCACAGGGCAACACATCTAGCACTGGCTGGTGGCATTACTGTGCTTTGCTGACCCTGATTCCTCTCCTGCGCTTCTCTTCTAGGTGGGGAGGTGTGCCTTCAGGCACCTGTCCTAGCTCTAGCTAGTCCTGAGGCTCTAGGGACACTGAGTACACTGGTCTCATGATTTAGAGTGTTGGGGGCCTATGGAAGCTGTGTGTGGACAGAGGATCCTATTTAGGACTCAAGACATGCCCAAGTAGTATGATTTGACCTTTTACCCAAGGACCACTTTGGGAGAGAAGCACCTGTGTGGGTCTTAATGAAAATATTTTCACCCTCTTTTTGCTCTTGTTTCTTCTAAGTACATCTCCCTCAAGTACTACTGGGTAACACTTCTCAACTGGGCACTGACTCTTTTGGACAGGACAACTCTGTGTTGTGGGAGGCTGCATTATAGGAAGTTTAGCAACATCCCTGGCCTCTACCCACAAGACGCCAGTAGCACCATTCCCCAAACTGTAACAACCAAAATGTTTCCAGATATCACCAAATGTCCCCTGAAGGACAGAACTCCCCCACCCTTCCAGTGGTAACCACTCTTCTATGGGAACAAAGGTGTAGTTGAAGGGCAAGGTTGAAGCACGCCTGTGTCCCTGACCATAGCACACCCTACCAGCACCAAACCTCACCTTGAACAACACGGCTCCTTCCTTGGCTATGCAAAATTAAATTTTGTATACCTTTTGGGGATGAAGCAATGAGGCCATGCTAAATCACAGAAAAGAAATTCAAGGCATTCTATCTATATTCAGAGGAACATGGTATACAGTAACTCACCCAAAGTTCTGCAAGTGCAGAGATAATTATCTGTTAAGGTCATGGCCTCAGATTCTACCATGGTGTCTCGTTGGCTCTTGAAAGTATTTGCTGATGAATGAATGGATATAACTACACATTTGATTCAGGAAGGATATCATGAGAGAGGGATATTATGAGAGAGAGAGAGAGAGAGAATGTGTGTGTGTGTGTGTGTGTGTGTGTGTGTAACCACATAACAGCAATAACCATTAAATAATAACAAAGAAGCTTACTTCCTCGAAGTTCAAAGATCTCCCCAATCAACATGAAACACGGTTCAGCCAAGGCGTCTTTCCTCCCATCCACATCATCACCATAATCTGACAGGTCACTGTCCTCTTCTGCCTCCTCCTGGGGGTACAGAAAGATCAAAGGAAGCAGATCAATTATCCAGGAAAGTTGGTAGAGCTGTACTTTCCTTTCAAGTGTATATTCCAACTATGTGCTCATGTTTCAACCTTAAGAACTCTTTCAACTTTCCTACATGCAGAAATCTATGCATTCTCAACATAGGCCAAAATGTGTGTCTAACCTCAGGGAAAAGCTTGATGTTAAAGCCTTAGCCAAGGTTTAAAATACTTTAAGAAACCTTCAAAAAGACATTCCCCTAAATCTGCTGCAAAAATGGCATGACCTTTCCATAGCTCACCTCTTGATGGGAGAAGAAGTCGCGAGGAAGTCTTTCCAAAAATGAGGATAATGAAAAAGTGGATTTTTTCCCCTGCACATCAATAACCTTGAGGTAGTCAGGAGAAGGGCTCAAAAAGGCATAAAGTGCTTCACTCTGACACAATCTTTCATCCAAAAGCAGATTCTGGGGAGGAAAGAGGGTGCATTACTCTTATGGAGGAATACGGCCATGCTGCCGGAAACCACCACCAACAGGGGCAAGTAAGGCACGAAGGACTGCATTGGGGATTTATTTTCATAATTCCAGACCCAAAACCATTTCCCTCTTCCCCTGAAACAGAGCATTGAGATGAATTCCGATTATCTTAATCGCAAGCAACCCCTGCAGGTTAACTGAAGCACCCTAATCACCCTGCTTGTGGGAGAGGCTGTGTGGACAACTGCTCAGTGCAACAAGACATCCGGCTTCGCACACAGCTTACAGAACCAGGGACCGCTGCCTGCGAATGTCAACTTCACTCCATCCAGTGGCACTGGAACAACTTACACATTCGCACACTCAACTACCCTTTTATGGCTGGGTTCAGACTTTGTACATCAGCCGAAAAAAGACACTTTGAATTGTCACATTGCACTGAACACCAGGCAGGAGTTTTCTCCCCGTGCTAGCATCTTCTAAGCAGTGCTTGTTCACATAATTATGGAACTGTTCAAGACTAGAAATGTCCTTAAGTTCTTTAGGTACTTATCTGGCCTCCAGAGATAGGAAAAAAGAACATAAATTAACTTTTATGTCCAAGCAGGTGCTACTGATAGGACAGTAAGATTAACAACATGACCACAAGAATGTCTAAATGTCTAGTATTAAAAGATACAGTGTTTAATATGACTTCTCTCATATCTGGAACTTAAGAAACAAAACAAATGAGCAAAGGGAAAACAGAGAGAGAGGCAAACCAAAAAACTGACTCTTAACTCTTAACCTGATGGTTACCAGAGCGGGGGTTTGGGGGGATGGGTGATAGAGGTGATGGGGATTGAGGGCACTTGTTGTGATGGGCACCAGGTGTTGTATGGAAGTGTTGGATCACTCCACTGTACACCAGAAACTAATATAACACTGTATGTTAGCTACTGGAATTTAAATAAAAACTTGAAACCAACAACAACAACAAAAAAAGGATAAAGGGTTTAGGAATAATGAGACCAGTGGGAAACAGTGTCCCACTGATGATGTAATCCCCTTAGGGGAGAGGGACGCTGGGAGCACACAGAACTTCTGACGTCAGAGCCTGGGGTGGCAGAAGAGGTTAAGATCTAGTCTCAGAGGACTTGGTCCCTGACAATCACATTACATTTGTTCAGGTGAAGGTTGAAATCCAATGAACTCTATGACTCCCTAGAACAGGCACCTATGAGAACATCCAGTACTGCCACACTGGGGACAGGGGCTCCAAGAGGGACGATCAACATTCCAGTGGTTGTTAGCTTCCTCTGTCCTGCAGAAGACTGAACTGGAAATGGGCAAGTTCTGCCCAGGTGGAGAGAAGGAGATTAAGCGGGATGGGGAGCTGATGTCACTATTGCTTTCTGCAGCCCTGGAGCCCAATAAATAGGCCTTTATTCCTTTTGCAGAGTATCAAATGCTCAGTCATATGTACAGATGGATTAGATGGCAGGAGATATCCTCAGCATTATTTTATAAAATAGTAGGAAACGTTAACTAATGTTAAGTCTCAAACTTATTACAATCAACATAAAGAGATCATGAATGGTGATAAGACTTTGGCCTAAATTATATTCTATTACGAAGGAAAATAATCAGATTAAGTACATAGGAAAAGTGAGAAATTCTCACAGATTTCTGTGGGACAAGATATAATTGGGGTTTTATCATTTTCAAGCTCTCTGGGGATGGCATCCCATTTCCAACTCCTTCCCTCCAAATACTTATAGCATGTTATTCTATTCTAGTAAAGACCTCAGATGACCATTCAGTGGGTGACGCAGAAAGGGGTAAGACATTCCAAGAAGAGTGCACAGCACGTGCATACCCAGAGCAGGACAGAGCACCACAGGAGGGGAATGGCTGGGGCAGGTGGTGTGCCTATGTGAGCAGGAATGAAGAAAGATATTAGCAACAGTATGGCCAGGAATGAGTAGCTACGTTATTTTTTTTTTAAGATTTTATTTATTTATTTGACTCAGAGAGAGAGAGCACAAGCAGAGGGAACAGCAGGCAGAGGAAGAGGGAGAAGCAGGCTCCCCGCAGAGCAGAACTGGACGCAGGGCTTGATCCTAGGACCCTGGGATCCTGACCTGAGCTGAAGGCAAATGCTCAACTAACTTGAGCCACCCAGGTGCCATGAGTAGCTAGGTTATTAGGTATCTGTGCGATTCGTATGCTTCACTAGAAAACCATTTGTCATAAATAAGCAATCAAGTAAACATAAACTCAGTGGAATCTCTTTTTCTGGAAGGTCCTGTGGACCCAATAAAAGACGAAGCATTCTGCACCTTACTTTTCCTGTTTGTGGTTGGTGGGACAACACTTTGAAACGACAGTCTGCTGTATAGCCTACCTAAATACATTCAGTGGTTAAGGCTTTATCAAAGAGTCTTTGAGGAAATGAAAAACAATCTAAATTATTATTTCCTGACTTAAAATCCTCTTGATTAAAAGACAAAAGGTCACACAAAAGACACCACTGTTTCATCTGGCTTAGCTGCAGCCTGTTCATGTCCCCATGACCTATCGGCAGGGTTTCAGAGTGCAGTTTCTCTTGGCACAACAGCAGAACTCACTAACCCACTTTCACGACCACCAATCCAATAAAGGCACATTTGCGCCCTTCCTGTGCCCCCGAAAGTATAGGTCCAGAGTGTGGGGTCTGTGACAGCAGGAAAGGCCAGACAAACAGAGACCCTCCAGACAGCAGAGGCTGGAAGGAAACAAGAGAGTCAGCTGGAGGGTTCCAAAGCTACACGCCTAAAGCTTAGAAATCCTGAATTTTGAAAAATACACTTCTATTTCACAGATGAGATTGTTAGCTCATCCAAATGATTTAATCATGTACAGTGTGGGAGTGAGTTTAATTATTTCCTAGATATTTTGAATCAGCAACAAAATGGTAGTATTTCAGTTTCAAATTCTCATGTAAGAGCATTTAAACTTTGGGGATTCTCTAATCCAGTTCTGCCATAGTTAAACTCAGAGAGTTTTTCAAGGTATAAATTGTTTTATTTCCCAAGGGAAATTTACTCTATATTACATTATATTATATGTACATAGACACACATATTTATATATTATTATATTATAAAATGAAAGTTTCCCTCAGGGAATAAAATAATTTGCATCTTGGAAAAACTTTAGGATACATATATACATAAAATACACACACATCTATAAATATATATAGAGAGAGAGAGGAAGATAGGAATAGTGGAAAAAAGAGACCAACACTTTCAAAGTGACTCTGACTTAAATCTATTTTAACAATGACCCATACTTCTGATTGAACAACTATGTTTTAAAATAAAGCCTTCACTAAGAGTTTGGCAACATCTATTATTTAAAAATCCCAGGCCATCTAGCTACCACTATATAGCCAAAAAGTGTTTCATGATGCAAAGTTCCATGTCTCCAAAGACTATATGGGCTTTGGGGTCCATGCTTTGAGTAAATTAACCATCTTCTGAATACAGAGGGACCAGCTAAGGAAAAATAAATAGTGGTTGCTATCAAGGATATTATATGTTTGGCCTTATTCTCTAAAAATGGACTGAAGACAAACAATAAAGCATTTAGAGAAAATCAGGAGAGTATCTTTAGGACTTTGGAGTAGGCAAAGATGTCTTAAGAGGCACAGAGGCATAATCATAAAAGACAAAATTGATATAGTGGACTAAATTAAAATTAAGAACTTCTGTTCATGAAAAGAAATCATTAAGAGACAGAAAGGGCTGTCCACAGAAAGGGAGAAGGTATTTGCAACATAAGTGGTCTGACAAGAGATTCACATCTAAATCCCATGCAGAAGTCCCACAAGACGGTGTGGAAAAGATGGGCAACATGATGGAAGAGCAGACTCAACTTGACCAGACAATTCACCAGAGAAACTATCTAAGTAGCCAGTAACACCCAGACTGGTACTCCACTTCTTTAGCCTCCAGGGGAAATGCAAACTAAAACCACAGTGAGATACCAGCACATACCCACCAGGAGGACTAAAAAGAAACAAGCAGAGAAGAGTTGGGGATGAGGAGGGGGAGCCATCAGAACCCTGACGCGCTGTGGTCACAGTGTAAAAACTGCCACAATCACTTGGACAAACGAAGAAACCCAGACCCGGAGGTACCACACAACACAGATTCACCACAAGTTAAGTACCAGTTTATAGAAGTCTTCTTCAAGATAGCCTCCACTGGAAATGGTCCAAATGTTCATCAACAGTGGGATGAATAGACCATAGTGTATTTGCACAGTGAAAAACCTACACAGTCATGAAAGCAAATAATCTACAACCAGAACAGCACTATGGATAGATCCCCTGATCACAGTTGTTGAGTGAAAGAGGTCAGACACAAAGGAGTCTACACTGCATGACCCCATTTACAGGAAGTTCAAAGACAACTGTATCTGTGTGATTAATAGTTGGGATCACCACCATCCTGGGATGAAGGCCATGATGGGAAGGAAGTACTGGCCTGGGTGCTAGTTACAGGGTGGGCTCAGTATGCAGAAAAGGACAAGTTGCACTCATGGTATCTGTACTGTACATATTTTATATTTTCTGTATTTATATTTTGTGTGTGCATAGCATACTTTAATTATTTTTTTCTTTTTTTAAAAGATTTTATTTATTTATTTGACAGACAGAGATCACAAGTAGGCAGAGAGGCAGGTAGAGAGAGGGGGAAGCAGGCTCCCCACTGAGCAGAGAACCCGATGCAGGGCTTGATCCCAGGACCCTGAGATCATGACCTGAGCTGAAGGCAGAGGCTTTAACCCACTGAGTCACCCAGGCAGCCCCGTACCTTAATTATTAACAAACAAACAAACCAAAGATATTTTGAGGATCTGGCACGACCTATAAGACCAGAAAGCAAATAAGCAAGCTCTTAGAATGATGACAATTTAACCCTAATAACTAATTTTTCCTTTCGTATCCAAAACTTTTCAGCTGCTTACCTGTAAAAACTTATTTAATTGATTCTTTGACTTTTCCATAAACTTGTGATCTATAGATTTGAAAGGCAGCTTGCTGAGAGAAGGCAACTGGACTTTTTTTAAAGAAGGGAAACACTGTGGAGGAAAACATTAAATGTTAGCATCTCGAATCATATTTTCATTAAAAAAAAGTTTAGAATTATAATTAGAACAAAACAACCTTCCTCCTATACTTGTTCCTCTGAGGTTTGCAACTTGTTCTAATCAGGCTCATGGAGTCGAGAGGAATGGGACATTTGATGAAAAGAGCTAAAGCTCACCCCTAGGACTCTGAACGCCTGGGAGCTGGCCAGTGCTGATCAGGTAGATTCACACAACACACACCAAAGCACAAGACTCTAGGTGTGGACACCTGGCTCACGGGAAGAAATTCTTCCTATTAGAATGTGCTTTGTTTACAGCATCTCTGTGAAAAAGTTATCCCATTTGGAAAAACAACAGAAAGAAAGATTATTATCCTTCAGTGGCAAACTGCAAAGTGGAAGTACATGAATAATAATATATCAACAAATAATAACAGCGCCTTTGTGGACTGAGTCCTACATTCTGCCAGACACTGTGCTAGAAGCTCGGCGAGTGTGATAACAGCTCGAAGAGTTGGCAATTGTTATTCCGATTTCACATATGAGACAATTAAAGATCGGGATTAAAACCCAGATCCATCTGACCACAAATTCTGTGTTCTTCATGCCAGTTCCCACACAGGACTCTGCCAGTCTGCCCCTCAGACCCTAGGAGGGCAGTGGGTTCCAAATGCTCCAGACTCTGCCCCCATTTCCAAACACTGGCCCTTCATGAAGGCACTGGGGCCAGATGAATACACTTAATGAACCAACTGGCATTGAAAAGTCAGTGAGCAAAGCCTCTGCCTGCAATCACTTTAACTGCTGTTGTCATCCTCCATGCACAGGAGTACCCTGCTGGCCTGTCCACAGCAAGAGAAGTCACTTGTAACAAGTGCATGCAAGTACTTTGGGTACTGGGGAAGGAAAAACTAGCCCTTCCCACAGAGCCCACAGAAGAATCAGGGGTACAATGGCATGTGCCCAAGGAGACATGCAAATCAGGGCTCAAATTTAGGGTACAATTTTCAAGAAATGAAGGAGGCAGTGAGAGTCAGAAGGGAAGACTAAAATTCACCAGGGACCTGAAAAGGTGCTTCTTGTCCCCGCTGTTAACAGGAAGGGTTCATACACAAAAATGAAAAGTCACAGGAGAGTAAACTCTAAGGGTAAGAAAAGAACTCCAGGGATCAGCTATAGATAAGGAAAATGAGACTAAAGGACAGACATGGAATTTTATAAGGTTTATTTCCTCTAAGGCTTCAGTCTACTTGTTTTTTTTTTTCAAAGAACATTTTCCATATACATTTTATTTCAAAATCTCCCCTAAATTCCCTTTTCTCCTTCCTTCTGTTTTTATCAGCAATTGGATGGATACTGAACTTTGGCTTCACACTGGTTTGTCACAGGGCAAATGACACACTTTTCTGTAGGATCAATTTTACTCACACATTTTGGGAAAAATGTAATTTTTTATTAAAACAGAGATTTCACTTTCCACACTGCCACGGTGTGGAACCCTTTGAGAAGTACTGGGGCAGGACACTTGATTTTGGCCACCATCCTTTTAAAAGCACTCGAATAAGTTACAGTATTCATAAGTTAGTGATTATAAGTGTTTTGTTTTTTTTTTAAATCCCCTTAGGAGAAAAGGTTAAAGGAAACAGACACATTTCATTCGCAGAAGAGCAATCTAATAGGTGACCACAGGATTTTACCAGTGTCCGTTCATTCCGAGCCAGAGAACAATTAACAGAAACAAAAGGAGAAGTGACCAAAGAGTGCTTCAGTTGTCAGGGAAGAGGGCCGTCATCTTCAGGAGGAGGAGAGTTAGAGAAGATGCAGTTCCTGAGAAAGATGGGAGCATAAGGAATGAAAAATAAGATGATCCGGATTCCAATATGGTTTGGGCCACTAGGAACAGGTCCTGTGATAGACTGATCAAACTCTCTGGGGTCAGCTCCTCTCCTCTTAAAATAAAAGAACTGACCTAAATTAGAAGGTTTCTGACATTTTTAACTAAAACTCACAGGAGGAAATACATGCTATGTTGCAACATGTGACACACACATACATGCATATCTACATATAAAATATAACCCACCCATAAAACTAAGAAGTTCTATGAAACAATGCTCATTGCTACTACCACCACCACCAACATGATAATGCTTGGTAGGTGCCACACCTTCTTCTCAATGCTCTGTATGCATTTATTCCCTTAAGTCTCACAAAAACTGTGAGAGATAGGAGACATGGGCGTTATCATATTCGTACTTTACTGACGAAGAGAGACAGCGAGACACAGTGACAAGTACCAGGTCATATGCTACTAAATAGTACAGCTAGGATCCAAACGCAAGCAGTGTGGATCCCGAGTCTGTGCTTTCGACCATAACACTTTATGACCCTTACTCTTTGTGCTGAAATCCAATATATTCTTTTTTTTTTCTTTTTAAAAGATTCTATTTATTTACTTGACAGAGAAAGAGAGGCAGTGAAAGCAGAAACACAAGCAGGAGGAGAGGGAGAGGGAGAAGCAGGCCTCCTGCTCTGCTGAGCAGGGAGCCCAACATGGGGCTCAATCTCAGGACCCCAGGATCATGACCGGAAGCGAAGGCAAATGCTTAATGACTAAGCCACCCAGGTGTCCCTGAAATCTAATATAGTCTATGCTCTTCTTATTGCTACAATCATTAATTGATTTCACCCACTAAAAGGTCACAACTGGCAGCTTCAAAAACCAGTGGCCCTAAGTGATCCCTAGCCCTCTCTCAGCTCTGAGGTTCTGTGAGGCTCAATGGAGATCAGACAATTCTTTGTCCTGAAGGATTTCTACTAAAATGGTTTGGTCTATGAGTTAATTTCCAAATGTCAGGCTGAAAATGCCACTTTGCCAGTATCCACAGCAAAGGAGAAAGGTTAATTAGTTTCTTTATATGTAAAAACTTGAAAGGAGCTCTTACATATCTTCTTGCTTAGTAATTCTACACCTTGTGTTCATGAGTATTCATACCTCACTAAGTTTCCGGTGCAAATTCTGGAACTCACTGAGCCTCCTGGGGACAGTCCAGTTCTTAGTTTCAACTCCTCCAACTTCTTGTAAGCTTACCATAACAAAGTAACAAGGCATTTGCTCACCATTCTCTTCTGTAACCTTGAGAAAAACAAACACAACAAAAGGGTGGTGAGCAGATACAGTAGGCACGATTTTTAAATAGCCCCCAAGACCTCCCACTCCTTAGTGTATATGCCCTGTATATATAGTGTATATGCCCTTAGCGTATATGCCCTCCTTAGTGTATTCATCCCTGGAACTATGAATATCATAGGAATCCATTCTTGCAATTAGGTTATGTTACATTTGACAGCTGACATTAACACAGGGGATTACCCGGGTGGGCCTAACCTACTCACACAAGCCCTTGAAGAGCAGAGAGATTCCTTGGGCAAGTGGCAGGAGACGACATCAGAAAGACTGGAAGTACAAGAAAGACTGCACACGTGGTGCTAGTGTGAAGATGGAGAAGGGCGAGTGGGGGAAATGCATCAGCACTTCCACTGACAGCAAGAGAACAGAGACAGGTCCACAACCACAGGGAACTTTCTGTCAACAACCTGACTTAGCTTGGAAGTGAATTTTTCCCCCAGTCTCCAGACAAGAACTCAGTCTGGCCAGTATGTTGATTTCAGCCTTATGATGCAATGAGTAGAGAATGAGAGAGTCTTGTTAATCTTTCAACCTACAGAATTGTGAGCTAACAAATGGGTGTTGTTTTAAGCCATGAAATTTGTGGTAATTTGTTACACATCAAAAGAAAACTAATATAGTGGACTTAATTAACATCTTAAGTGTGTTTCTTTGAAAAGACAAATGAACAGCAAGCAAACAGGTGTGAGATTTGCCAAAACCTGTCTCAGGAAAGGATAAAGCCTTCCCCAGTTTAATTTCTGGATTCAACAAACGATGATTTCAATTTTCATGAAATTTTACATTGAAACACATAATTTCCTCTACCTTCCAACTTAGATAATTCCTTAAACAGTTCCTTAACATATATATACAATATCACAATTCAGAACAGGCCATTATTATACTTAACATAAATAGATGAAGAGAAAAAAGCAAAACACACTGAATTTAAGCTTGAATTGGTATCACAAACTGAATTAGAGACAAAGACTCGATAAGGAAGGCAAAGGAAAGAGACAAGACTCCCGGAGCATGCCCGGGGCCCCATGAGGTAGGATCTTTATCCCACTGTGAGGATGCAGGAGGTAAGGGCATGCACGGGGTCCTTGGGTTGTCGTAGGATCACACATCTAGTAAGGAAGTCAGCCCGGATCAGAATTCAGAAGACTCTGGCATGATGCAGACATATCTTCCACATAATCCCCATGGGACTGCCTTGTGAACTCTGGCAGTCAGGGGACTCCTCAGTGCCTTATCCACTATCTTTTCCATGACCAATGTGTCACAGCAAATTCCTGCAGCTTACCTTGATGGGAGTGCTAGTTAGTACAGAAGACATGGTGAAGCACTTGATTAAGCACTCATGTACTGTGTGTGCTTTCACAGTAGCTCCTGGAGAACACACTTTGTCTGCTATGTAATCTAGAGGTGAATTTAAGATTATGAATTTCAAGCCCACCCCACACCATAGTAAGAGTGTGAACATTAACACTATGTTACTCATGATCTCATTTCTGTGTGGACCTGACCTTCAACTCCAGATTCCCACAGGACTGATAGTAAGGCAGGCTGGAATGAAGAAGTTGTCAACATTAACAATGTAAATGCCCACATGCTTCTCTACTTGAAATGAAATTATTTTCAAAGACAAAAAGGATATAGCATATTCTGAAAATCGTTATCCATATTCCTCAAAGAACAGCAAAATATTTTCTAATTCAAAGGAAAAGATATTCATTATTAAAGATGTTACGGCAACTGAGATTTAAGTGAATGAAATCAGCAGAATGGAGCACTCAGAAACACTTAAATTTTTAATTTTTCACCACCGAATTTCAAAAAGCGCCTTCCAATTTTATTTCAATTGTTAATGGAAAAATAAAATGTCAATTCAGAGACATTAACTGTCCCTATCTGAAAGTTGCTTACAATTCCAGTGAATAAGGACAACCTGAAGTGGAATGAAAACAGATCTATACAAGGCAGCCCTCCTACAACTCGCAGTCACGGGTGCAACAGAGTGAAAACAGCAGAGAAGGAAAGACAAATGCAGTCTACAAGAACAAACATAGGTTTTCTACCCTCAACCTTAATTCTCTAGGACAAAATCTTCCGTATAAAGTCAAACTCTTAAAATTAATTGGGACGAAAAGCAGTAAGAACTACCTCTCCACTGGTGATGGAGGCTTTCCACATTCCGAGGTTCTCACACCACCAATCTGTTCTTGCCATGTGCAGCTGTAGGTCTGTGCGTTCTTTCTCTATTAGAATTATCTCCTCCTTCAACTTTAAAACAATCTGCCAAAGGGAAAACATCCTGAGAGTTATTAAACCACTTGCAATGCTGCACAATTCAGCAAAGTAGTAGGATATTTAAATCAACAGGCAAAAATACGCTGTATTTCTATACACTAACAATGGACAATCTAAAAAGGAAATTTAAGAAAACAATTCCAATTAAAATAACATAAAAATTAAAAAATAGGAATTAAATAAGGGAGTGAAAGACTTCTACAGTGAAAACTATAAAACACTGATGAAAGAAATTAAAGACATAACTATATGGAATGATCTCCAACGTTCATGGATTAGAAGACTAAATATTGCTAAGATGACAGTGCTACCCAAAGTGATCTACAGACTGAACACAATACCTATAAAAATTCTAATGTATTTTGCAAAAATAGAAAAATCCATTGTAAAATTCATACGGAATCTCAAGGGATACTGAATAGACAAAACAATCTTAAAAAAGAACAAAGTTGAGGAGAGGAGTCAAGATGGCGGAGAAGTAGCAGGCTGAGACTACTTCAGGTATCGGGAGATCAGCTAGATAGCTTATCTAAAGATTGCAAACACCTACAAATC